>NC_059495.1:6123232-6431730 GCF_018139145.2 Gymnogyps californianus
GGTATGGAGCAGGATAGGACCCACCACCCTTGGACCGCAGCAAGGACATCCCGGGATATCTCAGTGCTGCACAAAGTGTGCTCCAGAGGCCAGGAATCTCATGAACTAATGGGGAAGGAGGGCTTAAGAGGAAAGAAGGAGTAATATATAAGGAGTGATTTCCCTTTCTCCATTACAGCTGGTTGTTCCCTGGTGCTGAGCGGGTTCCCAGCCAGGGTCAGCGTGTTTCTGCCCATCTCCTGACATTTGCCACCGCTGAGCACATGACAGTAGCTACCTGGTTTCACACACAGCCTGAGACTTTTATACTCCTGTAGGATTTTCACTCACTGCAAGGGAATGCGGCTGGGAAGAAAAACTCAATCTGAAAGGGGGAGATCTGGGTTTTAAATGAAGTCGCACAACAGCCACCCCCCAAAAAAAAAGAAAAAAGCGACAGGAGGAGCTGGCTGCGTTGTTTTATTCTCATAGGTATTTTCCACAAGTCTGATTTAGCCCGTTGCCTTATTCCAGCCGGAGGAAACCCCATGTGGACCCAGCTGTTTGCTCAGGGCATGGAAACCTCCTTCTGCGTGTCACTGTTGGAGCTTTCCCTGGGGCCCAAAGCCCTCTCTGTCCCTGGCTAGGCGAAGGACATGGGAACCGAGGGGCGAAACCTCCCGAGGCACCTTCTGCCTTGCAGGCTGAAATGAGATGCTCTCCAGCTGGCAAAGGCCTGGTGCTTTCCAGCAGTGAAGGGATGCCGGGGAAGGGGGGGGGGGGGTGGAAATGGGAGAGGAATCACACACACCCCCCCCGGGGCAAATCCTCCCACGGTGGGGGGGGGGGGGAACAGGGTGCCAAACCCCAGCCCCTAGGGCAGGACCACCTCCCCGAGCCCCTCTGCTGCCCGCCTGGGCAGGATCAGGCCCCGGCGGGCGGGCAGAGGCTGGGCTGAAGGGGTTAATGCTGGGAGAGTAACAGGCTGGAGTTGACACTTGGAGGCAGGCGGGGCTCCCGGCGCCTGATTGGCCTCAAATCGCATCCAAAAGTGGGTTGGTTTGGTTGGGGTTTGGTTGTTTTTTTTTTTTTCTTTAGTGCCTTTTTTTTTCTTCTCTGCTGCTTCTTTTTTTTTCTCTCTCTCCTTTTTTTTTTTTTTTTTTTTTTTCTCTTTCACTTCTCCTCCTCCCCCAGGCTCTGGCTGGCAGGGGAGGGGAGTGGGGAACAGCGAGAGATCAAAAATAAACCTCTTATGTCAAAGCCGGGGGGAGAAAGTATAAATACAGCGGGCTCCGCAGCCGGCGCGGAGGCTGCGGGGGGAGCCGCCGCCGAGAGCCCGGCGGGGCGGCAGGGCAGGGCCGGGCGATGGGGCGGCGGGCGCTGCTGGGGGGCCGGGCTCCGCTCCACCTGCTCCTGCTGTGGTGCCACGCGTGGGCGCTGCCGCCGCCGCCGCCTCCCCGGGAGGCGCAGCCGCTGCTGCCCGCCCGCCTGCCCGCACCCCCGGGGCAGCTGGCCCTACGGCTGGCCGCTTTCGGCCGCGCCGTCGTTCTCCGCCTCCGCCCCGACGCCGCTTTCCTGGCCCCCCGCCTCCGCCTCCAGCGTTTGGGGGGTCGGCGACCACCACCGGGCCGGACCCCGCCGCGGCGGGGCTGCTTCTACGCGGGAGCCGTCGATGGGAGCCCCGATGCCCCCGCCGTGCTCAGCCGCTGCGGCGGAGGCGGTTTCCGCGCCGCTTTCCTCCTCGACGGGGCGGCTTATGAGCTGCGGCCCCTCGGGCATCCCTCGCCCGGACCGCCCTGGAGACGCCTGCACCGCCTCCAGCGCCGCGCCGCCCCGCCGGGCGCCCACCCCGCTGCCGCCGGTGCCGCCGGTGCCGCCGGTGCCGGGGAGCCGCTCCGCCGAGCCAAGCGCTTCGTCTCCCAGGCGCGGTACGTGGAGACGCTGCTGGTGGCTGATGCCTCCATGGTGCGCTTCTACGGGGAGGACGTGGAGGTAAGGGCTGCCCCTCCATCCCCTCCATCCCCTCCATCCCCTCCATCCCCTCCATCCCCTCCATCCCCGCCGCCCCTCCATCCCCGCCGTCCCCTCCCGTCCCCATCCCCGCTGCCTCTCCACCGCCTCCCACCTCCACCCCTCCGTTCCCACCGCCTCGCCGTCCCCTCCTGTCTCCCCCCCCCCCCCCCCCAGCTCTGCCGCTGCCAGCCCCCGCAGGAACAAGCAGTCCCAGGATGCCAGGGACCACCTTGGGCGAGCGAGTAGAGAGCCGAGGATGGGGTGGGGGACCTTGGCTCTGCCCCCACCTTGCCTTGCTCCGTAGGGGCCGTAAATCCCTGGGGCAAAGGCTGCAGAGTTGATCTGTGGGGGTTCGGTCAGTGTTTGGGGACCCTTTCCCAGACCTGGCATCCATCCCGGGGAGCCTGTGTCTGCACAGGCTGGACACCGTCATGTCCCATCAGTCTGGTGTCCCCATAAATGAGGGACAGAGGGGGTTAATGCCTTTCTTGCTACAGGGAAAGAGCTGTGCTGCGAAGCGATGGGCTTAACTCCCTTCCGGATAGGAGCTTGGGCCAAATAGTAAATAAACCAGGGGCTGAGTAATGCGCAGTCCCGCTCCTGAGCCACCTGTTAGCAGCCGAGCAGATGCACGAACAGCCCTTTCCCCCAGCCACCGCCGCCAAAAATGCTCCCCCTCCTTCAACACGCTCCGGCTGCAGAGACCCTGCCCCTGGCCAGGCTTCGTGGAGACCCCGGGAGCGGAGATCCTGGCCTCTCGGCCCCCCGCATCCAGCTCCAGGGCTGTTGACTAGCTGCTTTCATCGGCACCGAATTAATTTTCATGCCTCTGGCAAAGCCAGCTCCCCATCGCCACGCTCCCTGCAGCGATGGGTTGTTCGGGTCCTCGGGTCCAAATGCAGGTTTGCGTGGTCTGAAATGCACTCAGGTCTTTGCAAGGGCTAACTGTGCGCCGAAGTTGCTCATCCTCTGCCGTGGGTTGTTTGGGTACGGGGCTCTTTGAGGAGCCCTTGAAGCTGGAGCTCAGCGGGGAGCAGGCGGGCAGCTGAAACCAGGGGCTGAGCTTTGGCAGCCTGGCTTTGCCATTTCTGCCCGCTTTATCCTTCCCCTGGGGGCTTCATCTGGCTTCTCCGCTCCTAATAAAGCAGTGTTTTAATTCCAGCCCTGCTCAGGCAGGGCTGGACCTTGAGAAATGCTAAACCTTGGAGCTCCAGCTGATTTCAGCTGCTCAGCATCCCTCAGGTTTCGCCCCTTGCTTGGTTTTGCTTGCATGCCACCAAGCCATGCTGGCAGGGACAGGTAGCAGAGGGTCAAGGAGCAATGGATGCTTCACTTGGAGACAACCACCGCAGAGCTCACAGCAGTCAAAAACAGGGTTTGCGATGGAGTAACCTGAGTTTTTTAAGCAACAGGTGTATAAATGGTGGTGGAAATTACTCTCCCCGTAGTGTGAAGCTGGTCTCTGATTCCCCAAGAGGACAGGAAAAATAGTGTATTGCATCTTGTGCAACCAGCTGGGCACCCAATGGTTTTAAAGCAACACCCAAGGGTCTGCATCCTGCTACAAATAAGGTGATATATTTTGGGGGGTGGGGGGGAAATCCTGATAATGCCCAGCTTGAGCTGGGGAAAAACCAACAACCCTCTGGGCAAATCTGTGCTGCGGCAGCTCTTGAAGGCTGCTGAGCTGCACGTATGTACGGCCAAAGGGCTGAAACGCTGGTACCCTGCCCTGGTTTGGCTGGTACAGCCCTGGGGGTCCTGGTGGGTCCGTGACAGCTCCCTCTTTAGTTATCAGTGACTTTCCAGTCTGCTTGGCTCCCATTTTACCATCATCTCCTCTTTGTCCCTGAGAGCAATACCTTTGCATCACCTCTCAGGGTTTTTCTTGATGGGAAGGAAGCCTTTAAAGATCTCGTTTGGGATGAACAGAGCAATAGCGTATTTAAGTATTTGGGAGAGAACTTCAACCAGCTCTTGTGCAGCAGTTGAAAAAAAAAAAAAAAAAAAAAAGAAAAAAGGCAAGCCACCTGCTGGGTTTCTGTGTCTTTTGTTCTCAGCAACAAAAATGCAGGGAGAAGCACGGCTGCTGCTAACTCAGGAGACCAAATAGCCGTCTCGCTTCTCCCTAAATACCTACATTTTGTGGGTCAAAAAAAGTGATGGCTTGCTCATGCTGGTGAGATCTTAGAGAGCTGACTAGGAGATGCCCAGGGAGCAGAAATACTGAGTCAGAAGAAACCATATTTATATAGTGATTTCTCTTCCCGTAACCACACTTTAATTACCAAATAAAGGTCACAAGCATTGTTTGTGTTCCCAGTTATTTTCTTGCATAAGCTGTAACAGCTCAAGTAGAAGATAGTCACCATAAGATGCATTCAAGAGTTGCAAGTTGTAATCAATGTCATGCTGTTGTTAGGAAAATGCTAGTAATGACTTATTCCTAATCAATCTGAGCCATTATAGCTCAGCTGTTAACCTAATTTAGAAAACAAGAGTTTAATTCCACCTCCATCAACACTCATGCAAACCAGGAGGAAATGATGAAGTGAGAGCAGAACCAGACCTGAAATTTAGGGGTTTAATCATCCTTCTGGCTCGCTGCTTGCAGGAGATGGGGTGTTTGGGGGGGCATTAGCAGCAGGACAGTGCTGAGCACTTGACAAGTGCTCACACTTGTGAGCAGCCGGCAGGTCGTGGAGGACTTGGCAGGATGCGACCTGCAGGGATTAAGAAGAACCCCCTTATCTAGGGACGGGTGCGAGGCCCCAGGCTGGACACACAAGTTATCCTTTGCATTTTTCCTGCAGAGAACCCAAAATACTTGAGGAAAAAAAAAAAAAAGGCCGGTGAGCATCATTAACAGAATTAAGTGGGGGTTTTGAGCATGGGAAACTGAGGCAGGAGACCGTGTGGGGGCTAATCCCTCTGACGTGCAGAAGAAAGGGCATTGGGGCTGAGCACCTGCAGCGCAGGCTGCACTTGCAGAGATGCTCTGCAAGGCTCGGGGGATGTTTGCCGAGACACCTAAAGCGACAGGCGGTTACAAAAACCGGCCGCAGCATCCCCAGCCAGTTGGCAGCAGAATCGGATTCCTGTGGTGGGATTTCTCCCGTCTCTTGGGTGCAGATGAGACGAGTTTCCAAGCTTTCTTCTGCAAACATGATGGCTACGATCCCCTTTTCTTTCCCCTTTGCTCTTGCAAGCGAGGAATCTGCGATCCCTGACTCCAAGAGCTGGTAATGACTGAGGACCAGGGCAAAATCAGATCGGTCTGATTAAGCCAGGATTCCTCGCCTGACTTCTGTGTTTTTTTCCAGGCAGATTTATGAGGTTTTAGGAGTGCTGTTGCAATCCCTTCCCTCTAAGACCGGACGGGTGCTGGCGTGTGTGGCACAGGGCACTGCTGGGGTCCTGCTGCCGGCTCTCCCACACCCGGATTGACTGTCAAAGTGACCTTGGAGGTAAAGCCAAAGCCACCCTGGAGCCTCAGGTCCCCTCGTGTCCGGCTCCTAGGCTCGCTTTAGGATATTTTGCAGCTTGAGCGGGTGAGTTCGCTTAATCCCTTGACAAAAGAAGCCGGCCCCTCCTGAGCCCATCCCAAAGGCAACCGGGGTGGGATTAAAGGGGATCTTTGCAAAGCGAAGGGGGGACCTGCGCTGGTGCTGCCATCCGCCAGCATTGCTGGTGCTTTTCCTCTGGGATTTGTCCCCCGGGTGTGACCCCGAGCCTGCATCCGCTTTGGTGCAAGGGGTCGGAGGAGCGGGCAGCCTCCCTAACTATTCCCCTGGCCGATGCGCTCGCTTCCTCGCGTCGTCCCGTGATGTTAAACAGCTGCCGCGCTTCAGCCCCGCCGCTGGCACGGTGACCGCCGATTATCAAGGGCTTCGGTATGAACGGCGCAGCCGTGAAAGGAGCCGGCTTCCACCGAAACAGCCCAGGAGCAATTGCAAACTGCAGCGCTCCCGCTCCGGGATGCTCTTGGGGATGGGGTTTTGCTTCACGTTCATCCATGCCTGCAAAGAGGTGGTGGCAGCCCTGCGTGTGCCCTGAAAAGGGGTCATTGCTTCTTCTGGGGGTCAGCCCCAAACATCCAGCAAAGAGGGAAAGAGAACGGGGAAGAAAAAAAAAAATCATGTGGCAAACAGAAAAGGGACGGGGCAGAGAGCTGGGAAGGCAGGAGGGCAGCCAGGCACACCGGCAGGCTGGCAAGGTGTCCCCCTCGCCTTCGGCTTGCCCCTGATTTCCCTTGGCTGCCGCCCACATTTTTGCAAGGAAATTCTTGGCCCGGGCTTCAAACCGCAGGAGGAGGCTGGCAGGGCGGCCGCCCGCCGCTGCGGGTATCCGAGCCGGGGGGGGGGGGGGCCAGCACGCAGACATCGCTTCGGGGGAGAGAGAGACAGGCTGGGATATGTTTTTACCAGTTGTTTTTTAAAAGCTGGGCAGCCCTCGCATCTGACCCCGTGTTTTCTTCCTTCCATCTGTCTGCACTCCAGAAAGCTCAGCGTTCCTTCCCCCTCCGCCCCAAGAAATGCTGGCTTCTAGGGAGAAAGGAGGGGGGGGGGGGGGGGAAACCAACAAAACAACCCTATGAACAAACAAACAAATCAACCTACGGCCCCAGGTTGGGTTGAGCATTTATCTCCACGAGCTGGGGAGCGTGTTGGAGGGAGGCGAGCTGCGCCAGGGTGTTGCACGGGTGCTCCCTGCCATCCTTCTGCACTGGGTGGGTCCGGCACTATTAGATCATTATGTGCATACCACAATAATAGTTAGTGTCTGGGTAAGAGCAGTTTCTTCCCCCCCCCCCCCCAAAATAAGAACAATTAAAAAAGAAAAAAAAAGAAAAATCAAAACAGTTTGGGGATCTCTGCAGACTTCAGCTTGCAAGTGGTTCCCACGAAGGAGAAGGCGAGCAGAGATTTTGCAAGAGCCTGTATCAGAAAGTGAAATCCTTCAACTTCATCAGGTTAAAAACAACCACTTCAGTTCCTCATGCTCTGATTTATATTTATTTTTTCCACTGCTAACCCTCTGCACGTGCAGTTTGCTGCTGGCAGTCGCAGGTCGGGCAATGCTGGTGGTATCTGTGCGTGCCTGGCTTAGGGCTCTCCCAGAAGCAGCGATGCTGTGGCAGGAGGGATATCGGAGCTGCTATAATGCAGGTGTGTCGGACAAAAGGCATCCCCCCCCCCCCCTCATTTTTTGGGGGGGAAATGGGTGGAATTTGATCTTCTTGAGACCAGAGGGAGCCAAGGATTGCAGCCGGGGAAAAAAGAGGTAGGGGGTTTTGCGGGGCATCACCGGGCAGTAGAAACCCCTGCGCTGCCTCTGCAGCGGGGTGGCTCAGTTGCGATGCTCATGCCTGGCCATAAAAGCAGGGCATGGGGCAGAGGAGGGATGCTCCTGCGATCCTCTCGGGCTCGGGCTGGTGTCTTCTCCCCTCCCAGAGCAGGTAAGGGGCCGATTTTCCAGCTGTATTTACCAGTTGGACAGAAATCTTGCGAAGATCTCCCGGGACGCTGGTTGGAAGCGGCAGGGAAGCGGCTTGCGCCCACTTTGCTGCGGTGCCTTGCAACGAGGCAGAAACCAGTCCGTTTGCGCCTCTGGGCTCCCCAAACCTGACCCCGTGGCCGCCCCGCATCTGATCCCGATACCCGCATCCTCAGCCTCGATGCTGGGAAGGAAACCCCGGAGAAGGCGGCGTTCCCTCCTGGGTGGCTCATCAAGCCAAAGCCTGTTTGCAAAGGCACGGGGAGGACGGGACGAGTGGGATTCAACTCGTCCGCAGCCGGTTGTTGGCCAAAAGCGCTCAGTCAGCCTCTCCTGAGCCCTGGGGATCCCGTAATTTGCTTTTGGCCCCAGCTCCAAACCCTCGGCCAAGTCAAGGCAGTGCAGGTGGATTGCCGCTCTCCCCGGAGCAGTCAGGGTCCATCCGAAACCCAACCAACTCCCGCGCTGTCCAGGGATGGGTATAAATAGACACCAGATGGTGAAACAAGTGAATTTGACCTTTTAATCTGCACTAAATAGCTGTTTGTTCGGTTCACTTTCCGTCTTCGTTTTCCAGACGAAGGGAAGGCGGACAGATGTTTTCCGAGTCCCTCCGTTCCTGCTGCTGAAAGAGTTTCTTGGCTGGATGTAACCCTGAGGATGCGAGGGTTGGTGTCCCGGGGGATTTGCAGTAGGGACAGAGAGCTCCCAGGTAACAGCTACCAGGATGGAGAGAAACCTGTGATGGCTTAGAAAAGGATGGGGCAGGATTTGCTCCCTTGGAAATGATGGATGATCCCATGATGCGCAGCTCCAGCGCAGAGCATCCTTCTAGGTCTTCACGCGCGTAATTTTAGGAAGGCTTTGTAATATTTTTAGGAAGGTTCCCAATGGACTTTCCCCGTGGGGTAAACAATTCCCCCGGTCCCCTGGAGCAACCGCTCGCGGGGATCTCGCCTGGCTTTCTTGCCTCAGCAGTGACTTCTCTGACATTTGTTGCATGCTTCGGGCTGGGATGTGAGTCATGTCGCGGCGATCTGGCCAGTCTAAATAAACCAGTCTGTTCAGCGCTCCCATCATCCTTGCCGGGGCCTGCCCTCGGATAATGAGCCGGGGAGGACCTGGGATACGTCTTGCTGAAGCGAAACATCTGTTTACATGGAGCTGCCAGCGACGGGCTAAAATGTGGCAGAATAATTTAAAATAGCCACAACTGTCCTGGGCGAGCGGCTCTTGGCGCAGCAAATATGCCGTCGCTGTTAGGGGAGGGGGGCATCTCCCTGTACGTCTCCCGCATTTGCTAAGAAAATGGCATTTTGTGGATATCGCTGTCCCGGCAGCATCGTGGTGGATGAGTTTTCCACTCAGAAAACACATATTTTGGGTGAAACTCGGCCGCCGGAGAGGGCTTCCACCCAGTCCTTCCACTTTAGTTAGGTAGTGGCGCTGAAGTGAGACCGCGGGGTGTAATTCGTCTGGGGAGGAGAGAAGCCACTTTCTCTTTCCCAATACTACATTGTGTAATAGCTGCATTTTTTTCTCCTGACTCCGGGGCCGTGAACGGGTGCCAAGCAGAAGAGGAATTTCGATGCTCCGATAAGATGTTTACATCAGCCTAAACATCGCTGGCGCGTTTGACATATTAAGTAATCTCTGGTCATCCCAGTCACCCGAGCAGGGGATGCTGCTGGATGAAGACTCGGCCGTCAAAGTGCTTTGGCCCCGGTTCGTCGCCGAGGACGTTGGGTTCAAACCTTGACGACCAGCACGGGCAGGAGTTTCACAGCTGGTTTTGCACCAGTGAGATGTTGTGCATGAGGTGGTTCCTGCCCCGGGGCAGCGAGGGCAGGGTTAATGCTTTGGGAATATGCAAGAGCACTCTCAGGGATGCGTGAGGTTTTCCCGAAGGGTTTCTGGGTGCAAAGGGGTCATGGCAGGTGGAGAAGGGGTTGCAGGGGTGGGCTTGTCCTGCCCGTCCTTCCCGCCGGCACAAGGTGTAAAGCGTCACGTACAGAAAAGGCAGCACTTAGTCCATCAACCCAGGTGGCTGCCCGAGGCGGTCTGGATGTGGTAGGCTTCATAAATGAGGTCGATTTCTCCTTTCCTAACCAAAAAAAACCCCAGCCCTGCGGCAAAGTTTTCACCCAGGCTTTGCTTGCCCCTCTCTTTCCCCGCAGAACCACGTCCTGACGCTGATGTCCATGGCGGCTCGCATCTACAAGCACCCCAGCTTGAAGAATTCCATCAACCTGGTAGTGGTGAAGGTGCTGGTGGTGGACGAGGCGGCAGCGGGGCCGGAGGTGTCCGACAACGGCGGGCTCACCCTGCGCAACTTCTGTAGCTGGCAGCAAAGGTTCAACCCCCCCAGCGACCGGCACCCGGAGCACTACGACACTGCCATCCTGCTGACGAGACAGGTCTGAAGGGTCCCTTGGGGATGCTTTTGGTGGGGCTGGGGGGGGAGAGGAAAGGGGTCGAGGTGTCCCTGGAGGGAGAGGAGGGATCCCCCCACCGTGCAAAGAATGGAGCTTGCAGCAAAGCAAATTCGGGGTGGGGGGAGTGTGTGTGTGGGGGTGGTGGTTGCATTTGGGCTGCGGACCACCAGTGGGTTGCCCAGCTCTGCTCGGAGATGTTGGGGTTGCCGAACGTGGGACCCCTTCACCCTGCCTTACCCTCCTCGGCGCTGCTCGCCAACAGGACTTCTGCGGACACCAAAGCTGTGACACGCTGGGAGTGGCGGATATCGGCACCATGTGCGACCGCAACAAAAGCTGCTCGGTGATCGAGGACGAGGGCCTGCAGGCAGCCTACACCCTGGCTCACGAACTGGGTAACGCATCCCTTCCGGAGGGGGTTCCTGCTTTTTCAGCCCGGCGCGGCCAGCCCCGCTGCTGGGAGGGGATGTAGCGCAGCCCAGCGCCCAGCATCTCCCGGCTGGGTACCGCCCGCCAAGCCTTGGGCAGCGCTGGGGAGCTTCTGGCACCGGCAGAAGCTGCTTTGCACCAGCAAAGGCACTCAGAAGTGCCTGAGTTGGTGTAAATCAGTGCATTTGCGTGATGTGATGAGCTAAGGCGTGGGATCAAGCACTTCTCCCCCTTGGTTTGCTGCTAATTTGGGCTGCTTTGCCTGGCATACAGCGGGCTGTACCGCTGAGACAGAGCAAGCACTGTTTTGTTTGTCGCTTCTGATTCAGCGAAGCAAATAGCTTTTGCAGCAATAGGAACTGCTTGATGACTTATAGATGTTATATGCATGCACCACCTGCAGCAGAGCAGGGCCAGGGCCGGGAGGCTGCGGCTCACCGATGCCTTCTGCTCCCCAGGCCACGTGCTCAGCATGCCCCACGATGACTCCAAGACCTGCGAGCGGCTCTTCGGGCCCCTCGGCAAGCACCATATGATGGCTCCTCTCTTCATCCACTTGAACAAGACCCAGCCCTGGTCTCCTTGCAGCGCCATGTACCTCACCGAGTTCCTGGACGGAGGGCACGGTAAGGCTCGGTTCAGCAGCCTCGTCACTCGAGACAACCTTTTCCTTAATTGCTCAGGCTCTTCGCAACGCCTGGAGGGGGTGTGTGGGATGAAGGGGGAGTCAAATCAGACCGCAGACAGAGGTTTGGGGTGCCCTGCTTGGTGCAATCCACGGCGTCAAGCCCTGACGCATCTCCAGCCTAATTCTTGCGCCTTGCCCAGGCGACTGCTTGCTCGATGCCCCGGCCGACCCCCTCGCCCTGCCTGTCGAGCTGCCCGGCCGAGGAGCCCTGTACAGCCTGGACCAGCAATGCCAGCAGATCTTTGGCAAGGACTTCCAGCACTGCCCCAACACCACGGAGGAGGACATCTGCGCCCAGCTCTGGTGCAGGACCGGCAGCGGGGAGCCCCTCTGCCACACCAAGAACGGCAGCTTGCCGTGGGCCGACGGCACCCCTTGCAAAGCCGGCGGGCTGTGCTGGGATGGCCGCTGCGTGCCACAGGATGCCCTGAAGCCCCAGGTAACGGGGGGGGGATTGGGGACCGACGGGCTGGGGCTCGACCCTTTGGGATTCCCAAACCTCTGACCCCAGTCCTGCCATCTCCTGGACTAGCTTTGGATTTGCCTGATGTGTTTTCTGGATATCTCTCCTTCAACAGCACCTTTCATTAAGCTTTATTACTGGCAAGCCCAGCTCGCAGATAAACGCTGCCGTGCCTTTCGCCGAGGCATGGGCTGGTCTGAACCAGAGCAAGCAGCCACAGTTCTGCAATTAAATCATCGCTTTTTGCCCTGCCGGGGGAATTAGCGGCGATTTCTGAGTCAGTCAGCAAAGTAGTTAAACCCAGGCTTAACTTTAAGCACATGAACAGACCGGTGGAAGTCAGTAATAACTTCATGTGAAGTATGTGCTTAAGTGCTTTGCTGAATCAGGGCCCCGGCTGGTGACACAGGGAGAGGAGCTGGGGGGGAGATTTTAGCATCGCTCCAGACCTTTGCTCGCCCTGGGAGCGAGCAGCCGGGGATGGACAGGCTCGGGGACAGATCTAGCAGCTTCTCCTGGCCTCTTGCAGCCGGCGGTGGACGGTGGCTGGGGCCCGTGGAGCCCCTGGGGCTCCTGCTCCCGGACCTGCGGCGGCGGCGTGCAGTTCTCCTACCGCCACTGCGACAGCCCCAAGCCCCAGCACGGCGGCAGGTACTGCGAGGGCCAGCGTGCCAAGTACCAGTCCTGCCACACCGACGAGTGCCCGCCGGATGGTAAGCCCCGCTCTGCAAATCCCCCCCCCTCGCCCCGGTCCATGCAGCAAAAGGATGCAATTCCCAAACGCACGCTCACCCCCCAACCCCATATCTCCAGAACCCATCACCAGGGATCGCTCCAATCTCCCTTGAACATTCATATTTTGGGGGGGGTGAGAGGGGGGGAATAGCCTTCTGCTGGGGGTTGCGATCCCCTCCGGCTGGGTGGGAGGTGCGCGGCATCCCTCCTCTGTTCGCACGCTCGCCGCCGCGCGCTCCCGCTACCCTCGGCTCGCTCCCGCATCTCTGCGACGGCCGAGGAGGACGGCGGTTCCTGCCGGCTTCCCGCGGCCTTTGGGTCACGTTTCGCCTTTCCTTTCAGGGAAAAGCTTTCGGGAGCAGCAGTGCGAGAAGTACAACAGCTACAACTTTACGGATCTGGAAGGGAATCGCCTGGAGTGGGTTCCCAAGTACGCGGGAGTGTCACCCCGAGACCGATGCAAGCTCTTTTGCCGAGCCAGAGGGAGGAGCGAATTTAAAGTCTTTGAGGCCAAAGTAAGATACCTGGTGATGATAATCGCCCCTCTTTACCCCGTTTCAGATCAAGTGCCCTAATTGCTCCTCCGCATCCCCCCCTTCCCTAGGTGATCGACGGGACGTTGTGCGGACCGGAGACCCTCTCCATCTGCGTCCACGGCCAGTGCATCAAGGCTGGCTGCGATCACGTAGTCGGGTCCTCCAAGAAGCTGGACAAGTGCGGGGTGTGCGGCGGCAACGGCTCGACTTGCAGGAAAATATCCGGCTCGCTCAACCGATCCAAGTAAGGGGAGAAGGGATCTGCAGAGATGGGCTGGGGGGAGAACAACCAGCTTCCCCTCTCATTCTCCTTTCTTCTGGTTTGTTTTTTTTTAATTGCAAAAGTGCTAGGCTAGGAATATTAGGACTCCTTCTAGGTCACGTAAAGCCAGTTTGCTTTCCGCACCCGAAGCATCGTACCTAGCTGCAGACCTTGTTTGCAGCAGCTGGACTCAAGGAGTGCCTGGCTTCCCCTCCGTGCCGTTAACCGGGGTTTGCAGGCGTGCAAGCCACCTCAGCCGGGTGGCCTTGCAACAGCCTGGTCTCCTCCCCAAACTTAGCTTATGCTAAGTTTATTTTGGGGCAGCATTATGCAAGCCAAGCAAAGTTTATTTCCTAAAATAATAGCTGGTGCTGACACTGGCGATGGGCTCAGTACGCCACTGCAAGTAAATCTGCTGCCCTGAGGAGTTTAAAATATGCATCTCACCCCAATGCAGCGAGCCGGACACATATTTCGAGGGCTGATGCGGGATAGAAATAGTTCAATAACTTCTCCCTGGGCTTGGGGGTGAATTTCAGTCCTGGGACACGGGCGTCGAGGCAGCGGCTTCCCTCGCCCAAGACCTCCGTTGCTTTGCCAAAGAGTTGAATTTAAGGCTTTTGTTGAAAAGATCGTAACAAAAGCCCAACGCATCCAATTTCATGCGGCGAGGTGACTCACGCAGTCAAATTAGATTTCCTAAATGGTTTCCTTCCAGGGAGCCAGCTGAAATGGGGCTTCCACTCTCCTATGAATTGTTTGTGGTTGACTAAAGAGAGATTAGCATGGTAGCTACAGCCAGGAAGAGATCCCATTAAGATCAGGGTTAGGGAGGCCAGGGTGACTGAGAGCAGAGTTTGACCCGAAGGCTTTGTTCCAAATTACTCTAAACCTAATTACTGACCGCAGCATCAACCGTGGGGATGCGTGGAAAACGATCCTGCCAGCCCCACGGCGTGAGTCACGCCAGGGTGGCATTTTGTTACAGTAGCAAGTAATTACGATAGCCCTGAGTGCCGAGGGCTCGAGTACCGAAGCCTTGCCGGTGCTGTCCCGGGAGCCGTGGTGCTCCAGGGATGGGCTCTGGCTGGTTTTCCAGGGAAATCCTCCCCCGGCGTGGGAATGTGCTCTGTGCCCTCCAACACGGGAGCTCTTCTGCATCGTGGTGGTGGCTGCAAAGCCCTTCTGAAGATGAGCCCATGGATAGGGATGGTTTTGCTGCCGTAGTACTTGCTGTCTTCTAGGAAAGGCTTTCGAGTTGATATCAAGTCCTCTACGATATGAGATGTCTGTTGGGTTAACTGTTTAACCGCTGACCTCGTTTTAGCAGCAACATCTGGCCAATGTACATATCCTCTGTGCGTACACCAGCAGCGCCCCGACTCTCTCCTATTCTGCTGTTCTATATCTATAGCTGTCTATAGCTGATGCTATCCTTCAGCATCACCAGCGACAGCATCACTGGGCAGAGCCAGGCTTTTAGTCCCAAACGCTTCACCCATTTCCAAAGAAAGGGAGTAAGGGGAATTTCCCACCAAGGCTGGTAACCGTGGGGCTGTTCGTTTGATTGCATCGCTCATTTTTGCATGTAATTCAGCAAAATCTTCCAGCTGAGCACACATCTGGCACGCCTGCAATATTTCCAGCTCCGGAGCGCTCTGGGTTACAGAGGAACGGCTTCAGAGCCACAATCCCGCTCGCCAAGTGCTATCCCCTGCATGGGTTTCCTCTTAATAAGTCCAGGAAAATAACCGTGTCCCTTTGCCCCATGCAGATACGGCTACAATGACATCGTCACCATCCCCGCCGGGGCAACCAACATCGACATCAAACAGCGCAGCCACCGAGGGGTCCGTCACGACGGGAATTATCTGGCCCTGAGGACCCTCGAGGGCAAATACCTGCTGAACGGAGACTTTGCCATCTCAGCCATGGAGCAGGACATCCTCATTAAGGGGACCATCCTGAAATACAGCGGCTCCATGACGACCCTGGAGAGGCTGCAGAGCTTCCGACAGCTCCCGGAGCCTCTGACCGTCCAGCTGCTGACCATCGCCAGCGAGGTCTTCCCACCAAAAGTCAAGTACACCTTCTTCATCCCCAAGGACGTCCCTTTCAGCAAGCAGAAAGGCAAAGAGAAGAAGTCAGCCAACGTCATCCGACCGATGCTGACCTCCCAGTGGGTCCTGGGCGACTGGTCCGAGTGCTCCAAGACGTGCGGCTCCGGCTGGCAGAGGCGGACGGTGGATTGCCGGGACGTGGAGGGTCAAACCTCCTCTGCCTGCGACAGAGCCCTCAAGCCCGAGGACATCAAGCCCTGCGGAGACGTCCCCTGCCCGCTCTGGCGCCTGGGTCCCTGGTCCCCCTGCTCCCAAACTTGCGGCGAGGGCGTGCGGACACGCAACGCCTCTTGCATCGATTACGCCGGTAAAATCACCGCTCCGGAGAAATGCAGCTCGCCGGGGCCGCCGCCGGCCACCGCCGCCTGCGTGCTGCGGCAGTGCTGAACCGCGCCGGGACGGGCTCGGCGGCGATGCACCGCGCCGGCAACGCCGGGGCAGGACGGCGAGGATGCCGCGGGCTTGCTCGCCAGACGAATAACCACTCTCCAGCGGTTCATCCCCACCCCATCGACGTCTACCTCAGAGAGGGGAATAACGGCGGCAAAACGGGGAGGAATCACTTCTTTTCCTTTCTTTCTTTCTTCCTTCCTTCCTTTCTTTCTGGCTGGTTGCTCGCAGGCAAGTTGTAATTTAAGGGGAAAAATAAGTGTATCTGTAGGGTGTTTCTAAAGAGCTGTCGGTAAACATGGTTGCAGACTCTGTTTGCAAGGTTCGCTGGGGTTTGGTGCTGGAAAAAATGGGGAGCCTGGCTTTGGCATCGCCCTGTCCCAGCTGCAGGTCGAGGAGGTCCAGGGTGGGCGGCTTTGCCGATAAAATTGGGATCCCTGTGCAAAAGGCTTGGATCGGGTTGCCGTCCCCTCCCTGCAGCAGCGTGGGTGTCCTTGAGCATGAGGAGCGTTTTATCGGCCGTGGGTTTAGCTTGGGAGATAACTCGCTCGTTTGGCTGGGAGCGGGAACGAGCTGAGGGCCGGATCCCAGCACGCGTTAGGCAGGAGGACAGGCGAGGTGGTCGCAGCAGTTTCTGCTGGATTTATAATCGACGAGGCGACAAACCTCTGCCTCCGAACACCCCCAGCATCTGCAGAGTTACTCCTAGAGCTGCAACCCCATGCCTCGATTTCCCCAGCTATAAAACCAAGGCTTAATTACAGCTGATCTGGCTTGCGGGGCCACCGTGAGGATTAATTAATTACTAATTCTGTAGTGCTTTGACTGTGAAATGCCTATTGCGATACCCCGTCCCCCCTCCGGAGCGGACACTTGAGCGTGCCAGCGTTTCTTCTCCCATCCTTGGCTTTCAGTCCCCTGAGCGCTCATTTTCTCAGCTCTGCTTTAATTCTGGAGATAATTCGCTAACCGGGCTTGCAGCAGGGATGAGCCCAGGACCTGCAGATGCTGAGCCTCTCCCCAGCCCACCGCGGTGACCAGGGCCGCTCTTCACCTCTGCTTTCCCCGGGATCCGTGAGGATGCTCGGATCTGGCGCCGGGCTCCAGCCTTGCTTGAGCAATTCTCGGTCTAAAACGGAGCCTGGCAAGGCTGGAGCTCTTCCTTCCCAGCGGGGAACAGCCAGGCCCCCTCTCGCCAGCCCCGGCTGCTGTCTGGCCCCGGCGCAGATGGCTGCTCAGTCCCTGAACTCTCCCCCTTTCGAAGCGATCGCCTTCCGTGTGCCGGCAGCAGCCGCTGCCCGGGGAGCGGGGATGGAATTTGGGAAGGTTTTGCCATCGCTGGATAAGCGATTCAGTATCTCCAGGCTCCTCTCTCGATGCCCCTTGCCGCTTCCCTGCGGATGCCCGTACCCTGCCTTGGCTCCCCTTTTGGCAGCAAAACGTTGAATTTCCAGTGGGAACAGCCTTTTTCTCATAGGAAGGGGAGAAGGGCTGGAGGAGGACGACTTGAATTTGCGATGTTGGAGCTTCCCCATTTGCAACTGCGGAGCGAATCCTTTTTCTTGTCTCCTTTGCCTGGGCTAAGCTTGTGTGAAACCCTTTTCTCGCTGGCCAGGCAGGTTCGGGATGGGACTGCGGGGCGAGCCGCTCCCCCAAAGCCGTGCCAGAAACCCTAACATTCATTTGAAAACCCGAGATATTCAGCTTTTATCTCCCGTAGGTGATTCCTATTGAAACCAACGGGGCTACAGCCAAGGACTGAGGGTACAGAGGACTTGGCTCCTTTTTTTTTAGGAAAGGAAAAAAAAAAATGAAGGCCAGCTGCAGAGTTTGGATGCAGAGCTGTTTGTTCAGACCTACCTTCGGGCAATGTTCTGCGTCTGCTAATTAATCTCCAGGAATTTAAGCCCTCTCTCGCTCTAACAAATAGCTGGATGCTAAAGTCATGTAGCCTTGCAGGGTTATTTTCTTTTTCCCCTTTGAGTCTGCGAGGGTTTTAACTCAAAGGCCAGCGTGCGTTTCCTCTCCAGCGTTGTAACCAGCATTTAGGATGGGTCAGAAACTTCAGCCTGAGACGGTGCCAAGGAAAAGTCTGTATTTATCACACAGGGGTCGTGCACGCCAAGGGTCTCTTCCAGGTTTTTTTTTTTTTTATATTCACTGCGCGGTCGCTTAGCCGGAGCTTCCTAGAGGCAAAAACTCCTTTCCTAGAGGCAAAAACTCCCTTCCTAGAGGCAAAAACTCCCTGCCGCGGGCAAATCCTGCTGCTTTTCCAGCAAGGAGGAGGATGGGGACCCCGCTGAGAGCGGGGGGACCGCAGGCGGCGATGCTGGGTTGAGGTGTGGGGTCTGGGTGATGGTCAGTGGGATTCCTGCCCTAGCCTTCCCGTAGAAACACGTAGCCTTTACGCTGATTTAAGTCAAAGAGGTTATATATTAGGATATATATATGTATATATATGTTTCCCTTCAGTGAAGGATTGTAGCAATGTACTGAGCCTCTTGTGTTAGGTATTTATTACAAATTTCTGTTTGGTTTTGTACAGTAGCTGTCTGGAAAAGAGAGGAAAAAAAAAAAAAACAAAAGGAAAAAAGAAATAAAAAAAGACTGTCTGTGTTTTAACGTGCTGCTCCCACATCCCCACTCCGAAACCTGCAGCGGGGTCGGAGAGGGGACGTCTTTGCTCATCGTTTAACCACTTTGGTATACGACTGGTGTCTCCCTCCTCCCCGGTGCCCCCAAATCAGGGTGCGATTGCCAACTGAGCTGTGTAAGCATAACAAACCCAACCCAAATTAAGCTTTGGACTTTTCATTGTAAGGGGGGAAAAAATATAATTTTCTGGGGTTTAGCCTTTTGTTTGTATTTGTTTTTGACTTTGAAAGCAGTCTGTGACTCTGCCTTTACCCCTTCAATAAAGGATTTCCTGCCTCTTACCTTTGTGCATTTGTCTCTATTTGCACTTTTCTCGGGATATATTTTTTTTATCTCCATCCCAAGAGCAATACTTTAAATCTCCCTTTTCCATAGCTTATTCAGCTATAAATAAACGGTTAATGCAGTTTAAAGATGCTAAACCAAAACATTACATGACAGAGCAGACAAAACCCAGTGAGCAAAAATTATTCCCCAGAAATTTTGAATCGTCTCTGTTTTGCAGACCGCTTAGGAGCACCTACCTCCTCTCTATATGTACATACATATAGATAATTCTGCCGCTTACTAGGAGGACATACAGCCTAAACAGGGCTAAAATAAAGGGGATGCTGGCTCCTTTGCCTAACTATATAATAACTATAGATAGTAGGAACTCGGTGCTGTGTCTCTAGGTGCGGTGTTGTCCTCTGAAACGCAGGATCACTGAAATTTGGTATACGGCAACGCAGATTTTGGAGCTAGCTATCTCGCTGGAATAAGCATGGGCTTATTACAAGGTAATTTAGAGATCTTTGCTTGGGTCAAACAGGCTCTGCTGCTAGATGTCCTAGGTGAAAGCACAGCCTGATGTTGAACAGCGGCTGTGGTTTATTTTCTGTATATCGGTGATTTCCATCCACTGATGGAGCTAGGAAATGATGCTGCCGGGGGCTGGGCAGAGGCTGCCTGCGTTTAGCCCCACGGGAGGGCAAGGGAAAGGGTTAACCCATCGCCGTGGGACGTGTCACGACGTTAACGGGCACAGCGACGCATGCCACCCTATTTATAACCAGGTGTGACATTCATTTTAGATGACTTCCCTTGGCACCCGTACAGCCGGGTCCTGGGTTTCGGCTCATTAAGGCGACAGCCTGCCCCGGCTTTTTCCCCCGCTTTTCTTTTGTGTCGTTTTGTTGCTATCGCTGGGTTTGAGTTGAATAATTGGAATTTCAAACAATGCCAAAAGCTTTGGGATATTACCGGGTGGGAAATTAATCATAGCGGTGTAACCATCATAATTTAACTTTTAAAAAAGAATAGTGGGGTAAGAAAATAAACCTTACGGGAGCTTCTCTGTCACCGTATCCACGAGGGTACCCCAGAGACAACGGGGACCAGCGGGCAGAGAGACGCATTTCTGTAGTCCCATCGGGGGGAAATTATTAGGGTCAACCCACGGCTGGACCCCCTCCACCACCCCGTGCTGCGAATAGTGCTGCTCCCCAGTCAGGGGTAATTCTATTTTACCGGCGTATTTCCTCTTACAGGGCGCTTTCCGAGGATGTAGGATGCCCCAGGCTGCTCCCCCATGCATGAACATCACCAGGTACGTGTTAAAATGGTGGTTTGCTCCTTTGTTCCAAAATCTCCTCCCTCCAAGGGCTGGGCTCTCCTGATCTCCAACCCCAGTTATTGCCAGATAGTTGCTCCCCCTTGTTCTTGTGCTAATGCTGTTCTTTAGTTTAACCGCTTTCCTCTCTCCTTGGTTTACACCTCCCCTCCCATGTGTTTGTAGACAGGAGTTGTACCCTCCGTCAGCCTTATTTTGCTAAACTTTGCAAGCCGAGCTCTGTAGGCTCAGCTCATAAAATACCCTCCTCGGCTCTGGGCTGAATTTATTATCCCGGACAGAAGCAACCACAGTATCCCAGCAAGGTCACACCAGCACCTGGTGCTCCAGCCACAAATCCTTCCTTATTCCTGATGGAAACATCCTTCCTGACGTGTCCTAGGACCACAATGTCCCTTGTCTGCCGTTATCCTCTGCTCAGCTCATCCATCCCGGTCTTACGACTCCTCTGCTCGTCTAGATCTCTCTTTCTCCGTACAGATACCTGTTAAATCCATCCTCAGTCGCCCAAGCAAGCGGTCCGGTTCCCGGAGCTCCTGGGCGATGGCATTTCAGAGGGGCTGTTGCAATTCAGAGCATCTTACAAAACACGCTCCTCTCCTAAACTGCTCGCTTCAACCTCCTCTCCTGCCGACCAGGATCCTTTAACCCCCAGGACGGCACTCGCCGAGGACCAGGCAAAGCGCTCCCGGCTCTGGAGAGGACATAAACCCCAAATCCTCCCGACGCCAGGAGAAAATCAGGGGTTGCCAAAGAGAGAAGTCAGCAGGGTTGAGCTAAAGCAAATTAACTGAGCCCTGGAGACCGCAGCAGGCAGGAGGATGGAGAGGAGACAGCTCCTGCACACCAGTGTTAATTTAAGGAGTAGGCAGCAGGTCCTCGAGGGTGGGAGCAAAGAGGTTTTCCCTCCGGAGGTGCCGAGGTCAGGGAGGGGAGAGGAAGGTTGTGCAGGGAAGGTGTCGTTTGCTTTCGATGTTAATGGACACACACTGCCAGGAGCGGGAAAGGAGGCTCCTAGCAGCACGGGAGCTGCTCCAAGAGCCACTGAAGCGAAGGGAGACGTACGCCACAGGCTGCAAAAAGAGGGCAAACCAGCCTCCCGCCAGGAATTGCACGTCCTGGTTGCTTGAACGGGGTAAGCAAGGGAGAGATTCAAGGAGATTAAAGCGAGGGGCCAGACACCAGGGAAGGACGGGAGACGTAGCGGGGTGTCTTCTGGGTGGATGGGAAACCACGATTTCTGTTTAGACAGACAAGGAGGGCTTTAAGGGGACGGCACAGCCTCCTGCCGCGTCCACCGTGGCCGCAGACAGGACCCCCTTCCTCGCAGCGGCTGCTGGCAGCAAGCCCCGAAAGCGATGCAGGACCGCTCTGCTAAGCATCCCCGGCTCCGGCAGTTTGCATCCCATTTAAAAGCCGAAGGCGGAGGCTACGAGTCACCCTTTGAAAGCTTTCTCCTCATTTTCTCACTGGTGTTTTATACTCATCAAATTCCAGCCGGTTCAGCCACGGGACTCCTGAGGTCCCTATATGTCCCTATAAATGAGCAGTAGATGCACAGACCAGATTTACCACTGAATTACTCAGGGCTTATGTCAGCGTTGCTCCATCTGCGTCCACGAATGGAGCCCGCGATGCTGTAAAATGTGCGTAAGAGCAAATCTCCTTACCGGGAAAATACCGGGAGTCGATATTTCGGCAACTCATTGCAACGCCTCTCGCTGAGAAACTGCAACTCCGCAGAGAAAGCAAAGAGTAATAAAGGACGACCCAGTAGCTTAGGAAACCCGAGCAGGCGTAAATCAATACGGCTCCTTCCCTGATTTACTCCAGCAAGTGACATGGCTCTGGGAACCGCTGGAGAACCTCTTCAGATACCGAGGGCTAATAAATTGTTATTAATAAAACAGCCTCTTCTGCTGGAGCGAGAAGAAATTCATATCAGAGTCAGGCTGGCTGATGTGCTCCTCCGAGGTGACGATGTGCCGAGCGCTCTGCATCCCAAACCCCACCGGCTTCCTGCACCCAAACGCCCCGCCGTTAATTGGAAACCTAACGAGCCACGTGGAGATGGCGGCCGGGAGCCGGCTGTGCCATTGCGGGAGGTTGTAAGGAAAAGGGAGAAAGAGGAAGAAATTAAATAAAGGGCTTTTTTTTTTCTTTCTTTTTTTTTTTTTGTTTAGCAGGGACGGGTTTGAATCGCCAAAGACGCGGCGATTTTTCTGGGGGGGAAATCAAGGCACGTGTGCGGGCCAACTCCCCGCCTTGCGAACACCGCCGTCTGCAAGGCAGCTTGCTTTCCCGAGGGGGAAACGCCGTGGATTCAGAGGCAAATCCAACCTCCGTACGCCGATTTGCACCGGCCGAGCATCCCGCGCTCATCTCTGCTCCAGGGGAAGCCCGGGCATCCCAAGCTGGGTACCCGCAGCCCTGTCGCTCGCCTGACGCTGGGGCCGTGCTTTATTCTCGGGGTGTTTATGTGTAACAAATTAATTCCTTAGAAAGAAAGTCAAGGTGGTGTTTCGTCGTGCAGTTTTATGGCTTATTTCCAGGCCGCACGTAGCAGGTTGAAAGGCCGTTGGTTTAAATGCTTTATTCGGAGGATTTTGTTATTTTGCCGAAGCACGGCGAGGACACAGACCACGCTGAATTTTACTGTCTTGCAGACATGAATTTGGGTAGTTTGGACCCTCTTTCCCCCCTGTGCAAAGCCCCTGACCTGCTCAGAGCAAGTCTCAAGCGGGATACGGCTGTCGGTTGACTAAAATCACTCGATCTACGACAGTTTCGCCATCAAACGCCCCCAGCTCGACACTTTTCGGGTCAGTGTTTCGAAGGTGAGGGATGGCAGCCCGAGCTCCTTCCTTAATCCTCTGTGATTCAGGAGTTACCACGGACAGCCAGGAGCTGAGTCTTCCTTGCCTTGCAAATTACATCTTAGTAAAGCGGGAGCAAGCCGTGCACACGGGCAACCTGCTGAAACCGGTGCTATTTTGCTCCTGCTTTGCCCAGGAGCGGATTGCAACGCGCATCAGGGTTGCAATACAGCTCCCCGCGAGCGTGAAGCCAATACAAGAGGAAGCGAAAGGAGAATTAAGCAGCAGAGAGTCCGACCTTGGAGATCGCCGGGGCTCTGGTTCTCTCCCCAGTTTTGCAAGGAATCATCTAAAATGGTCCCAGGGGTTTTTTTTACGACGGAGCGGGGAGTTTAGCCTCTTTTTTTTTTGTTGCCGACGGAGCAGTGCGGCGTTTTCCAGGGGCTGGTTTGAAATTTTTTAGTGCTGATTAACGTTTTTGGATCACGGCCTTTCAATCTGTTCCCTGCTTCAATTTACCGAGCGCTCATCGCGAAAAAATCCCACAACAACAACAACAACAACAACAAAACCCCCGCCACACAACAAGCCATGGAGGAAATGGTTCCGCTCTTCACGTTAAATTAAGCTGTGCTTACCCCGATTTAGCGCAGATTTGGACCAAATTATAGGGGCGGATTAATTCAAGACTCGTTAAGTCTAAACTTGACTGGGATGGATGCAAACTGGAGGGCAGTTTGCACGGTCTTGGGCCCAGGGGGTGCATGCACCGGAGCACCCGGTGCTCACGGGCACGGCAGGGATGCACGGGGTGCACGCCCATGGGTCTCGGGGGTCCATGCACTGCGTCACCCCGTGCTCGTGGGTGGGGGGGAGGGCGTAATGCACGGTGCTGGGCCCGGGGGGTGCATGCACCCGAGCACCCCGTGCTTGGTCAGGGGAGACGCACACTGTGCATGGTCCTGAGCCCGGGGGTGTATGCACCGGAGCAGCCGTGCTTGTGGTGGAGGGATGCACGGTGTGCACAGTCCTGGCCCCGGGGGTGCATGCACCAGAGCACCGGGGGGGTTGGGATGCACGGTGTGCACGGTCCTGGCCCCGGGGGTGCATGCACCGGAGCACCGGAGGGTTGGGATGCAAGACCGTGCACGGTCCTGGCCCCGGGGGTGCATGCACCGGAGCACCGAGGGGTTGGGATGCAAGACTGTGCACGGTCCTGGCTCCGGGGGTGCATGCACCGGAGCACCGGAGGGTTGGGATGCACGGTGTGCACGGTCCTGGCCCCGGGGGTGCATGCACCGGAGCACCGGGGGGTTGGGATGCAAGACCGTGCACGGTCCTCGCCCCGGGGGTGCATGCACCGGCGCACCGGGGGGTTGGGATGCAAGACTGTACACAGTCCTGGCCCCGGGGGTCCATGCACCGGAGCACCGGGGGGTTGGGATGCACGGTGTGCACGGTCCTGGCTCGGGGGGTGCATGCACCGGAGCACCAAGGGGTTGGGATGCAAGACTGTGCACGGTCCTGGCCCCGGGGATGCATGCACCGGAGCACCGGTGGGTTGGGAAGCAAGACCGTGCACGGTCCTGGCCCCGGGGGTGCATGCAGCGGAGCACCCCGTACTCGGGGTGGGGAGGCGGGGATGCAAGGACCTGAGCATCCCGGTCCCGGAGGGATGCACGCACCGGAGCAGCATCCCGGTTCCTGGGGACACAGCGGCGGCGGGCTGCCCGCCGTGCAGAGCCCCGGGGCGAGCTAGGACCCTGCACACACCGGAACGCCCCCATCCCCGGCGCTGCCCGCCGCGGGGGTGCCCGTCCCGGCCGGTTCCGCCGCTCCGCACTGCGCATGCGTTCCCTCCCTACCACCCCTCCCGCCGCCGTCGCCGCCGTCGCCGCCGCCGCGGCGGCGGCCCCGCCCCCGCCGCGGTGCACTGTGGGACACAAACAAAGTGCCCGGCCGGGCGGCGCGGCGCGCGGGAGCTCGGACCGCCGGGAACCCCCCCCCCCCCCGGCTTCCTCCCCCCCCTCCTCCTCCTCCGCCCCTCCCCTCCCCGCGAGCCGGCCAGCGCGCGCGCGCCGCCGCGTGCACGCCCCCTCCCCCCCCCTTCCCCCCCCCCGCACACCTCTCGCGGGGGGGTTCGCGCGCGGGCCCCCCCCCCCGCTCCCCGCTCGTCGCCTGAGGGGGAGGCGGCGGCGGCGGCGGCCTCTTCCTCCTCCTTCTCCTCCTCCTCCTCCGCCGCCTCCCGGTCCGCCGTCATGGCCCAGGCAGGGCCCCGGCGCGGCCCCGGATAGGGGGCTCGGCCTTCCCGCGCACGCCGGGCCCAGCCGGCCCCACCGACCGCAGGTAACCGGGGAGCGCGGCCGGGCCTTGAGGCGGCGGGAGGGGTGTCGGTAGGCGGGGTGGTGGCGGGGGTGTGTGTGTGTGTTGTGTGTGGTGTGTGTTGTGTGGTGGCGCGGAGGCCGTTGGGGCCGTTGGTTCCCCTCAGGGGCGGGGGACGGCGCCCCTGCGCGCGCAGGCGGGCGCCCACCCGGGGGAGGGCTTTGGCTGCTGCACCCCGCGGGTCCGTCTCGCTCTCCTCCATTCCCCCCCCGCCGCTCTGTGCACGCGTGTTTCCCGTGGGGGCGGGGGGGTGGGGGGAGGAGGAGGAGGAGGGTCTGGCGTGACCGGCGTCCCCGGGGCTGCCCGGCTGCGGCTGTGCCCCCCGCGGGGGGGGGGGGGGGGGGGGGGATGGCATTGAGCGGTGCACTTCCTCCGCCGCGCGCCCACGTGTGTCCCCCTCCCACGAGGGGCCGTGTCACCCCAGCGCCTCCCGGGCGGGTTCCCGGGGGGACGACGACGACGACGATTTACCCCCCACCGGGCAGCCCCGGGGTGGGGGGTCGTGCTGCCCGTTGTGCGCGGTGTTTACGCGCCTCCTGAGCGAGCTGCGTTGCCTGTTGAAGCCCGTGGGTGCACTCGGCTGCCTGGGCACACGCAAACATGTAGTTTCGGGGCGGGGGGGGGGGGGGGGAGAGTGTTGTGTTGTCTCCTGCCTCCCAGCGGGATACCTGCTGCCTCCCTTTTCCACTGCAGGTTTATGGGAGGAAAAGAGGGATTCCCACTAGCTGTTAGGCAAAGCTTGCTGTCCCTTTGTTGTTGTTGTTTTTTTGTGTTGTGTTGTTTTTTTTTTTCTCTACAAC
This sequence comes from Gymnogyps californianus, assembly GCF_018139145.2. Classification (NCBI taxonomy): domain Eukaryota; kingdom Metazoa; phylum Chordata; class Aves; order Accipitriformes; family Cathartidae; genus Gymnogyps; species Gymnogyps californianus. Next base: position 6,149,044 of record NC_059495.1, read on the forward strand.
ACCCTTTTTTGCATATTCTTTACTGCCCATCTGCCAGGGTCTACTGTGCTGCCTCTGCTTGTGCCCGTGTCCACGCACGATGAGGATATCGCAGTGCTCATCTGCCAAGATCTGTTGCGTGTTTTTCTGCTCTCCTTCCATGTATTAGGGGTTATTTTCCTATATGCAAACATAAGCATTGGCAGATGCTGGGGATGGGGGGGGTATACGCTGCCTCTTGCTTGCCAAGAGCCTGTTGCCTCCTCTCGTACACACAGGACGAGGGTACCACTGCCTTCCAAATCTGCTGTACTTCTTCCCACACACAGGTGTGCTGGGGAATACCTCCACGCTTGACCGCCACAGCTTGTTAAATACATACACCCTGGGAGGCTTCTTCCTGCCTACGGAAAGCTGCAAAGTTTTTTGTTTTCCACCCCAATAGACATGTGGATGTCTTCCACCAAAGCCTAAGGGCCGACTCCTCCAGCCCATCTCCTGTTTGCGCTGTGGAGCTTGTTCTGCCCCGCTGATGAGGGAGGGTCTCTCTCCTCCTACATATATATACACACGCCAGGGTTATCCCACTGACTGCCTACCAGAAGCCGGTGCATCCCGCGTCGTGCATGTTTGCACACATGAGGAAAGGCGCAGGCAGCATTTCGCTGGTAGCCTTTGGGAGGCAGGCAGGCATTTCTCCTACACGCTTCCAGGGAGAAGGTTTCCCCTGTTTGTCCTTTCATGTCTTGCGTGTTCCCACAGACACCCAGCGGCAGCTGTTTCGGTGCCTGCCCCCAGACTGTAGTACTTCCTTGCTACACGTGCCAGAGAGGTCACCCGTTCTTACCCATTTCTTGTCTCTTCTTGGCTGCGCTTCATGGCTGCCTGTTACGTCTTTCATGGCTGAGACTTTCAACCCTTTTTCTTCATGTGCCCTGCTGATACCGCAGTGCGATACAGTCAGGTTAAGCCTACCTTGGTTTTTTGCTTTGACTTTTGGTTTTTCTTCGCTGAGCAGTCTGCCAGAGTAAAAAGAAGTAGTCTGGGTACTTCCTAGGTGTCTGCAGATCCCACGGGTCTAAAATACATTCAGTTTCTCTTTTTCCGGTCCTATACATAATTCGTCCAGCCCAGGATCTATTCTGATGTTTCTGGAAGTCTCCTGCTTTCATTATTTTCCTCACGTGAGGTCCTTGGTTTGCCATACCCACGTGAGGAATTTCTCAGGTTTCCCGGTTACGTGTTTGCCCCTGCTTTCTTTCCGTGCTTCTGCCTGACCTGAGACTTTTCCCCTTTCTTAATTTTTATTTTATTTATCCTTGGGGTGTCTAGTACACTTAGCTTTTATTTAGGTGGAGGTCACCCAGTTCACCTCCTGAGTTGATCCCCGGCTTCCAGCTGCATGTTTTTGTAGGCTAGGTGACGCGTTGTTTATCATGTGCAGGGCACATGACACTGAGTGGGAATGGCTTTTGTGCAGGCGGGTCACAGACTAGTGTCCAGGAGTCTTTTAGGGCATTTTGAGTGCGATGTGCTTTTCTTCTGCCATCGAGGTCTCTCAGTGCAGCTTGATGTCTGCAGGTAACGCAGATCCAAGTTGCGATGCACCTGGAGACCTTGCCTGGGTTTAAGCGCATCTGTTTAAGGAGATGGAGCTGAACAAGTGTTAACCTGCTAGCTTAGACACAGCTCTACCAGTATAAATGCCTCCATTGATGTAAAACTGTTTATACCAGAAACCAGTTACAATGCTGTAAGTGTCTCTCCCTAGGGACTACTTCTATTTAAACAGCTGTTTTTAATCCGAAACTTTAATTGGTGCGAACACTCTGAGCAGTCCCTTTCCAGGGGAAGGGAATTTCCAGCCCTGCTTTAGTCTCCCCAGGTGGATGTTGCACGGATGCTGACTTGTCAGGAGGGAGGATCGCGCTCGCTTTCCCACACAGAAGGTTTCGCGCTGGTTTTGTTTACAGGGTGAGAGAATTCCTCTTTTTGAGACTGTGAGGTTGAGGCGGGGGGGGAAGAGTGTCCTTACGTATTTCTTCTGTAATACGTAACAGAAGTAGTCAGCGAGTGAAACTGAATCCTTGCCATGTTTGTTGCAACAGGAGGTTAATCATAAACTCTGGCAACTTTTAAAAGGGGCGGTTTCGTTCTGTGGTGTCTGTAGCAAATGTGTGCTGTTAGGAGGGTCTGGTCAGCTGTTTGCTAAGAGGATCAAAAGCAAATACAGCTTGCCCCCTGTGTGAAGTTGAACAAGCGTCCGAAAGTTATTTTTGGTTGTATCCCGTGGCTTGCTTGAAGGAGGCTTTCTATTTTTATGTCCTTCTTGTGAAGGGATGTGTGATGCCTGTGCTACGAGGTGAACCGTGTTTGTGTGACTTGTCACTGATAAGGAGAAGGTCTTGGGTACTTCGCGCTTGTATTGGTTGCTTTGCACCTAGCATTTCGCAGGCATTGTCTGTTATGCCTGGTAACCTTCATTTTCAACGGGCTTTGAGAACATTTGAGTATATTCCTATGAGAAGATCTGGCGATACGCCTAACTTCACTCCTTTTAGGCATTGTAATCCACGAGCTTAAATGAGAAGAAAGTCAAACTGTGACAAAGCAGTGAAGCTTTTGCTGGCACGTGACGAGGAAGGAGATGTCCCTTGACGTAGAAGGGATTGCCTGTTGACATTCTTCTATCTCGCCCGGTTATAAGTAGGCTATCCCTGCTCAAATTATGCAACTGTGCAGACAGCCAGACTTCAGGAATTCCAAATACTTCAACGTGTCAAGTGCTGACTTCGACATTAAATGCTACGGTTGCAGAGCGCGTTCACAGTCTGTTGCTTGAAATGGGATATCAATCTTGGAATCGCGTGTGGCTGAAAAGGGGCAGCAACTTAATTGCTTGTTTCTTTGAAAAAGTGTTGTGTAAGATTGCAGGAACAAAACTGGGTGGGAGATGACCTGTAATAGCGTTTCGATATGGAAGTACGTGGTTAGCATTTCAGTAGTTACAAGCAGAAAAAAAAATACTGAAAGCATTGATTTACGTAAGAAATTGAAACGCCTCACTCTTTGTGGCTGCTGCTGTTGCCTCGAAAGATGCAGTTTCTAGCATGTAGATCTAATTAAATAGTTGTGTACTTACTGCTAAGTAAACATAGGAGTCCATTACTCTTAACTTGCCTTGGAGATCAAATTGATTCTTCTAATGGTTTCACTGGATGAAAACAAATGTCTAGTACTGCTTTGTACAAGGTGCCTAAATGAAATGGTGGTGGTAGAAAACGAACTGCAAACCTGATGAAATGGCATTCGCGCGTACAGATGGGAAGAGAGGAATTGTAAACGCTCGGCATTTCATTTAATTCTTGCATTCCATTTAATCAAGTTAAGGAAGTGACTTAAACTGTGCATTATTTGTAGATAGCGTGCTTTTAATATATTCCAATTTGGAGCTGGGGAAATAATTATTTCACATGAACAGGTTTATCAGAGTACGTGAATGATGGGATAATAAGGATGGCAGAATGTGCGTTGGGCTCAGCATGTGGTCTGTGACAGTGGCCAGAAGTAAGTCATTAGGGGGGAAAGTGGAAGAGCTTACATAGACGGCACAGTAATCATTCCTCCGCACATCTACAAGCGGTGAAGGGTTTGGAGGTGGCCTGAGCTAGAGGGTATGTGCTGACAGTCATGTTTAACAGTGCCTGTCGGACCTGTCGTCTATGGATTTGCCTAGGCCTTTTGAACAGTTTATGCCTGTAGCTTCTACAGTATACTGTGTGATGAATCCCACAATTTGTGCAAAAATCAGTTCCTGGGTTTTGGAGTGGGTTTTTTTTTGTTGTTTTAAGCGCGATGAATAGTAATCTCATTGAATGCCTCCTAATTTTTGTAGTATGAGAAAGAATAGAGAATATTTTCCCAGTCACCACCTCATTTGCAATTTTATAGATCTCTGTGTTCTCAGTTTTCTCTCTTTGGTTTTTTTTTTTTTTTTCTTTTCCAATCTGTATTGTCCCAGTCTGTTTAGTACATCTGTCTGCTGAGGCTGTTCTGCAACACTTGTGTTTTTTGTTTGAGCTCTGCTATGTTGTTTTGAGGTGATTTGACCACAACATTTGTTTGCTTGCTTTACCCAAGAAGACTGAATAAAGGCAGTTTTTTCAGAGCATTAAGAGATGCTTTCTAATAAAGGGACACTTTGTAGCTCATCTGTGATAACATTATAAACATTTACTGTGTGTAATGTTTTATATTCAAAAGTACAAATGAACGTAGTAATTGTAGTTAGAGCTATTTTAGTGGAAATACAGTTACAGACACTGAAGAAGATCTTAGTTTATAAATCTAGCTACAGATGGTAGTTGATACGGCATTTTGTATTTGGATATTAACAAGAGTGCTTTATGGAAAAACTGCTATTATGGTGGGTACTTGCCAGAGTTAAGTCTTTTGGAAGGTTTTGGAAGCATGAAGATGCCATGTCCTCTGGAGACCCAAGAACCCTAGAAATCACTAGTGGGTTCGGAAATAACTAGTGGGTTAAGGGGCAAGCTGGTCCCATGTTAGGGGCAGGTATTTACGTAGTGTTGGAGCTCTGCAGGTCTGACAGTTTCTGCCGTTTTCTTTCAGCGTCTTTTTTAAGTGGATAAATACCACTGTTAAGAAAGACCTACTCTGAGAAGTTTCTGTGAAATGTTAGTAAGGACGCTAAAGGCTTAAAAAAAAACCAAACCCACCAAACTCTCCTTATCCCCAGCCTGAACCATGGATATGGTTCTGCCCGTCCAGATTTGGCCATACAAGGGAAGAAAGTTAGAAAGCCTGTATAGTTGCTGCTCACCTGATAACGTGATTTGTGGATAAATACAAGGATTTTTAGTTTTCGGGGCCAAGAAGAACTCCTTTTAGGCATTTAAGTTTATCTGTATAAATGAGTCATTAGGAAAATAAAGGGTACACATAGTGCTAAAAGGGTGATGACACAACCACATTCCTGCCTTGCTGCAACTTGTTCGGGATTCTTTATAGCCGCTTCCGTTCGAAAGGTGGCTGCTTGTTTATGTGTCTGTGACACCTTGACTAGCTGGCCGCGGTCCATGCTGTCTGGATTAGCGATGCCTTTTCGCCTCTTCAGACCGTACACGATGTGTGACTTTGCCTTGATCTCTCCCTTTTGCTCTTTACGCAGGTTTTTCCGTGGCGTTGCTTGTCAGCGCAGGCTTCCAGTACTTCGGGCGTTAATGGGGCTAGCCTCAGGGAGATTTAAGATTTGCATTGGACTTCGGAAAAATTCATTAGTTGTAGTTAACGTGGATTTCATTAAGGTGTAACGCTTCCTTGCTAATCTGGAATAAAAGTGAGAGAAGGAGAGCTGTCATTTTTTGTAATAAACCTGAATACTTCAAACAACAAATCGATTGACAGGTAAGCTTTGTGCTGAACTAGTAAAAACTAGCACTTAGCCAAATTTGGCTGTCACAAACCTAATGATTGTGATATGCAGTTACAGTCATTTGTTTCCATAAAATGAGGAGACAGGTTTGTCATTGCCAAGTGACAAAAATTAAAGCCTCGTGCACGATAAAGGTAGGAGGCACAGCTTGGGGGTGATAGTGGAGAGGAGGGATTCTTCAGCTACCGAAGTTTGGTTGCTATTGGCAGCTCTTGGGGCGTAACGCACCCGGTTAGGCCCTGGTTTTGTCTTGGAGGAAATGAAGAAATAATTTCTTTTCCAAGCATGGTTTTCACTGCCATCAGTTAAAATGATCTCTGAAATTGACCCTTTTCTGTCCGAAAACGAGGCATGTGCCCTTTTCTCTCTTCAAAGACATGTAGTAGGACTTGGCACTGTTCTGTAAATAGGTGTACATGTGTGTGAGGAAGCACAGATAGTTTTTTGGTTGGTTTTTTTTTTTTTCCTATTGACTCTTTCATGGATCTAATGCAGTAGTGCTACCAAGAAAATCTTGAACCGTACTAGAATGTTTTGGTATGCAGATAGAAAAACCATGCCATTTTTCTTGATATTTCTTTCACCTGGTACCACCAAAAAGGGATTGGAGATTTTTGCTTTTGTTACTAATTTGGGAGGTTGGCTTGAGCAGTCTTTTTGATGTATATTTTTCATAAGTTTATGTTGATGTGCTTGCAGAGCTTCTGAAAGCGAAGACTGAAATGCTATGGGTAGCCATGGTAAAACAAGAAAAAAACCAGCTTTCTGAAATTAGTTTAAACTAGAAGGTTGCTGCCACGTGACAAATAGAAGTACTTTATGGATATTTTTTGGCAATTTGCAGTACTTAGAAGAATTTAATGTTCAACTTGTTTTTGGTGTTTTTTTCCCTTTGTGTCATTCATTTGTACTGCTGTTAAAGACCAAAGACTATAAAACCGAAGCCTCGCTTCTTATTACACAGAGTGGGAAACCGTCATGTAATGGCTTTTCTACACCAAGAATTTTGGGAAAAATTTAACCTGAATTTGCATGGAGCAAAAGTGTAAAGAAGGTATTAAGATCACGTAAAAATTATGCGTGAACACTGTCATGGAAAGAGTGGTTAAATGTGAATGTGTGCCTCAGGGATGTAACACATCGGTCCATTCAGCATAATCTGATTACGTTCTGTGGGGCTTGCCTACGTGAGGATATGAAGAGGACTATGAATTCACTTGTTGCTTTTATTCTGGTAAAAAAAAACAAACCCAAACAGAGGTTTGCTCATATGTTGATGGCACAAGCATCTCTAGCATGCGCTTTCAGGGCAAACAACTGTTAAACTAGCGATCTAATAGTTCGGTCATGTGCTTTTTCAGAGAACTGGTGAAAAACAGAAATTGCAGGGCAGTGAATCCGTTGTGAAATATCTCTATATGTTCTATCTGGTGAAGTTTGCACGTTAATTTTTATTATGAGAATAAGCGTAATTCAGTATATAACAAGAGCTTTTAGCGGTTACTGCTCGTATTGTTAAATGAGCCTCAGTTTTAAGTACTATCAGAAAATTTGCTTTTATGTGTTATATGGAACACTAATGTGAGATTCCTACAATGAAAAGTTCAAAGTGCTGGAGGCTGGGGAAAGTGGCATTTATCTAGTTTGCTTATTCAACCATGTGAAAGCTATATTAGGCACATAAACTTTATACTTTGCACTGCAGCTTCAAAAAGGCAACAAGTTAAATCTGGGTCCTTTGAAGTAGTGAATGGTAACATTCTGTTCTCTGAAAGAGCTGACTTCAAATGATCGCACCAAAACTTGAAAAACTCTGTCATGGCTAGGGAAAACAAGACTTGGAGGGGGAAGGCTATGAAAATGTGTGGAGTTTCTTGCGTGTTGTTAGGAATAAAGAGTAGCCAGACTATTGTGCCTGATTGCGTTCCTGAAGCTCTTTGCACGTTCTGCACCAGAATGGTGCGAAGTTACTGTTTTAAATTCTTCCCAGATAAATCTGATTTAAGAGTTCAGCCGTTGCATGAAACATGGAATTTGTTGGAGCCAGCGAACCTCAGTTATGTAGAAAGGTACAGTCTTTTAAGAAAATGATGTCTGTCTTCCTTATGTATCTGTAAATGGTTTCAAGAAACAGCTTGTCTTCTAGCTGTTGCGTAAAAACAGTCAGTGGCGACAGAGCAACAATTTACATACGACATGCACTGCTGTACTGCCCTGATTATTGTAATCTCTTCTTTTAATTAGATCCTGAGATTAAGAGCTGTCTTGCTGATCAGTGCGCTTAATGTATGCCCTATCAGTTCTAGCTAGTACATGTTTCTAGCTGAAACGTCATCTGGTTAAGTCAGATGCTCTGAAAAGATCTAAGCATAGTTTACTTTACAGACATGTTAAGGGGGAGCTGCACAGAGAAGAAAAACACACCAAAAAACCCTCTTGAGAACCTTTTAGGAGGTTAAAATAGATATTGACAAATACCTGACAAAAAATGAGGTATTGAAATAGTCTGGTTGTTCTGTGGGCCTTTCAGTTAGCTGCTCAATTTAATAGTGTGGAGATCTTACTCCAAAGTCACTTTTAACTAATTAGCTTCCAGATTATAGCTCAAGTCCATTACTAGCTCCCTAGTATGTAATGTTGAGGTTTTAATTTCATACTGTTGGATTTGCCATGAATTTCGTTCTGTTCCTAGGACTCCAGTTCTCAGTCGTTTGTGTTTGTGTTGTGCTGACGATACATCTTAACCTTTTCATCAGCATTTTTTGAGCCAGTGTCTCTACGGAAACACTCAGAGATCATTGCAAAAACAAGTCCTATGGCACTTCACAGGTAAAATCTTTAACCTGTTATTTCAAGTACATGAATTACTACTTTTCTGCTGGCTCCTTAGCTTCATCTCCTTGTTTTCACTAATAACTCTGTATGTCATGTTATTCAAACACTTTAATGAAGTTCTCATCGTACGTGGCGTTTCCTTTTTTCTGAAAAATACATTATCAAGTCAGTTTGACATACTTTAGATTCAGTAAACACAGGTGGTGTCCCATTTTCTGTTTGTGTTCTTATTCTTCTTTTCTTCAGATTGTTTCCATTTAGCCAGATTTCTGCAGTTGTATACAAAAACCTATAATCATATATCTTTGAGAGATGAAAACATCTCTATATTTTTAAATAATCAGAGCTTCTGCACTAAATATTGGAGAGACAGAATTAACACAGTGTTAATGTTGCCAAGCTTTCTGGCAGGTGTGTACCACAAAATGAGACAATCTTTGAACAGTCCTGCCTCTTCTCCGAGTATACTAGCACCTTTTCCTTGAGAATTAAAACACCGGTTTGCATGTTTGTAATCACAGCGGTGTCTAATGGAAACATTTCTAGATTGACTTCTAATGAAAGGAGTGGTAACATGTTTTACACACCTACAACGTGATCTTTAATCTTCAAGTTTTATCTAGACTAGGAGTTGTAGCTATGCTTTAATCTTCTTGCTGTATTAATCTGGCACGCTCAGTGCCTACATACAGCGCTCTCGATTGTCTGTCAGTGGTTCCCAAGCTTTTTTGGTTACAAGCTGTTGTCAGCTCTCAGCTTCTCCCATCAGTCAGAAGGGTCTGCTGTTGGCCACGGCCATTTACAGTGCTGCACAGACTAGTTTTCATTGCCCAGAAGCCAATGGGACCATTTAGCAGGTTAAATTTCACTATGTATGACTTGCATTCCAGCTCTGTGACACTTCCACAGTTAATAATTTCCCGATTTATCTGTGAATCGGTTATCTGCTATGGAGCTGCCTCATGACAGCTGTGAGTTCGTCAGGTGCAGAGACCAAAAGTGTCATTTGCGTATCATTTGCCCGAGACATGACTAGTGTGCAGTTCCTGCTATAGAAATTAAAAAGAAAGCTTTACAGTGTCACTTTCACAAGGAAATGACAAGCCAGAGCTGCACGAGAGTCTACTGCAAGTACGTGGCTGCTGCTGAAGTTAATGAATGTGGCCTTGGCATCTGTAATCTATTACGGTCAGGCAGATGACTTCTTAATTCTGCCAGATGCAGGGGTTGGAAGAGCTCCTTTCTGAGTTGCAGGACATGCTTGGGGGTTTCAAACAGATACAGTCTGCAGAGGACACGCTGGAAGATGTGTCGGCCCAAGTAGGTAAGTTCCGTGTCTTGTTCTGTTCCGTCACTGGGAAGTTTTCGAAGGTTTGTGGAGGCACTGTTATCGACAGATCCAGCTTGGTTTGGGTGCACGCATTTCCATCCTCTCTGCTGTGTGCTGGGCTCTCATGTAGGCTCCTCTTTAGACTGTGATACTTCTTCCTATCAGCCCGCACCCAGGCTCTCTTTAATGTCTTCTGCCACGCTGTCAGAACATGACTGCTGAATTTTTACATCCAACTTCTTCATTTCCATGCAAATGACTAATCAGGAAAACAAAACACAAATCCCTAAGACACGTTGTGCTTCACATTATACGTAGAAAGAGCAACTCCTGAAAAATAGCGATGGTTTAACTAACGGTTTACAGCTTTTTCTTTGTTATGACCTCATGGTACAAGAACAACAGCTCTGTGATATGTTTTAAGATTCTAAAATAAAAGTAGTAGACACGTTCCCCTCTTTTTCGTTACAGTAGATGTTGCTTTTTTCATGTATCCAGCAAACATCCTGCTTTTATATGCTGAGGCAGTCTTGTAGCATGAGGAAGACTTTGGTCTTCTCACTCTGCAATCTGCACACTTTTTACTTGGAGCTTTATAGTTTAGAACCAGAACAACCGAGATGTTTGGAACTAAGCAAATATTTCCGATTTATTCTTGGTCTGTATTGCTTTAACAGCAGTTTGTGTTTAATATCCATGGTGTAAAAAAAAAAAAAAAAAAATTCTGCAAAACCGAGGAGGAAATAGAAGAGCATGCTAAGGTACTGCCTGTCTTTTGGCGAACAAAGTCGAAATCAGGTAACGGGAATGTGCCCAAGTGGATTGCAAGAACAGTGCCTTTCCCCGTCCTGCCTCGCAGCAGAGATTTGGTAATATGTTGTTACCCGGGATCTCTAACAAGATACTTTGGCTTCTCTCACAGGCCCCTTCAGTTCTGTTCAGATCAGCTCTGAGTCAAGACAGCCGCGCTAAGTGGACATGTTTCTCGCCCTGTGTGCCAGGAGGGCAGTGGCAGTTGAGGGACGGGCTGCTGGAGTTTTGACAGAGTGCTGGCCAGGAGCACTTTGATTTGTTCAATCAAAACTTTGGAACCCCCTTCAAGGTGATAAAGGAGGATGACAAAACGATTTTGGTGGGCAGGCCCTGGGCTCATCATGACAAAAAATGAGGAGAGAGATGAGAATTTTTGTAACTATTTTTAGGAATTTGCACAGAAATGGGAGCTCTTTCATTAGCCTCATACCTGGTGCGTATCGGTTTCTTCGCCACCGAGTAAACCTCATGTTCCAGCTTGTGGAGAGCTCGAGTTCGGTGCATTGAGCAGCAGCATTGGTTGCTGACCAAAGCTTACGCCTTGATGCTAATAACGCTTAAAACTGAAAGCCAGAATAGGTGAATCTTTTGCTAGCTCTTGTATGGGAATACACTTCAAGAAGTTAATTAGATTAACTTCTTAAGGGGGGGGGGAAAAAGCAGCAATTAAGCCACAGTTGCCAAAAACAGTACCTGGGTTTTAAAAGATGAAATGCAGGGGAGATAAGTGGCTGGGAGCCATGGCATCTTGAAGAGGAGGGGTATCGGCTCCCTCTAAATTCAACACTCAGCTGAAGCTCCAGTCATGCAAGCCGGTTTAAGATAGTCTGTATTCTGCTGTGAGGGGAAAGAAGTCTGTTGTTACTGCAAAAATTGCACCCTGAACTTTCCCTTAAAATGTATATGTAAATGTTTTCTAATTTTATCCTTTCAGAAGTATTCTGTTGCAGCTGACCTACCGTCTCAATTTACAATAAAACCATTTTGTAGAATAAATTGCTGGTTTTGGCACCCCGCTACTTGTCTCAATGCTTTCCCCAGCTCTGAGAATTAAAATGCACCTACCAGATTAGCGTCACGCAAATCCACTTTTCCATCATCTGAGATTTGAGTCGTTCTTTTCTTATCCACGTTAAAGATTCATGTTTTCAATAGCAATGATAATGTGAGTCAGTGCTCTAACTGCGATCTAGGACTTTGCCATGCCCTCACACATCTTCTTTCTTCTCGTGGCATGTTACAGTTAAAGCTTTTGCTTTCTATTATTATAGGGTTTAATTTTGGGGAAACTTAAGAGATATCTGTTAGGATATCACGGATACTCTGGACCCTCCTTGTTCCTGAGTAATTATTTTGGAGGAGGAGCTGTTGGATGCTTTTTCTCCTCGTCCTTTACAGATAAATATTATTCCTGGTCTGTCAGAGAACTTGCAGTAGAGGAATAACATGTGCTTTTGCATGTGCCTCTGTTTCCTGTCCTGCAGAGGTTTACCTTGGTTGGTACCAAGCAAGTAAAGTCATTGTGGACCCTGGCACAGCTCAGGATTTCCAGATGTGCAAATCTTTTCAACAATTTTTTGTGAAGAGTTGCAGCCTTGGTGCTTCAACTTTGTAAACCACTGGCAAGGAACTTAGCTAGATCCTTACAAATTCATTTAAGATTGGGGGGGCAGCTTCTTGCCCCAGTGCAGTTTCCGCAAGGGTTAAACAGAGGCGTGGGTGCATAGAGTTCATCTTTCGTCTGAAAATTATGCAGGCTATTTACACAGACCTGGATCAGTTAGAATTATTTGTGTGCACTTACACATTTGAAACCATAGCTGCTTCCTGATAGTGTTTTAGTCTGCCTCTATGAAGCTTAGCTCTAGTTCTGAAATACTGCCTGCCACCCTTCTGCAGAAGCTTCTGGTGATCTGTACCTAAAATTTAGGAAGATCTTCTGGGAAGTCTCTTTCCCAGGAATTTTTCGGAGGAAGAGGTAGCTGCTTGTGAAGCAATTTGCCACTGTAGCATCCTTGCAAAGTGCTCTTGCAAAAAAAAAAAAAAAAAAAAACAAACCCAAAAAAAATTAAGTGGTGAACATAGGTACAAGCTCGTGCATAAGTGCAAAGAAGCTAACATGCTTTTTGTGAGCGACACTAATGGTAGATGGAGTCAGTGGCCTCAAAAGCTCTGGCACGTGAACTTGTCAACAGTGGCGTGCCAAAACCCCAATTTTTACAAAATAAGTGGCCTTATTTTATCAAATGCAGTACTTCTGGAGTACGTAGGAAAAGCACAACACACTCTTTCATACACCTTTTACTGTGAAAGGGAATATTACTGCTAACAATAAATAGATGGATTGTAGTATTTCAAGTCTTCAGCTTGCTAGGTGAAATTGCTCTACCATTAAAGCTCCCAAGTGGAGTTCTCCGGAGTTACTTATCTTGCTGTCAGTGGTTCTTTGCTGGGCAGATGGAGGTCTTCCTGGAGGACTGTCCAATGTGCAGCTCGAGAGGCCTGTCCAAGAACAAAAGCCCCCCACAAACTCCTTAAAACAGAAAATGCCTGAAAATTGTCCTCTTCTGTGAAGCTGGGAGGAAAGGGACACGGGAGCAATTTCAGTGTCTGGGGGTGTTTCAGTGGGAGTGGTTTGGAGAATAAAAGTCTGGTTCCCAAACCTGAGAGACCAAGGACAGGTCAGCCCCAGTACTGAATGCTCTCCTGTCTTTTGCAGGGTATAGTGTCACCTCGGCCTCCATTTATAGATTGCAGCTCGGCATCTATTTCAGGTTTTAACATAACGGTGTTTATGAAATAGCTAACTTAACACTAGCTCCTTTGTGCACTTACAGTTTGAAGTACGCTGTCCTAGAGGAAATTGAAGTTCTGAAACACTGCATACTTATCTGGGTGGTTCATTTCCCTGGTCCAGTCACCCACTGCAGCTAAAGGTTACAGGTTTGCATTCCACAGATTCCAGTACACCGAAGTGAATGCTGCACATTGACGTAATTTTGAGCAAAGAAACCTTGTGTTTTCCTTCTCTTTTTCATAAATACCATCAGGCTTGGCAGTGGTGGGCTGAGTTCAAACCAGGTTTACTGACCTGACTTAAAATACGGTTTTAAACAAAGTTTGGAAAGCGCTGTTGATTCGTTTGAAAGGAGAACAGTTTGGCAGCTCCAGCCAGCAGTTTTGTCGAGTGAAGCAAGGCAAGATTTGTAGTGGGAGATAGTACCTTTTATTAGGCCAGCTGGTGTTGGGGGAAACAGATGCGTGTTTAGATACACAAATGTTTCAAGTCTGAAATAGAAATAGCAGGCTTGAAGTTAAGTACACACTGAGAGCAGTTGTTCTAATTCAATTATAAACTTAATTATACTAACCAGTTAGGCAGTTTGAGGGAGCGAGGGGTGCTGGTACCTATGTAGCACAGCGAGAAGTTGACAGAGGTAAGGCGGCCCAGGTTAGGCATTTATCCCCGCAGAAGATTTGTCGGTGCCTGGGCTGCTGCTGCTGTTTATGGGATGGTGCTGTAACCAGTGCCTAAGGAGTGGTCTGGGTTAAAAATAAATTGCAAAAAAAAAGATAACTAGTGATCTGGATTACACCATGGCCTCACAGTTGAATGAGTGTACCTGAGGGATTGGTGAGCACAAGGGTGGGAATTTCCTAAGCTTTTTGGGCACTAAAGCCAATGGCACTTATGTATCTGAAGTTTGTTGGGTTTAGTATTCAGAAAAGTTAGCGTTTTCATGGTATTTTGTAAGTTGCCACAGGTCAGGATACAGGGGTTAAAGGTGGGGTGGTAGTTTTGTGGTGCTAAAAAATTATTTACTTCTGTTGTAAAATGATGTAGCTAAGTGAGAAGCTGAATGCAAACAGCTGTATAAGCTTGATTCACTGACTTTTCCAAAGGAAAAAAAACAAGATTATTGTAGGTACCACGTTTCAAAAGCAATGATTTGAGCCATAACATTAGGCAGCAGGTGAACAAGGAGCTAACTCTTGGGTACAGGGAAGCAGGCAGGTCACATAAGCAGTATTTTTCAGTTCTGTTACAGTTTCTTTTCCATTTACACAACACAGTGTACGCTTGCACCTTTACTGTTTCTAAGCCCAGAAACTTGACATGTGTTTAATCATTGTCCCAAACCAGGGTATATGACTTGGTAACTTGCTAAAACTTGTTTTTCAGTAGCCTTGAAACAGTAAGAATGAGCTAAGTTCCTTTGAACTGCTTAAAGGTCAGGTCTACATTAGTGCTCTTAGGATTAAAAAAAAAAAAAAAAAAAAAAAGAACTAATTTTCAAGTGAATTGTACAAAGTCTTTGGTACGGGAGCACTTACCTTCAGACTGCTTTCGGCTAATAGAGGAGAAAATTCTCCTTGCTCTGGAAGTCCTGGAGTGCTGACGTTTGAATTCTCACCTTGTTCGGGGATCCGCGCTTTGGTGGTGAATCCCCACACGTTTCCAGTGTGCAGGAATGCACGCTGGAAAAACCATTCTCTCAAGCTGTAAGTGTCGGCGGCAAAGTTAAATACAGCCCATTAAATATGGGCTGAAGTGTCCCGCTGACAACATTTTTAAAACTTTTGAAAGTGTTTTTAAATTTCACCGTGTTTCTCTGGAACTTTGAAATACTCTAATGTATTGTGGACCGGGGCATAAGCGTGTGCATGGGGATTGTGAGGAGGAGGAGCCATGCTGACAGCAGCTGGAAGGGAAAGCAAGCCACCCTTTCTTTGATGCCAACCCCAGTCCCTGCCTAGAGAATCGCTGATGGTTTGTGGCTCGAAAATGAACAACTTTCCCAGCTCCGACTCATTTTATGTGTGCACCTTGATCTCCCCACCCCAAACACTCCCAAGGTACCGTGTATATTTAGTTCTAGTTTATGGTTCTTTAATCACTCCTGAATGTAGCACCCTATACCTTATGGTCTAACAACTGCTGTCGTGAACTATCTAATGATCAGTAATAAGACGTGACAAAATGTCATTTCGAAATGGTGATGATCCAAAGATGTTCGACTTGAGGTGAAGTTGTAACGTTGCAGCCCTTTACCCTCTTTCGTCACTGTGACTTAGTGTAGCTATAAAAGTGCCCTGTGCCACTAAAAGATTAACAAAGAGAATTGAACCGTTTTATAACCTGGCTGAGCTTTTAGCATGCTCATCTTTTCATGAGGAAAATATTTTCATATTGTTTAAATTACCTTCTAAAAACATTTGACGTTTTTACTACCTCACTAACTGTAAAGAACTGATATTTTACCTCTCCTCAGCCCATCTCTTCTGATTTTTCTGAAAATAGCGTGCATATGCATACGTCCTTTGTCCACACTGAAGCCTCTGTAGGAGCCACTTGTTTGAATGGTGGTGTGAGTGCAATGAGGGGGAAGGTCATTTTACAGAAGCGACTTAACAGAGCAGTATCCCACATTCATGGCAGGCACGCTGCTCCTGTAATAAATTTAAATCAATTTATTGCACATCGCTGACTTCCGCGATTTTATTTTAAATTCTGTAACCAGATCAAGGTCAAGGAAGCAAAAGATGAAAGGAGAAGGGGAAAGGAAGCCAGAAGAGGGGAGAGGCGGGCAGGAAGGGGGAAGCAGGACAAGGAATGGTTCAGAGCAGGGTTTGAAGGAGGTGAGCAGAACAGAGCTCTCACGCTTAGAGACTGGAGAGATGAGAGTTACTCATTCAGATGAATAGAGAAGGAAAATGGGTTGGTCTTCTGGGCGTCTAAGAATTGGGAGTACTGCTTGCTTAGATTTTTCTCCTTGTTTGTAATTATGTATTGGTACTGTTTCTAAATACCAGATACACCATTCGTAGTCCTTGCAAAGGTATTATTCTTTTTGTAGCCAGTTGCTGAACAGAAGTACTTCTGGACTTCTGATGTGCCAAGGAACTGCTGCAGCGACTGGGAATTCAGAAGGAAAGGTATCCCAAGGCCATTTTAGAATATGGTGTTAGAAGATTTTACTGTAGGCTTTTGGTCTGAGATCAATTAAATATGCTTTTCATTTGATTCATGCAGGAGAACAAACAGTCTGGATCTTCAGATGCCTCCTGAGGTCGATATGTTTTCTTTCACTGAGGGGAGTGTTTTGCTTGTGCTTAACTTCTTCCTCTGCAGTAGTGTGAAATTTCGTTTTAAATCCAAATGGCCCTTATAGTTTCACTCAGACTTTATATATATTGTTAAGTGTTAGTTAATCTCTTCTCTCGAATAGGTATTTTTCCTCTGTCTGAAGGGGTTTGCAGTATCAAAAGTGAAATCATAGGAACATGAAGCAGCCAAGTGTAAATGTCTGTAGAACAAGGTAGGCTCTGACAGCTGCCATTTAAATATGTGCTAAGACTTGTGAGATTTGTGGTAAGTTGTTCCAACCTTGCGGTACTCTTTGTATCTGCGAAGCTCCGTGTGAGCAATTTGCAAGCGTGGTATGTTTTTGCGTACGTGTAAGGGAAAGGAGAAGGATGATGTGAAGAAGCTGGCTGACTCCAGGAAATAATCAGATCCAGTTATGTTGTTGATGTTTAACCACTAACTTGACTGAGATGATGTTTCTATATCATGTTAATTGCGTGAGTCATGTGGAACATGGAAGACTTTTCATGGAAGCTTGGGGGGGCCTTAAGAAGGTGAAACATGGTGGCTTATGTTTCCTTCACAGTGAAATAATTCAGAAATAATTGGAGCAAACCCAGGAGCTGATTTTCTTTGTTTGGAGATGCTCCGCTCTCTGCAAGTAGAGACAGCCTCGGTGGCTGCAGAAGTTCCACTGCAGGGGCAGAGGCTGTCCGGGCATATTGCACCTAGCTTGGCTCAGTGTCTTTCCCCTGTGTATTGCAGAGGGAGTGAATCGTGGATCAGCTTCATCCTCCTCAAATCAGAGGCATTTAGTTTTCACATACTGCTGCGGCCTTAAAACTTGCAGGCAGTGTGGGGCATGCAGTCCCTTCTACTCCTTCAGGACCTTGCACAAAAAACATGCGTTTGCTCCCACACATAGGAGAGAACTGGTCCCGAAGAAGGCAGGTTTGTATTTTTCAGAAGGAGGAAGTTGCCCTCCGTGTATTATTTATCACATATATAAAATCAATTTGCGTGTATTTGGTTTAAACCTAAACTTTCCTTTGAGGTTTATAATCCATTGTGTTTTTGAAGGAATTTTCAATAACTTCTCATCCTAGTCCAAAACTATTTATTAAAAGCAGCTTTAGGCAATCAGTACCTGCGCTACAGCAGGAAAGCAGAGCTATTGGCAACTGTTATTTTATGTTTTCTAGCTTGAACTCTGTCCTCTGAAAATTCATGCTGTAGTTTCTCTAAAGCTTTTCTGGTATTAAATACCTTCTCTGGGAGATTTGCTTGCTCCTGCACACTTGTGAGTGGACCCAAGCTAATGTCTTTTCCACTTAAAAGAAACATTTGACGAAGTCTGTCAGGTTTAAGAACTGCGAGCAGTAGTTTCCTGAGCCCAGAACACAAAAATACAGGTTTCTTACACAGATGATAGTTTCAAAAATGCTTTCTTTTTAGTGTTACAGACATTTGTTTTTCTCTAAACGGTGTTAGGAATTTGTTTTGGGTGGGCGGTAGCAGAAATGTGGAAGATGATATTAGTGATAGATTGCAAATAATGTGATCTGTGTTTTTGAAAATTACCAGTAGGTAATTGCATTGCTGTAGAGTTAGTCCATTGCACAGTCTGGATCCTAGAAAAACCTGACCCTAGAGAATTCGGCTGAATTTTCTTCATGCAGAGTCTTATAATCATGAAACCACTTCACTTTTGCTTTCAGAGAAGAAAATAACAGTTTTCCTCTTTGTTTCAGGATACCTGTGATCTCTCGTATGTGGAAAGAACGCTAGCGGAAAGGTGAAAAAATGGGTGTTAAAACATTCACTCATAATTCCCCTGCTCACAGTCAGGAGATGCTGGGAAAGCTGAACATGCTCCGCAACGATGGACATTTTTGTGATATCACCATCCGCGTCCAGGACAAAATCTTCAGGGCGCACAAGGTGGTTTTGGCAGCCTGCAGCGACTTCTTCCGTTCCAAACTCGTCGGCCAAGCAGAAGACGAGAGCAAGAGCGTGCTAGACCTGCACCATGTGACAGTGACTGGTTTTATACCTCTCCTGGAATATGCTTACACAGCAACACTATCTATTAATACAGAAAACATTATTGATGTGTTGGCTGCAGCCAGCTACATGCAGATGTTCAGCGTTGCTAGCACGTGCTCAGAGTTCATGAAGTCCAGCATTTTATGGAATACGCCCAACAGCCAGCAAGAGAAGGTGCTGGATGCAGGACAGGAGAACAGCGCAAACTGCAATTTTACTTCTCGAGACGGCAGCCTTTCTCCAGTCTCTTCTGAGTGCAGCGTAGTGGAAAGAACCATTCCTGTTTGCCGAGAGTCGCGAAGAAAGCGCAAAAGCTACATAGTTATGTCTCCCGAGAGCCCCCTTAAGTGTAACACACAAACAAGTTCCCCCCAAGTGCTGAATCCTTCAACTTCTTACCCAGAGTCCAGAAATCAGCCCGTGGACTCGTCCTTAGCTTTTCCCTGGACTTTTCCTTTTGGAATTGATCGAAGACTTCAGTCTGAGAAGGTGAAGCAGGCGGAGAACTCTAGGACTTTGGAAATGCCTGGGCCCTCCGAGTCCAACAGAAGAATTGCAGATTACGTGACTTGCGAGAGCACAAAAGCCAGTTCTCCCCTTGTGATTGAAGAAGACGTGCGTGTGAAAGTGGAAAGGTTAAGCGATGAGGAGGTTCACGAGGAAGTATCGCAGCCTGTTAGCGCATCCCAGAGCTCTCTGAGCGATCAACAGACAGTCCCAGGAAGCGAGCAAGTGCAGGAGGATCTCCTGATCAGCCCACAGTCTTCCTCTATAGGTACGAGCATTTCTGGGGTTGGATATATGTACAGATAGGCATGTGTGCACTTGTGATTTTATTGGAGGCAATCTGCTTCATGCTTTTTCATGCTTTACTTTTGTGAAACTGCCTTTTTTTTCCCCTGTTTTATGAAATGTTACTTATAAACCCCGATGGGGGGACGGGACTTGGAGCTCTTTAAATAACTTTGAAGAAGGCAGCTAGGAAAGGTAAGCCTGTTGGCAGACCTCCTTATTCAGTAGAGGTTGATAGCCCCTTTTTATCTCTGGTTGCTTGACTGGGGAAAATAATTCTGTTTTCTGTTTTCATTAGTGTCAAAAGGCATGATCTCAGCTGAGCTGCAACACCAAATTGGAAAGACTTGTGGCTGTAGCCACAGAGGGATAGAATGGTACTTTGCATCAGACATAAAATCTTGTATAATCATGACAGAGTGCCTTTGTAAGAAGATTTGCAAAATAAGTGGTGGAACACTGTCATCTTAATGCCCCAGACGAAAACAAAACCACACAGTCATAATATTGAGAATCTTTCCATTTCTGTGGGATTTGGTTCTCAAGTTGCTTCTTCAAGTACTGCCAATTGCTGAGAGAAACCTTTTTTCCATGAAAGACAGTTTGAAGCCAGTTTTGGGTTCTTCTAGCAGGCTGTTGTTTATTAATAGCTAATACTGAAAGGTTACTGTAACAATCCCTTTTTCCTCTTTGCGCAGAATGCATTGAGTGGCTTTTAGTAAGTCAGAAGATAGAGGTTTTGCAATATTCCTGGTTTAATTACCAAAATTTTGCCTAAGTCAGCTATTTTGCTTTCAGTTAAGTGGCTTGACCTGTGCTCGGTAGAGTTTGTTTACTGAAAGATTTTTAATAAAGCCTGTTTGTTTGAAGACCGTCAGAATGACAGATGTACTAGTCTGCTTCATTCAAATAATGTATACATGAAAGGCTGCTTCAGTTAATTAAATAAATAAACTACAACAAAGTAAATAAATGTAGCCTAATAGCCTGCATTATTTGTTTTGTTTGGTGCGTGTAACACTGTGCCTTCTCTGAAGCAAGTGAGTGTTGGATCAGTCTGACCATTCCAGGATTGCAATATCTAATCAGTGTTGTTAAACTATTCAGGTAATACTCGCTAAAAAGACATGAAAATATTTTCCATTTATCCCATCCTTCAGGACTTTACATCGGTGTTTTTGTTCGTCAGTTTGTATAGCTCATGTGTTGATATTTTAGATTGGTAATGCTTTTTCCAAAGGAAAATGTTTTATTTACTGGAGACAAGGCTGTTTACCTTTTCTGAGAAGCAGACTTAATATCAGTTTAAATAGGAATCTTTAGATGTAGTTTGCCAAAGTAGTGCATAGATTAAAAACTAAAAGAAACAATTTGTTTGCTGGGTAGTCTCCAGGAAAAGTGGTCCTTGTTCAAGAACAGGTTTAGTTTGACTCAGTTTTTAACTCATTATAGTAGGAACTTCGGAAGGGCCTTGCCAGGGCCGTGTGATAAGAGATGCAAATTATTTCATCAACATAATTGTGCTATCACAGACAAAATGGAACAAGTAGAAATAATGATTAGGGAAAGTTAAAAATAGCATATCAAGTGAAAGGAGGGAGTTTTACCAACTATAAATATCATACACAAGCAGCTCAAAAGAACAAACTGGGTGTAAACCCTAGATTTACTCTAGATGAGTAGCACACGATCTACGGAAGTTTTTGGAGGACGTCTCTGGGATTTAGAAATATCAGAAAAATTGCATACTCAAAAGTGGCTTGAATGAATTGGGACGTGAGAATGTGAGACTAGGACTGAATTGGAGAGAGAGAGGTGCCACTGAATGCTATAAAATCACCTTTGCTAAGAGAGTCGTAGTGTTAAACAAAAAATGCTTTGAAACATACTCCAATAGCCAGGCACCTTACTGAATTCTGTTCTTGCTTTAGCCAGTTTCCTGAAATGATTTCTGTTGACAAGCAACTGTGCACATCTGTCTTCGGAAGGTTTCTGTTTTGAAGCCACATGACGTTTTTGGGAAAGTTTTCCATTTTCTATTTCCTATTCTAGGTTTTGTACCACTGGGGTCATGTACCTGACCATTTGTACGGCATGGGGCAGAGGATCTTAGGCTTTAGTGATTATAATGTTTAAACTTAAATGTCTGTTATTGAGGATGTTAGTACAGCATGTTCTTCCTTAAAACAGCTACAGAGAGAAGAAAAATGTGCTAGGCCAAACTCTTTCAAAGTACAGATCTGTTCTTTGTCTTTGAATATGTTTGAATTAATATTTAGTGGTCTTTGCATAACATTGTTAACTATCCTCAGAATAGTTTTTATTCACGTTTTGCTATAAAGAGAAACAGTGCTCTTGCTTTTTAGCACAGTTCACATGTACCTAATATATGATAAGGCATGCTTTGTAGCTAGAAAGCACTTCTTACCTCCCAAAGATGTATTTCCTTATGCAGTAATATAAGAACAGTAAATGGAGGCAGCAAGAGATGTTAAAGTACAGCTTTCTCTTCCCTGAACATATTTTCTTCGTATAATTGCATGTATTTATCTCAGTGTTTTATAGCGCATTTATAAAAGCATTCCTGCCTCTCTTTCTGATACTGCAAAAACCTCTTATTCACTCTTTGGGCAATTTCAAGAATTGCTCATTTGCAATTTATTATATTTGGAAGCACTTTATAATACGGGAGGAGACGTGAAGCAGGGCCTTGATAAATAAGTCATTATGGTTACAACAATAGCTATGTCTGAGAAGATATTTTCGTAACTCATTAACACTTTCCATTTGAGAGGTGAAGGCATAAAATTAAACCTAAGAGCAATTGGGCTTATTTTTCAGTAGACTTTCAGTTAAGTATTTCATGAGAAAGAAGGATAAATCAAAATGGGCTTAACTTTTGTAACTTTATAGATTGCATAGTTGCCGAATTTCCCAAACGTAATTTGCCAGCTCATAACAAAATTAAAAATTTTGATTTTACTGGTGTTATTTTGAAACTGCTAGTGATGCAAGTTTCCTCCTATCACTGGCCCCGTAACGTGGGATCACATTAAGACAATGATCTTTCACTTCAGTAAGGTTTTGTAGAACACACTGTCCTTTATAGGGACAGCCTTTTTTGGAGACAGTACTCTCTTTTTTTTTTTGGACAAAATATGCACATTTTCCACTTCACTTTCCATGTCTTTGTTCCTTCTCTTCGGTTTTCCATTTTGGCTGACACTTGTCATTGTAGACCTAATGATACTTGATTTTCCTAGCGAGCTTTAGAGAAGGGTTCCCAAATTCAGATTGCTGATGTACCACTCTCTTAGAAAGCAGCAAGACCAGCTCCTAGCACTGTCCTAAGCATCGCTCGTTCTCAAGATGTAGGTGTAGAGAGAGAAAGCTCCTTCCCCCGTCTGTTCTCATCTCACGTGGATTCGGTGGTAGAGACCTAAAGGCTGCTTGGCTGTTCAGAAAAGTTCCAGCAGTGCTTAGTATTCAGTCTCAACAGAGGGAAAAGGAGGCAAGATGGAATTACCGCTTCCAAGTGACTTTCATGCCACTGATCATACATGTGTCATGATTTGGGAGCCCCTGTTTTAGAGAGGAATGACAGCAATTCTGATCCTTTGGAAATTCGGCAGAGTTCAGTCATTCATTTTTATCATCTCCCATCGCACCCATAGACATCATCAGAGGAAAAGGAGGAATGTGAGGTGATCCAGTCTGCTCTCCGCACTCAGCTTAAAGAGGGAACAAACCATGGTTTATCTGAATGGTCACACGTAACCAAACCAGAGGATTTTTTTTCTCAAGGGGTATGGTTGGCGGGGGGTGGGTACCAGTTCTTAGAACTGTTTTAGTACTGTACTGCCAACTTCCCTCCCTGTTATGGTGACATCAGGCCCGAATAACCTTGCTTAATACGCCTAAACAAGGACTGAACGCCAGACTCCAAGTGGGGATGAGGGAGGCCCATCTGAGCAACAGCCACGTCAGGTGAATGAAGTCGTAGTTTTGTTGTAGTGCTGCATTTACCTTAGATTCTGTTTCCAAAATCCACTTGAGCTATATTTGTCTGAATGTTGGTGCACGGAACAAAGCTCTGGAATGGTTTTGTGTATACATTTCTCTTACGAAACAGATGTTTGGTCTCTTTTGTGTTGCATTTCTGGTTTCTCAGAGGGCTCTTCCTGTCTCAGCATCTTATCAATAAATGAAGGCATTATCAATGAATATATATATGGAAGATTTGGAACATAAAAGCAATGTAGTGTAGCAGGATTGAACTCCTTATTGCTCAAGAAGTCTTGAAAATTGATGAAATAGTCCCTTTAGGTGAAGGTAACATTTCTGCTTTACAGTGTTCGTACTGGATGTGTTTTGAAAAGTGTGGCTGTATTTAACATAGATTCTCTCCATTTTCTAGGTGTGCCAAATATTTGCGCTTTATTGAGTTGTCCATTTACTAGATAATCTGTGCAGAGGAGAAGCTGATTTGGAACGTGTTGCTTCTGGGTTTTCTAAATGATTTTCCCGAGACAATTCTAGTGTCTTACCACTCAGGAAGCAGTGTCTCTCAGAGATTTGGGAAAGCAAGCTTTATGTGTATTTACCTGCCCCCCAACCCTTTTTGAACACTTATTTGCATTAAATTGCCCTTTTTTCTTTGCCTAGGCTCAATAGATGAGGGGGTTACGGAGGGATTACCCACACTCCAAAGTTCCTCTGGCACTAACGCTCACGCAGATGATGATGATCGGTATGTACCAATGTAGTGTGCAAACTGTTCTGCAGCAAGTGTTGTGCTGTAATTAACCTACCCAGCCTTAATCCCAGAATGTTTAGTTGTTCGTACATCTACTTCTCTGTGTTGATCAAAGTACAATCAGTGCCTGAAGGTTCAGATGCTTTAGAAGAATGTAGGTGGTGAAAGTCAGAATTTGCTTACTTGTTGCTTTCCATTTCCTGTCTATTTCCAGGCAACACTGGTGAAGAAAGATATTCATGTTTTTGCTGTTTCTTCATCGCTGCTCTTTATTAATAAATAATTTTTAAAAATCTTTGCTGTGAGACAGGCGTGGCAGTTGCATGCATGCTAAAGCTGACGTAAAGCCACAAAAGCAACAAAATGAAAACAAGTACCTCGTCTTGGCTTCACCAGACATTGCTATTGCCATAAACCACAAAACAGGCAGAGCAGCCTTAAATCTTTTCTCCCAAACCTTCTGCATGTAGCTTCTTTCCAAGATGCTGTGTGTCACTTACTGTAAATATTTAGCGGTCTTCTGCTGTGCTGAGATGAGTGATTTATTAAGGGAATCCCTTATAAGGGAAGGCTGGCAGAGAAGGCCGAACTAAAATGGGTCTGTTTGGTTGAAGAAGTACCGTAGTTCTGTTAGAGCAAAGTGATGTACCTGCAAGTGGCATACAAGGGTGCACGCAACTGGTTTGACTTTTATTTCTTTGCTTTTGTGGTACGTATCAAGTATGGCGTATAGCTAGCTATTCGCTTTCTAAGCAAAATTTTTGAAGTATTGACAAGGTAGCTTTTGCATAGTGTTTTGTTAGACGAGTGGGTCTGAGGAAGAAGAGTGAACCTTTGGGAGTTGTTCCAGAAACTGTGTCAAGTGAAACTCCCTATAGAGATAACTATCAAGAGCTGCATTTTCATAGCTCATAAAATCTTTCCTGCCATTTCCATCTAAGACCTGTCCGACTGTAGGATTAAAGCTGAAGGGAAGATAACTGCCTAGATAAGATTTTTTTGTATGACATAGAAGATTTTATCTATCTGCTAACAAACCTCAGTATAAAAATAATACCCAGCACTTAGGGTTTGAATTGATAGTAGGAGCACATGGTGCATTAGAACTAATCCAGGTTGTTAAAGCTATAATTCTGAAGTCAAGCGGCACACATATTTTCAGCAGTGGATTATTTCAGAAATTTCCCATGAAATTGCAGAGCTGCGGCACAAACTGCATAGAAAATTCAAAATACATAAAATCCTTTGAACACGCTGAAAATTCCCACTAAAAGATCTCTTCCATGCAGAGAAGGAAAGAATATTTGCGTTAGTTTATGCCCAAGTTTGAAAATAATTAGTCTCAGAGTAACAGAAGCATCAGCAAAATGAACTATGATTTGCACATTGTTTATATAACAATAAGGCAACCAACCGTTACGTGAATTTATGAGACTTTTAGACTCCAGAACTAAAATTCTCTACCAAGTGATTTATTTTATAAATTCAAATGAAAGTGCCAAGACTGTACTTATTCCGTGAATCAGTTAAATGTGTAAAATGGTGCTTTCAAGTCCTAAGAAGTTTTCCTTCACATGCGTGCGTGTATATGCCTGTCAGGATGGGACAGTGCATTCTGATACGCTGTGACAGTCCTTCAAGCACTGGACTTTTAAATTCCCATTTCAATCACGCGATGGGCACATCAGCAAATAAATGTGGCCTGTCATTCACTGTGCAGCAATTTGGGCACACAGTTTTGGGTGCATAAGAATTCTGAATAGAATAAAACATGTATCTCTAGCTGAGTCAAATGAAAACACGATCAATAAATCATACGGATGGAGAAAATTTCCCTCACTTTCTGTTTGTTGTTTTTTTTTTTTTAATGCACCTTTAGTTTAAGTCCAGGTTGCACATTGCTTTATTAGCAGAGATTCTCAAAATGTCAAAATCAGTTGTGAGTGGACAATGCAAATTTATATTGAAAAATTTATTTTTTAGTAAGTATATATTATATTTCTGTTCATCTAACAAAGCAAAAGACTAGTCCATCTAAAGGTCTTTCAATATTACATCCTTACCACTGTGGAAACAATCATAAATATTTCAAAATTTAAGATGTCTTATCTCTTGAGTTTCTGTGTTAAGTAATTAACATCATTAATTGGCCCTCCTCCATAATCAGTGTTTCATAAACAGCAGGTCACATGTAATTGTTGTCAGCTTAATAGATACACAGGAATCTGTTAAGTATTAAAACTACTGTTTCACAGTGAAGTCTGATCTATTCTTTCTCTGATATTTCACATTTGGATTGTAATACACTTTTCTAGCATAGATCTGTAATTCAGCCTTGGCTGGTTTAACAGTTAGTCTCTGTATCAGTTCGTGGCTGCATTTAAAAAGGAGTTGCAAAGGCTCAATTAGAAAAGATCTCTCTGATCCAATATAATGAGAACCTCCACTTTTCTAAAATAATTGTTATTTACAAATAGAGAATATTTCTAGGCTCACTAAGCATTTTGGCACTCACGTTTGTCAGAGTTTAGTTCTACATAGTTAAATATTTGTATAATCTCTTGGTGAAAAAAAGAAAAAATTGCACGTAGAATATTTTAGTGTTACAGTGAAAACATTTTAAACCTGTCTCTTTAGCTGTTAGAGAAATTCTGAGATGTTAGACGAATCTCAACTGTTAAATGCCACATTTATCACAAATTGCAAGTCATGAAAAATTGAGTATATATGGGGAAAAAGAAGCAGGGGAGAGAAAATATGATTGTGTTTCAAATGTAATTTCTTCATTGTGCTAAGGTCTGCAGTTATGTCACCAATAGGTATTTCAGCCTGCTTGCAGTGTAAGGATGGAAAAAGACATGCCAGTCACTGGTAGCTGGAGAGCCTCGTGATTCCCATTTTATCTGCTTTAACCAGCCTTTCTCATGATGAAGCTTTTATGTAGGGAAAAAAACAAACTTTATTTTAAATTTCTTCTAGGGAGATTGTCCCCATAGCACTTCTCCTTTCTGTTTCAGTTGCAGAGAAGCTGGCACCAGTACAGGCTTTGAGGATGAGCTAGCCTGAGAAAGCTGGAAACAAAAGGAGAGCTGTGGCTCCTAATTTCTGCCCTAGTTTGAGTGTCTCCCTAGAAAGCTCTAGGAGCACAATGCACTTTTGCCTCTTCACAATCACCTAACGCACGAATGAGGGAGGAAGGACCTAAGAAACATGTTACCAGAAGATGAAGTTCTCTATAAAGCAAGTTAAATGTTGTCGCAAAAGACAAATGCAATTCTTATTTGAGCACACCGCATGTGTATATGTACACACGTACATCTAAGAGCCGGAGTTCCTGCTGCCCAGCCAGTCATCCCTTTATCACCCCTGCACTGCAGCTGTCACTTCTGTTGCACATAGCTGTGAAAATTTTAGTTGTGAATTCTCCAGTCAGCTGAACGCAAGGAAACCTTTTCTGGAGGGATTTGCCCCTTAGCCAGACTGCATGATGTTTGTCAAATACCAGATGAGGGGCAAGTTGTCCATCCTGGGCCAAAATCAGTTTGGCTATTTGATTATTAGGCTATTACGGCAGCTGGACTTCTATGCCTTATGCTTTTTTTGCAGTGTTGTTCCTTTTTTATTACTTTTTTCTTTTTTTTTTTTTTTTGATAACAGACCTGTCTGTTAATCTGTATTGATGGACTTTTCATTGGTAAAAGTGGAAAGCATATGGTCATACCAACTCCAGAGACAAAACTAGTGTTTCCACATCTGAGTAGAGTAAAATCTGTTCTTTACCTAGCGATCTGCTCACAAAGAGGAACAGGAGTGCCAGAGTTTGTCAGAAGTTTGGTTAGACCAAGCAGAACCTATGATTAAAAATACCCTCATTTACCGCAAGTGCATTTGGTGAGCCATCAGTTGGCTTTTTTAGACCCGTAAGCGGCAGTGCCAGGCCCAGGATATGAGCTGGTAACTTCCCTCTTACAAATATTCCCTTTACTAAAAAGATCAACAAGTCTGTCAGCATCTATCTTTTCCGCAGCTCTCTAGGACCCTACTGTGTATAAAAAGAAGTGAAGGACAAAAAAATCTCTTCCTTAGAGGAAATATTATTCCAGTTCCATGTGAGACCAGAAATCCTTATGGCTTTTACAGACTGATTGATACTAAACTCCTGCAGGAAACTTTCTTATCTTGTGTGTATCGAGAGATACCTGGTACGTTCTCTCTCTCCAGATAAATCTTACAACTGGAACTTTTGCCACTAAGACCCATCATTGTACTCAGAATTCAGATACCTGGTTTTCATAGTTGTATTGACATCCATTTCCAGAGTAGATAAAGATAATTAAGGTACTGATTTTAAAGAGATGGTCCTAGTTCTTGTCCTCCTGTGCTGATCTGCTCTGTGGATTTTTGTATGATGTGTAGGAACATGTATTTGTGCAAAGTGCACGTTTCATTCCTGTGAACATTAGAAGTCCACAAATTCAGCCTAACCTTGAAACCAACAATCTGGGCTCGAGATGGAAGCAGACCAGCAAAAGGATTTGTTCAGTTAGGGAGACTTTCTGACTATGTGCAGCAGGACACATCATGATACTTTTTTGTCAATACATTCCAGACATTACAGTTTAGTAAAACTAAAATTGCATTGTTTTGGCCATGGAGTATTCGGG
The DNA here is from genome assembly GCF_018139145.2 of Gymnogyps californianus. Lineage (NCBI taxonomy): Eukaryota > Metazoa > Chordata > Aves > Accipitriformes > Cathartidae > Gymnogyps > Gymnogyps californianus. Next base: position 6,177,802 of record NC_059495.1, read on the forward strand.
GTCAGAGCAGTTCCCTGCTGCCAGTGACATCTGGTCTTCCATCAGGCTGTGAGCAAGCTGAAATGTCTATTTCAACAAAAAATATAGACCTTAATGCTCAGGAAAGGGAAACCCCAGGTAAGTACAAACTCCTATTGTTATTATGTTTGTACCAGCAAATTTGTTTTTATTTCACTATGCCCTTTAGCGAAGCAAGTTCCTTGCCAGAGGGCTTGGATTATAGCACTGTAGTTCCCTTAAACAGTTTGCAGCTAGAGGCTATGTAGGAGCAATTAGTCAGTTTTAAATAAATTACTTTGAATGTTAAATTGTTCCTTTATTATAGTCTGTGTGCTGTTTTTTAAATACAGCGCTTGAGCTATTTTCATAGAGCAGATTGAATCAGACAAGGAGCAAGTATTGATTAATTAGATTAATATTTTAACCTTAGAAATATGTAATTGTAGATACTAATGTTTGTTCATTGAACTTGGATTGAAATGAAAATGAATCGGCCTTAATTTCGTTTGTAAATATCACTGAAGCTGCAAAATATTCCTTTGCTTTCCAGTTTGCTCGGTTCTTTAAATTCTTCCTCAGGGACTGTTTGCTGATTGTAAATCGTCGATACGCTTGAGAAAATGCCCATGCCTGGAAAATAAAGTTCAGTCTGCAGCTGGTGCTCAGACCTGTTGCCCAAAGAAACAGAAGTCAGAGGTTATTCTCTGGTTTTGTTCAGATGTGCAAAGTCAGTGACTATAAGACTTGAGATGCAGGTTAGACGCATTGCTGTAGAGGCAGAGATTTCCAGCATAAATATAGATTTCAACAGAAATGTGAAACGCCCGTCTTTTTCTTCTTCTCATACAAATGCATTCAAGGTTCAGATTTCCACGGACAAGGCTTCTTACTTTTTTTCCTCTAGCTTGCGTGTAAATCAGTGAATTTTTTCTTTGTAGTTTGGAGAACGTTCAGTATCCCTACCAACTCTACATTGCTCCTTCTACCAGCAGCACAGAGAGACCCAGCCCAAATGGTCCAGACAGACCTTTTCAGTGTCCAACCTGCGGGGTCCGGTTCACTCGCATTCAGAACTTAAAACAACACATGCTTATCCACTCAGGTAAGAAACGTTACTGTTTCCAAGAATTACTAATTTACAGACTCAGAGAGGTCTCTGCTCACTGTGCAGCAAATAGAATAATGCAATTCTTCTTAATCACCTACCAAATGCTTGAGAATTGATTTCAGAAAGATTGGGTAGAGGTATGTCTCATTGAATGCTTGTTTTGATACATCAAATCTGACTGATAGCTCTACTCACGGATGATGAGCGTTTGTGTGGACTGAAAAAAATCTGATTGCCTGAAACTCATCACAATAAGTCATTTTCATGATAAAGATTTGAGATGAAATAAAGTATACTTGGCTTTTTTATTATACTAAAGAAGTGATGTAGATTGAAATTCTCCCTCTTACATGTTGTAACTGTCTGCTGTGTTTTAGAGGAGGCTTGCAGCCATAAGAAAATATTATCTATCTTATGTCCTTGCATTGAAGAATGTTGTATACGTTTGGATCTCGGAATTTTTGGAGGGCTTGCAGGACAACTGAATTGGTTTGATAATCAATTTAGCTACTACAGATAGTACAGGTAGCAACAGGTTTGTGTGAATGCCTCCTCTGAGTCTTGATCCCCAAATTGTTGCATTCATTTTGATTTCTAACCTAAGTATGAACTCCTAATGTCTTTGCTATCGGTGTTTTTCAAGACTTGTCAGCATTATCTGGCAACAGCATTGACATTTGAGTGAATGAAGGGAGAATTAAAGGGTTATTGCGCTTGAGCACTAAGCTTCATGGTTTAGCATCTCCTGGTTTGAGCTTGACTCTTACCTGCACACAGATGCTGTACCATTTTTGGGCAGAGCAACCACAATGGTCAAGGTGTAATTTTTTCACTGTCAGCAATTATTTGTCAAATCCCTTGAAGCAAAATGACCATACTATGTTTAGGCCAGCAGTAACAATATATGTTTAATACTTCAAAAAGCAAACTTTGTGGGCATATCGGGTGCGAAATTATCCCAAGCCAGTTGCTAAAGTCTTAACTGACAGCAGACAGACAGGCTTCATCAAAGCATCTCTGGCCGACCTGTCAACTGGGAACCCCTGGGCAAAGTTGGGAGAGATTTGAATAGCTGTTTTAGAGTAATTAGCATGCAAAAGAAACTCTCAAAACCTGTAAATGTTGAAAGTGTTTTCACATAAGCAAAATGGCTGAGAGATTTTCCTCAAACTATCAGAGGAAATAGATGCTCTTGGACAGTACGAAAGCATGAAAAGTTTTAGCTCCACAAGACAATATTCTAGTATATTAACTTGTTTTCACATGCTTCACAAGGAGTTTCAGTGTAACCTTAACTACAGCTTTCTCTGTATAAAAGCCCCAATTAAAAGTTCAGCTCCCGCTTTGAACGTAAGGAAAGCAGAGTGAAAGACTGGTGGAATTAACAGCCTGGACTGATGCACATTCAGCCTTTTGAAAAAACCTTTTTCATTCCTTGACAGCCCTATTATGAATGGAGCTCCATATTCCAGATTCTTGGCCTCATGTTTGGATTTCCACACTTTCTGGAGTTCAGGCTTTTTATTGAATCTTAACTTTTTGGTGATTCAGTCTTCTATGTTGTAATAGTTCTGTTTGGGTGCGATTACGTACTCTCAGCCACTGCAACATGTTGCAGAGCTCGTATGTTTTAGGGTTTTATTAGTGCCTGTAATAAATGAAAAATGAACTGGTAACAGAATTTCTAAATTAATACGAGAAAAAAAATGAGAGGAATGAACCTAAACTGTCTTAGAGAGCTGTCTGTCATGCAAAGTTGCTGAAGATTCTTGTATAGAAAGGTTCCCACGCAATATAAAGGCTGCTATTTCAGCCTTTTATCACCATTCCTGCTGCATTACAGGGGCATCCTTGTGCGCACAGTCCCTCTGCCAGAACACTTCTCTGAGGCCAAAGGCAGCCAGAAAAAGACATTGCAATTAAGGGTAGTCTGATAATTGCATTGTTGGGAACCAGTCTGGCACAAGAATCTCCCGAGATCAAAGGAGTTCAAAGATGGTTTGAGATGACTGCTGCATCGGATACTTTTTGGCTGTGGCTCAGGATCTTAACCATAGTATAATCCGTGGAGGCTTATGTTCATTTTAAACTGTGGGGAAGACGACGTGTAAGCGTTACGGACAGGTCACATTGTTGTGAAATCTGTTGGCAGTTGGTTCTGAGAAAGTGTAGTTCTGTGATAATTGTTTCTGCCATTTTAAAGTTAACCAGAGAATTTCTTCCTAAAACAGCGCTTCGCTGTGACTGGCCACAGCTGCTGTCCTTTTGCTGTTAGAAATCTGGAAGGATTTTGCCAGTGACCTCTCATTACAAAAGGTGAACGTTTTTTTGCTCTCTCTTCCGCAGGCATTAAACCATTTCAGTGTGACCGCTGTGGGAAAAAGTTCACCCGAGCTTACTCGCTAAAGATGCATCGCCTGAAGCACGAAGGTAAACGCTGTTTCCGGTGCCAGATATGTAGTGCCACTTTCACTTCCTTCGGGGAATATAAACACCACATGCGGGTTTCCCGGCATATTATCCGCAAGCCTCGGATTTACGAGTGCAAAACATGTGGCGCCATGTTCACCAACTCTGGAAATTTAATCGTTCACCTGAGGAGCTTGAACCATGAAGCGTCAGAGCTAGCAAACTACTTCCAGAGCAGGTGAGGTGCACAGCAAAAACCTAACAGGGAAACTTGCTGCTTTTTTTTTTTTTTTGCCTTTTTTTTTGCCTTTTTTCTTTTTTTTTTTTTTTTTCCTAAATCATCTTTTCCTGCTTTCAGGGCAGCCTGCTGTGCCTCTCATCAGGTTGCCAGCTAATTCCAGTCAAATTCATTCTTGCGCCACTATCTGTTATATCTGATCTGTCTTACAGCATATAAGCTATATAGGAGGGCACTGAAGAATCAAGTGATATGCAGAAGCTGCTTCTGGGCTACTTAATTTCTCTTTTCAGTAGTATCTGTGGACAGGCTAATGGTGTTAAGGCATAGCATTCTATACTATAGTATCTGTGGAGTTCTGTAAATGATTTGCTGTTCAAAATCTTGTACGTAGCCTGTTCACTTACATAGGGAATAGACTGACTACTTCATTTTAAGTACTTGCTTGATGGTGGATATTGTGGAAAGATTGCATGACTCCATACCTTCTCTTTTTTCATTTTCTAGGTAACATGTTACTAAATGATCAGACTAATAGGGTTTGAAATAGTAAGGGCCAGCCGGACATTTCTTGTTTATCAGGGCACAAAAGACTTGGCATATCTCACAAATGCACTTCACTAAAGACTAGTAAAAGGGTTCTGAGGCATGAGACTAGCACTGTATTCTCATGTTGAAATAAATGTTTGTAACCGTTGGAATTTGAGATAGAAAAATATGAAAGTGGATGAGGGAAATTGGAGGACGATAGATCTCGCAGCTCTTAAATCTATAGAGAGGGTGCAGCTTGGTGTAAGTCATCTGTCTTCAGCAATGCAAACGAAATGTATTGTAAATGTTATGGCATCTACAATACCATCCCTCGTGATTTCTGGACATTATGCCTTTTCCCCTGCAAAACATTCCAGCATTTTATTCTATTTGGTTATCTCAGAAATGATGTAGGATGAAAAAATTGCAAAACAAACCAGGAAAGCCAGTCGCTGTTTTTCCAATAGAATATTGTTTAAAAGTACAAGTGCTTCATATTTGTGGGTTTACGCAGTTCTTGTTCTTAGCACTTGTGCCAAAACTAGAGCGAAAACTCTAAGTGATGATGCCATGATTGTGGTAAGCACTTCATTGTTGTCGTCAAATTAAAGTCAGATTAAAGTATTTTAGTTGTCTGTAGGCCTTCCTTTAGTTTGAATTTACAAACACTAGGTTTAGCGTAGTTGATTGTGAATTTGGATTTGAAGCAGTGAATGCTGCTGTCGTTTAAGAGAAGGACTGCTTTTAAATGGATTATTGCAAGGAGGAACCAAAGCATACAAACGTGCATATACGTAATATATATATACACTCGCCTCAAGTACAAACTTCCATGTCTGGTGCTGAAAATTTGCAAAGAAGTTTTATTTTCGTTTTGTGCTCATGCTCTGAAAATACTGCTGGAGAGTTTGGTGCATTTTCTTTGGATACACTCGGCCATCAGTTGGTAAGAGTAAGTTACAGAACTGTTGTCCAGAGAGGACTGAAACGGGAAGGAAATGCAATTCCTTTCTTTTCACAGTAGTGTGATACGTGTCAACACCACAAAACACCGCTGTAGTTGGCAGCCTCCTCACGCTTTCAGCAGAACCCTTGCTTCCTCACCTCATGCTTCTGTGTACAGCCTGTCCACTCTGAGAGGAGCGCTGCTGCTGTTTCTTGGGTGGATCTTGTCTCAGTGGTGGAAAAGGCCCACATCTTTGCCAGTGCTGAACTCATTTTTGCTTCTGTTTCTAAAGGCTGAGTGCTCCCTTTTTCCAATGAGGTTTTCAGTGCCATGTGATGTTCCAGACATTAACTTTCATTCTCATCAAGGTGATACAATCTAAATAATAAGAAGTTGCTGTGTAGGAAATATGGATGCAAAACAATGCGAAATAGATGCCTTTGAATACATGCTCTGTGTGTTTAAATGAGAAGCAGGTTATAGTGCTTAGTGAAGTATGTCACTGTGATGATCTTAGAGCAATGTGAAATGAGTATCTTTGTTCTCTGTGCAATGCGGTGTGTAGCTTGTGTGATGTAACTGATACAAAGAAACTGATATCGCTAATGTTTGTGTGAGAAATGACATTTCTCTTCTGTCCTTTGCCCCTCTTCTAGTGACTTCCTAGTACCGGACTACTTAAACCAGGAACAAGAAGAGACCCTCGGGCAGTATGAGCTAGGGGAGCATGGCTTTGAAAGCAACTCTTCTGTCCAAATGCCTGTCATTTCACAGGTGTCGTCAACTCAGAATTGTGAAAGCACTTTCCCCTTGGGGTCTCTGGGTGGGTTGGCAGAGAAGGAAGAAGATGTGCCAGAGCAGCCAAAGACTAACGCCACTGCTGAGGCAGCCGCAGGTGACCCTCCGAAACCGGAGCTGTCATCTATTACTATTGAATAATTCATGGTTTGGTTTCATTTTTGTTCTTTGGAAAGTGCCTGTGTTTGGTCCTGTACATTTTAATTTAATTTTTTTAAACAGAAGTGGGGAGATTTTCCCTTTTTACTTTGTAAGCTACGCTTTAAACAGAAAACTGCAACAGACGTTACATTATTTTTCATGACTGAATGATCACTTCTGTGAAAAAATTTAAGACTGAATGCACAAAAAGATCTTGTCAGAACATCGTGGAAGCTGTGATACACTTCTAAAGAAGAACAACTGATTCAGCTCACTTTAACTATTTCTTCTTCCACAGTTAGAGCAGCTCATTAAGTTTCTCTTGCTTCTGCAGACCCTCTGGTTAAGGGAAAGAAATCAGAGGAAACCTTTTTAAAATGACAAACAAAAGGATGCATTGGAAATGATTATTGAACAGTTTTGCCTAGTTTTGAGTGGATGCTTTAATCTTCTGCATAAAAAAAATGACACTTCCTATCTCTGTGCCTGCTGTTTTTCAAAGCGCTTACTGTAACCCTTTTCTTGGAAACGGTAAGCATTCTTGAAACTAACAGTCACACACTTTTTAAAAACACATTGTCCCTTTTCATCTCAGATGAATCAGTTTTGACAAACCAAGTGATGTCATGCCAGGTATTCCTACTTCTTATATTCCAGTCCTTTTAGAAACTGCTTGATCAAATAGCCTGTCCAGATTTGCCCATCTAAGGTTAGGCGTGGAAATACTACGGTCAGGAAAAGTCCGGTGGTACGTAATGAATTGAGGCTGATAGAAGAGTATATATCCGTGCAAGCCTGACAAATATCTCATGACTGTATCTTTCTGTAGAAGGGGAACCACGTATGAAAATGAAGGTTTTCCCAAACTGAAATTCTTATTGTTTGCAGTTCTGGTCACTTCCCCCTATCATATATACTGTATTTTTATTATTAATCTCCAAAAGCTAGCTAGAGGGAGTTTACAGATGGGAAAAAATGAGCTCTTTTGTGCATTATTGCACATTTTTTTGTTTATACATATGCATGTATAGTTTCTGAGATTTTTATGAGTCTGTTTTGGAGAAAACAAGCAATTTATTCTCTTCAGAGGCCAACTTTCTAACCCAACAGGGGGTTGTTTACAAAAAGCCTATATAGCAATGATGAATTGTTCCTGTTTCAAAACATTTGAAATCCTTGCCAACTCGGTTTATTAAAGGCCATTACTCCAGCTACATACACAGCTCAAGTAAGCAATAAATTGAAAGATTTGCAATTTCATTTTTCTGTATTTAGAAAAAGCTGCAAATTTAGGGTGTGGGATTTTCGGAGCAGTGAGTCTTGTTTTGTCAAGGCTGTTTGGGCTATAGTACTGCTTTGAAACCTAAATTAGGAAATACATTAGGAGGTTTGTGATTTTTCTTACTGCTTCTGAAGTTAACTCAGTGTTTGATGCCAAATGCCTGTCGCCTACAGATGACATGCTGAGCGCGTAGGTATTACTTGATCTTAGTATTCCAAAGGCATGATATACTCCCTTAGTTTTGATTCTTGTTTTTTTAAATCGTTGTTTTCTGTCCGGATTTGTTTTACGCAAACATGAGGAGGAAATGAAACCAATAGAGAAAGGTTGCTCCTGAAGAAACAGAAGACACAAAAGTCGTATTATATTGCAAGATCAATTTGTATTCAGTTAGCTTAGGCAGCTCTGATACTCTGTAGGTCTGAGTTGTTTCTACTAATAGCCAACTTCTGTAAGGAAAGAAGTTTATTGCCCTTTGGAAAGAGCTTAAAGGGTTTCAATGACTTTAACTTTTTTTCTCTGCTGTGTTTTAGGTAAAAAGCACACATTTTAGTTAAATAGAGCGAAAACAGTTGGGATTTAAGTCCTTTCCAAGTTACTGGAATGAAGTTTCTCCACCAGATCCAAAGGGTGTTTTAGAAACATGCTGCAAAGAAGTTCTCTGCTACAATTCAGTCTTGTATGTCTACCTTTGTAAGTCTTCTTAAAAGGGCTTGAAGGAGAAATTCTTTTTTGGGGATGCTGTACTGTGAATTAGTGCAGTGTCTGTTGACGGGCTGAATTTAAAGACCAGCTCTCTTCCACTTCTGATTTCTATAACTAAGAAACCAGTGAGACAAGACAATGCCTTTTGCTGAGTTTTTTCCTGAATTATAGGGCTATGACACTGAACTCAAATACATAATTTTCTTTTTCTCCAATAAGTGTTACTCCACTTTGCAGGTATATGAGAATCCTTTTTGATTCATGTAGTAAAAAGTACTTCACACAGAAACACATTTCCAGGCTGCGCAGATGTAATAATCAAAGGTGGTCAGATAGAGATGGACCTAATTTCTGTTAGAATCTGATAATTTTCACCTATTAGAGATTTTGCTAAACAGTTTATCGGTGAGGAGATGTGCAAATAGAGAATAGACGTATCTGGATATTGGATTTTTAGGACTTAAAATTTTGTGTCGGAAGGCAAACTGCTTTCTGAATACCAAAGAGAAGGGGGAAAAAAGTTAAAAAGACTTTGTAGCTCTAATCTGTTCTTCCTTGAAAAGAAATGAGAATCATTAACTGTTAACACCTTGGTACAAGGCAAGTCATGGGTTTCATTGTTCATTGCACTGTGTTACACGTTATCTTTTCAACCCTGTAATCTCTGTGTAGCATCTTAATTTAGTTCTCACTTTTCAATCTGATTCAACTGCAGGAACAATAGAGTTCTTAGAGGATTTTGTTTGTTTGTTTGTTTTAGGGTTGGGTTTACTTGTTAATTTTCCTGTTTGTAATTGTTTCTTGTTAATATCTCTTTTCTCCATAGAAGCGAACACAGATTAAATACAAATATCGTTTCATTTCTCCTCCCTAACTTGTTAGAAGTGTTCAGTTCTTTGAAATGCTGGTGTTCTTCACAGGAGCGATGTAAAATCATAGGACATCTTAAAACAATCTCTGTTGCTAATATGCTTAGATTCCAAATTGAGCGAGATAGATAACTAAGCTAGAAGAAACTTGCCTTAAACTACACTTGGGATTAAACCTAAAGCATAAATTTCTTCCAATACATTATCAGAGGGTTTTGAACTCTGGACTGCATTTTATTTTTTCCTCTTTATTTTTTTCTTTTTTTTTCCTTCTTTTTTTCCCCCAAGAAAACCCCATTATTTGATATGCATTTATATTTCTGCTTGACAAGGATCACAGAATCACGGAATAGTTGAGATTGGAAGGGACTCTGGAGGTGATCTAGTTCAATCCCCATACTCAAAGCGGAGGCGGCGAGAACAGGTTGCTCAGTCCAGTCAGATTTTGCATATCTGCAAAGACGGAGACTCCCTGACTTCTCTGGGAAACCTGTTCCAGTGTTTGACCACCCTCACCGTAAAAAAAGGTTTTAGTATGTTTAGGTGGGATTTCTTGTATTTCAGTTTGTGCCCACTGAGAAAGGTCTGGCTCCATCTTATTTGCCCTCTTCTATCCAGTCGTTTTATCCATTGATAAGATCCCCCCGAGCCTTCTCCAGACAAAACAGTCCGGTCACTCTCAGCCTGTATGGCAGATGCCCTAGTCCCTTCATCATCTTTGTGGCCCTTGTAAGTTGTTCAGAATTTCTTCCAAATAGCTACACGTATGACCCATTGCAGCAGTTTCTTTGTCGATGAGTGGTTTCCAAATTCATTCACAATGTGATTTATGTCATGCTTTTGCATATCCTCCTCCCATGTGGCACCAATCTTTGCACTCAGTGGAAAATCCTTTCCTCACCCATTTATTTTGCAAGCAGAGTGCCTTCACTACCACAGAACTAGCAAGGTTCTGCCGTATGCCAGGGAGCCGGATTCTCGGAGTCTGTGCAGGGTCTTTACTCCTTGCATATTGTGTAGAGCAGTACGTCTGAAGGGAACAATGGGAAAGGAACGGATAGGTCTTTTCCTGATTTAACGTGGTGTTTTGGGAGAGGGGAAAGAATTTAGAAGCTTTCTATTTCCTCGCAAAAAGTGGAAGAAAAAGAAGTGACGTTTTAGCTGTGCGGGAGATTTGGCCAAGTTGTAAGGGTTTGTTTTGTTTTTCGATGCAGACACATAGCACAACTCCCCTGGAAATCCATGGGGATGCCTACACATTTAGCAAATTAAGCTCCCCGTCAGAACTGTTTTGTCGCCGTTCTCACACCACATTAAAAAAGATGTGTGTTCCTGATGATTTGTCTGTCTTACTACAGTTTGAGTTCAGTTGTCAGGCTCGCAGATACTATGGTCAAGTCTCTCATACTGAGAGATTAGTAGACTAGGTTATTGAAAATGGTTCTGGGTTCACATGTATCTTGAGTCTAAAAGGTGTGAATTTAAACTTTTTAAAAAAGTAATAGCTGCCAATGCAGTAAAATATATTTTCTAAGACTATGATCCCTATATGTCCCTTACGGGATAAAATTTTATTGTTTTTAAGCTATGGTTTAAAGTTTTTATATGAGGGCTTCAGTCGCTTCTTGGTTGCTGGCTTTCCCCTCCAGCCCCAGGATGTAAGAGCACTGATACTATTGCCGGTCTCTCTCTGAGACGAACCATGAAGCATTTTATATGCAAATAGAACGGGAGCTTTGTGCACCCTGCAGGGATGGAGAAAATGCAGGTGTAGGAGCACCTGTTGCTCCTGCATCCATTGCAACTTCCACACCATCAGAATATGGAAAATAGCTAATTTTCATTCAGATCGATTAAGTTCGAGTTTTGCTTACAAGGTGAAACCCAGTTTTGGAGGGTTCTCATCTCCAGGTATGGACATAATAAATCCCATAGCATCTTGATTGACAGATAAGAGGGTTCAAGGCCGGACGGTGCCTCAGCCACATCAGAGGTCCCTAGTAAATAGAGTCGGTTCAAAGTATTTGAGGAAATGTACCATAAAAAACAAATGTGAATTTTTTTAATGCAACAGTACTTACTGCTCTGGGTTTTTGTTAACTCAATGTGTGCTATCACAGTAATTCAGTGTCCCACAGGTCTCAACTACAAATCTGGTTGCACTAAAAAAAAAGCCGAATCAGTTTCTGGTGCTGCCAGCCTGTGTGGCAACTGTACCTGCAGTCTTCCTGAGGGTTGCTGAAGTCCCCAGAGGAGTGATTTTGTTTAACCATTCGTTTAGCTGATGCATGCTTTTGATATTCTGACGTATAGCCCTGGCTACACAAAGTTCTTGGACAGCTTCTTTGCCCTGTTCCTGCAGTGCCTTCACTCTAGGTGCTGCCCTATGGTGAAACCCTGAAGAGGGAGAAGAGTAAGCTGGAGGAAAAAATGTGAATTAAATTATTGTTGGGCTTCTTTGTGCATTTTAGTAACAGTGAAACCCCCTTAACTGTGCCAGTCTCCGGTCACCAGCCGTATATCCAGTCGTCATCTCATCCACAGTACAGCTTCTCTTGTTGATGCTGGCCACAGCTAGATTACTTGGCATGTTTATTGACTTAACAGAATTGTTTTTTGGTTTTGGTTTTGTTTTTTAATGTATACGATGTTTAAATACACTTCACATTTTATATAATACTATCTGGCTATTAGTATTTTTCAGGAACCATAGTTCTTGGTGGCTATATATATTTTTGTGACTTTTTTTGTAAACTAAGTGCCGTTTCAACGTTACAATCATTTTTAGAGTTATTGTAATCAATGTGAATATCATGTTTTTTCAAATCTGTTCTGAGCCTGTAGTGTTTGCTTTGTGATCATATGTGTAATGTATATATTCTGTATAGTTACATTGTATTGAAATACTAGCTTGTTTGATATAAGAAAAGTATGTATTGGGTACCTTTTTGCTAGCCTGGTTGTTTAATCTTTAAAAAAAAATGTTCTAAAATACAAAAAAAAAAAATCTCCAAACTGGTCCCATTATAGGTCAAAATTAAGGGGGGAGAAAAACTAGTTTTGAGTGTCTTTGGATAGAAACATGAAGCTAAGATTTTTCATTAAAATATTAATGTTTTATGGAGTATATCTTTGCTTTGTGTCGTTATTTAACTAAACCAGAGTTTGTCTTATGGTACAAAAGACTAGCTCTGACCTTGTGTAAGAAGGTGCAACTCTGTTGCTAGAGCTACATTCTCTCAAAACTTCTGCTTATAATTAGTCTCAAAATAGTTGAGTATGAGGAGAACTCACTGTTGCTGAAGCTGTCATTGGGAGGAAGGTAGTTTAAAACAAAATAAGCGTTAATAAATGATTGGAGAAGTTACATGAGTGAAGAGTATTAAGAATAAAGTACACATTTCTGTTTAATTTTCCATTGTATATTACATTTCCTTTTGTTAATGTTCTCTTTTAGGCTGTATTCTGCAAAAGCGGTGGGGCCATCTTTTGAACGGGGTTTTATTGATGGAAAGCCAGCCAAGAGTGAGCCTAATCAAATTAGTCAAAGCAGAAGATGTTTAAAAAGGACAGTAGACAGAGTCATCGTGATCGCAGCTGTGAGCTTCAAAATAGTCATGAACCAGCCTAGAGTCATGGGACTTAAAATACACCTCTGCTCTTTCTGGCAACCCTTGCAATTAAATTAATTTGCCTCCTACAGACCCACCTGTCTGACCGAGCTGGAATGCTGGCTGGATCAACGCATAGCTAGGGCACAGGTAGGAAAATGGAAGTTTTGTAACTGCTTGGCTGAAATGATTGTAACTCTGCCCAGTAGCCTATATGAATGAGAAGCAGGCTGGCACCATTAATACACTAGCAGTCCAGTTGCGTTCAGCATCTGACACAGGAGTGAAAATGAAAATGGAAGAGCGTTCCGTGGCGCAGAGTAAGCAGCCACAATGAACCTTGGATGGGGGGGTGGGGTGGTGAGAGTTTCTAAATTCCGAGGTCTCATTTTCCTGAGGACCTTGCGTAGGGACAGAAGTTTTTTATCAAAAGCATAATTGGAAGAGGGAACATAACTGGTGAAGGCTTTGGAGAGAATGAAGCTTGAGATGTAAAGGCTTTGACACTGTTGGTCTCCCGTAAAAGCAAGAATTTTGCTTCTTTGAAGACAGACCCCGTTAGGAGTATGCAGTGATGCTTAGCAGACATTACAAATCTGGAGCCTGTATGACTGTGTATGAACATAGACTATCATAAAGCTAAGGCAAGACTGCTGAAATGCATACCTTTGATGGATATCGAGGTTCAGACTTGTGACTCGAGCGGATTTTTCCAAAGCACAACCATATGTTTAAGTTTAGTATGAAACATCTTTTAGACGTCCTTAACAAAGCAAGTGTACACTATCGAAGTTTTTCTGTGGCTTCCTTACAGCATTTAAGCGTCTTATTGCTGACAGTAATGAAGTACTATTTCTTTTGCACAGAGGAGAGCGGCTGAGATTGAACTCATGGCTACCGAGAATGTAGTAGAGCAGGGAACAGAGTTCTCCCAGGGCTTACTGCACCGTTCCTACGTATGTGATATCCTGATGAAAATGAAGCTGCTAAGAGAAACCTGGCTTGGATTATGTATAGAGCGCTTTTCACAAACTGCTTGTGCATGCTGCATCTCCAGAGTACTGAGCGTAACTCTGTCATCACCGTTCTTAGAGCAGAGATTGCTGTGAGACCATGAGCAAGCAGAGCAGGGGTAAGTGTGTACAGGTTAGAGCCTCGGTTACAGCTCAGAGACACGTGGTTTTCAGTCATTCTGATTTTTGGGATCTGTTAACACTTTTTTTCAGAGGAGACATGCACTCTTGAATAGCAGATGTACACTTACTGATAGTAGCCCTGATTTTCTTAGTTGCCTTTCACAGATCCTTTAGAAATAGGCCACAGACACCCAGAGAGTGAAAACCATGTGTTTGAAAACCACAGTAAAGGCTTGAGTTAATTGCCTTTGATCATGAGTTGCCTTTGTCTCAGTCACAAGGTCGCCCCGTGAAGATTAGAGAGCAACTCATGGGGCATCTATTTGTGTATCTCGCTTGAACCTTTACCTCTGTTGAAATTTGAACTCTTCTATCCAAATTTTGAAGTTAATGACCTCAACGTAAGAGAAGTGCTTTGCTCAACGGTATGTTAATTGGTGTGGCTGTGCCACTATCACTGACTCTTAGACACGCTTCCCCCCCCCCCCCCCCCCCCCCATTTCAAATACAACTGATTGGATTTATGTGGGGGTATCTTTGAGAATACATCCACTGCATCTGGCTAAACTGTATTCCCAGTCTTCCAAATGCCTGTATAAAGCTAGATGCTCAGGCCCTGCCTTTTGTAATACATCATTTAGAAGGTAACAGTTTTTTCTCACAGAGTACTGCTTGTTCCCCTGTACACGCACGCGCACACACACAATCTGTATGTGCTCATTCAGAAGGAATTTTGAACAACGACCATACAAAAACATCGATTGACCAACTCTTTCCTTGCTGCTTCCCTACAGAAACAGCTGGTATTACTGTCTTTTTCTTGGTTGATTCTCATCGGATGAAACAGGTTACTAGCTTAAACCTCCAGCAAGAACCTTGCTCCGCTCTTCTGTTAGCCCTTACAAACTTCTCTTGAGTTGGGAGTGAAAAGGAGAGGCATGGTTTCCTGCAATCCTGTGCTCATCTCTGAACAAGCTTCTCCTCCACGGGGAGGCAGGGCTTACAGACAAGATATTAATTGTAATGAAGCAGATATCTTTTAGGGTCTTGAGAGGGTTTGGGGGTTTTTTTGGGGGGGGGAGTTATTGATGGTACTTCAGTGTATTTTTCTCCATATAGACTGACATTTTCCAGACTTATTTCTAAGAAAAAACAATGTCGGCTACAAACAGATTGCTGTTAAGTATGAAGGAACATCGAACAAGTATGGGCAGTATTCATTTGCGCCAAAACAAAGTACAGTCCTTCATTATTTGTTGGCTTAAAGCATTTAAGTCTGCAGTGCAGTATAGCTTTCAAACTACCTTGGGCCCAAGATAGCTGTGACTATGCCCCTGGCATTCGTGCCTCTAGAAAGACAGAAAACTAATGGTAAAATGGATCATCTGAATTCTTTGGAGGCAGGGGAGAAGTCTCCCAGGTGAGTACACCTCTGAGTCAAAGGGGAATAACCAGAAGTGTTGGGAGAGGAGCAAGGAAACCGTGATGTGTTTGTGGGCTGGTGGAGGAGGTGACTCCCAATTCCAGGGTCATTTTTGTGTGTGTAAGTGAAGAAGACATTTTGACACGCACACAAGGAGAAATGATCCCTCAGGGTTTGATACTACATCACTGGAGGGTAGCAGTCCACGGGCTTCAGAAGAGCGAGATAAATTACAATCCCAGTCCACTGAAGCATTTAAATAGTCTGCCTTTCCAGAAATGTGTTTAAATCGCTCCTTAAGAGCTTACCCATTTTGTGAACTTTACTTTTGCCAGTTGCTTCTCTGACTCAGCCCAGTGTATTTTATTGCCTGTGTATTAACGGGGTGCACAGAACTGTTCTTGGAGAGTTTACGTGCATAAACAGACCCTTGCGCTGTGTAAAACAAAACTGGAGAGAAAAGACACCAAAGCACAGGACTAATAGGCAACAGAGCTCGGAAAACCAAAACATCTCTCCAGGGTAGGACTTCATCTTCCCACAATTTAAATGAGAAAAATAACAAAAATCCTAACAAAACCTTTTATATAACTTCAGTGTTGCAGTGATCAGTTTCAGGGTTGACGTGACAGCAATTATAAACAACAGTTATGCAACTGCCTCCTTGATTGAATTGAAATTAATACGGAGAAAGAAAGAGCCAAACAAAAAGAAATGGCTTTGGGTTGACTTGTTATGTTTTAAATAAATAAAAAAATGCTCAGGTCAGCCCCTTTTGCAAAAGTGAGCGCAAGCCCAGGGTGAAAAATATCCCTGAAGAACAGACAAAGTGAATTGCTCTTAAAAATTCTGTTTGTGTTACAGGCAGAATTTTATCTTCTAAGGCTTACAGCTCCTTTTTTTTCTTTTTATCTGACAGTGAGCTAATTCAATATTTTAATTTTGCTCAAGTTCCTTTTACTTTAAAACTCTTTTTAAAAAACTGTTTAACACATTGTATCATAGGGTATTGTGATTCCAGTGTCACTGATTCACGCCATCTGAAGAGAAGGCCCACGTACGCGTGTGTGCGTACACATTACTTCCTCCGCTCGCCATCTGGCAGGCGTTCAGATGTTTTTGAGTGGAACTGAAGGCAACGTGGCTGCTGCGTATTGCACGGGCAGTGTCTGGTATCTCGGAGAGGAATGCTTCCTTAGAGTGAATACAAGTTGGTAGCGCTTGAATTCATGTAAAGAAAACTCCAGGAAATTTTTAGTCTAGCTGGCTGTACTAGCAAAGCCTGAGTCCTGCTGGTATTGTACAAGAGTTGTGCCCAACTCGTTTTCTGTGCTCTGTCTGATAGAGGCAGGATGCAATTACTGTTCAGTACCATCAATGGTTTTGTGCGGACACGAGCTAACCTCCTGGAATTAATCTGCCGTTGTGAGGTGGGTGTATAAAACAATGCCAGGGTGGATCTCTTATCAAAGAAATACTGTGGCTTTTCTGTTTCTCCAGGATTTCTCCTGTTGATTCAGGGAATAACGCATCCAGGAAGAGATGGGGGACAGGAATTAAACCCGTTGTTTCTTTGCCCCTCCTCACCTCTTCCACCCTGAGTAGCAGGAGGCAGAGGAGCCTCGAGCTTGTTGCTTCCAGTGGGAGAGAAGGAAGCAGATTTTGGAGGCTCCTACCCAAGATGGGTTTGCTACACGTCCCACTGACGTGTGTGCTAGCGTGAGTCATCCAGGGAATTCGCTACCCTGCATGCAACAGGTTCAGTGAGAAAAGCGTCAAGAAAACCTGCAGAATATAGCACGCTCACTATTCGTACATGCATGCTCAGCTGTGACGAGCCTTTGTGCTGGATTCCCTGCCAGGTTTGCCACAAGTAGGCATTGGACAAGTGGCTTCGTCCCTGGTAGCCTTGTTGAGGGAAGATAGCTAATCTCAAAGCTACCTACCTGAGCTGTTGAGTTTCCAAAGGCCGCTTGTTTACACTTGTCTTTCCTGGGCCGGTAACTCGGTGTTGCATATTACCCTTGGCGCGCTGTTAGGTGACATGAAGGGTGCGGTCTGTGCAGCCATCTTGTTGTCCTTGCTTGCCTTTCCTGCTTTCTTCCTTCCGTCTGTTGCTCCGGATTCTAAGGGAGCAAGGAAAAAGTGAAAGCTCACATGGCCTCTGACATCTCTCCAAGCCAGAAATAAAGCACGGGGAGGTTAAATTTTATGTTTTGCTTAGCCTTGCCCTCTGGAGACTTGAAAAGAATTATAGGAGCTTGATCTATAGCGTGGCTAGGCAGCTGTGATGGGTGCTTTATTAAAGTCGATAGCAATCAAGCTAACACAAACCAGAACCTTTCCCTGTAGCTTTATGTAACCCTTTAAAAAGTGATGGATGTTTTGCAGCAGGAGTGGGGGGAAATCAGTAGGTTAGGTCAAACTGCACAACATGATAACCAGAACAATTAATAGCACTTAATGTGAAATAGCAAGCTCTTGGCTCCTCGAATATTATATAGTTTATAATCCAGGACAGATTGCCATTAAAGTATGGCTCTCATCAAAAGAGTGGCTATGGAGCCCTCGGTACAATAAAGCTGTTCCGTGGAGATGATCCTTTTCGCTGTCTGTGATGTCTTAAGTAGTTTTTTTGCTACTGGTTTTGCCCCTCTTTGTCTCAGCGCTATAGGCGCAGTGCAGCTTTGGGGGAGGGAGCCGGATTCCTTTCTTTCGAGAACTGGCAGCTGAACCGTTAGCTGAACTCTGGTGGCAAACAGTGCCTTTTCCCCATCAGTTGCCATTTGTGCAAATTCGCTGGATCAGCTGCAGAGCTGTAACTGGGCACGATCTGTTTTTGTCTTTATTGCTAGTGATGATGCCAGAAAGCCTGCAGCTTGAATTGCCATCTCAAAGTGGGTTTGCAGGACCCGTGTTCTGAAAAAGCCTTTCTTTTGTTTGCTGTCCAACACAGAGACTCAGAGCTGGATGTTGGGAGAGACAAAGAATCTAACAGCACAGAATGCAACTTGCTTGACATACGAGGGCACATTTTCCTCTCCTTCAGCACCTTGGCTATTTTGATCCCTTAATTAACCTGAGGCATTCCACTTTCTAGGTACCTGTTAGTAGACCAGGCAGCTACTTATCTGTCTTCTTTCCTGAAGCCAGAGAAGGAGGAATCAAACCTCAGCAGGAAGAGGGAAGAATCAAACCACAGCAGGAGGAATCAAAGAGAAAGAGGCAGTTCCTGCTGAACACACGTCACTCTTACCAGGATACAAAAAACCAGCCTCCTGGATCTCCTTGCCATCTCAATCGATGCAGGGGCTATACGCCTAAGTCTACACTCCATCCCCTCATGCAGTAACTTAGTGTTTTAGGCAATGCTGTGTGCTATTACGGCTTTCTCTCACACAGGGTGCAGCCACAGCCTTTCAGGGTTTCGTGTGTTGTGAGATTGGCACAGAAGTGTTCTAGTGCACTCGGAGACTGAGGTCCTCATGCCCGTAATATTTTTTATGCAACTGGATAAAATGCATTACTGTGGGTTTTTTTTATCAGGGGTGTCAAGTATGTCCTCTTTTCTCATTAAAGCTAACTTTATTCTTAAACTCCTGAAGGGAGACAGGGGAAGGAAGAAGTGGAGTTTTGGTTTTCTAAAAGTGGCTTGGAAAGAAAATTACTGGATTATTGTAATTATCCCCAAAGCAAGAATGTAAAACCCGCAAAATTGGAAACTAATTTTCACTGTAACTTTTTAATTTAGAAAGTAACTTTCGTTCTGAGTTGGTGGTTCATTTTGAAAAGACAGACTTTTTTTTTTTTTTTTTTGGACAAAATACCTCTATGTTTTTGAAATTGCCTCCCGAAAACGTCTCTGGTTTTTTTTCCATGATATACCTTGCTATTAAAGGTTTTCTTCCTGCCTTGGAGGACAAGGTAATTTCAGATCATTAACATTTTTCACAAAGAGGACGCAGTTCCCTGCAGGACTCTGGCTTAGCCTTTTGGCAGGCTCAGGAAGCTAGCGCTCCCTTACTTGCATTCAAGTCATGTTTGGTAGGTTGGCTTTGGGGCACAGGGGGTTTTGTCGCGGCTTTGAAGACTAAAAACCGAACCCTTCATTCCCTTCGTGGAAACCAAAAGGAACTGTGTGGGAAGATGGCAGCCCACCACAGAAGTGCCTTGAGAAGGGCAGGTATTTGCAGCCCTCTTTCAGCTAAGCCATGTGTAGTTGCATTGCCACAACCATGGAGCAAAATGCTTGCCCTCCCTATTCTATTTGTAGAAAACAAATATAATATCATTAGAGCAGGAGAGAGGCTGGACTTAGTAAATTGCATTAGCATATTGGCAGAGTTTAGATTCCTGTCCCGGAAGAGTGTCCATAACAAAACAATCTGCTTAATTACCCCTAGGTCCAGCAGCCTTGAGTGAGAAAAAACAGATTTTGCAAAGTAAAACCAGTTCCGCTGTTACCTTTCCAGCCCGCTGTCCTTAAACAAAGCAGTTACATCTCTGTATAACCTTGTGGTGAATGAACTTCAAGTCTCAAAGCCAAGTCTGAATTTAGCTTGTGTTTTTTTATCTCCAGAGGTGTTTCATTAGCTCAATTACAAGTGACATGTTCCACTATGCGCTGCTGACTGAAAGAGCTCAGCCAACCTAAATCCCTCTCCAAATAGAATCCAGTTAACCTCTTACTCCCCCTTCCTTTAATCCCCCATGCCTCATGACTTGTTCACAGACACACCTTTTAAAGAAGACCAAAGTAAACTACCTGAGATAACAATGTTCTTGACAACTGAGGTGTTTGTACTTGATTTTTTTGGTTCGGTTGGGCTTGGGTGTATGCTGTTGTTGTTCTGAAGTAAAAGCCTATGGTTTTTGCGACGGTGTCCAGTGACAGCTCTCTGTTGCACAACCCACCATTTGGGCAAGGGTCTGTCCCTGGATTTGCCATATAGGCGCTTTCCGTGCCTCGCTCTCCCCATCTGTAAAAGACAGGCGGTGATCCTCAGTAACATGTAGAAAGGTTGAACGCGTTGGATGCAGGCTGTGTAACTGCAGAGACCACCCAAGGACATGACTGTTGTTGTGAACGTGCTTGCTAACGATTCGGTTTGCTTATATGATCCTGGTTAAGCGTTGTTTTGAAGGTGGTTAAGGTGCCTGGATGTTACCCTGGCTTCCTGCTCGGGGCTGAGTTTTGCCCTAGATCCATTAATGTTTTGGCAGCAGTGCTTCCTCGTTGGTGTTGTCAAGACAGTTAGGTGCTGAAGTCATCAGTAAGGCATATAACCCTAAATGGATGGGTTGGATCAGTGACCTACTTTAACATACGAGTCTTGCACAAGTCTGACCTTCTCCCCACAATCCGCCCTGAGACCTCAGCAGCACAAGCCATTTCAAAGCATCCTGTGCGCTGTTCTGGTCATGTGTTGAAGTCTTACTAGCAAGGCAGCGAGGCCGTCAGCTGGGGCCAGGAGCTGTGATTTGGAAACCCCGAGTGCTTGATTTGGCTACAGCCTTGCTTTGCAAATCCACACAAACATCTCATTTTCTCGATTTTTTTCCATTGTATCCACAGTCCATGTCCTGAAGAACTTGTACTCCCTGTGAATTAGTGGTAGGATTATTACTGGAATTCTGTCTGCTTGCATGCTCAAGTAAGCTCTCAATCTGGGTTGAGATTTAGGCTGCAGCAGTTGTTGGGTTTTGTTTTGTTGGCGGACAGTTGTTTTTTAAAATAGTTCTGTTTTCGTCTTATAAGCGTTTTCCTCCAAACGTGACTACAACAAATAAGCTGTAAAACTCGAGAGTGGCATAAATGTGCTGTTGAGGACAAACCAGCCCTGGGGACTGATCAGAACAGGTTACAGCAGAGGTATGGGGTTACACCCCATAAACTGAGGAATACAGTAAAAGACACACAGAAAAACTCAATCTCTTCCGATAAGGATGCTCTGTGTATTTTGTGGGTCTTGGATCAGCATGATCCAACTCTCTGCGTTCCAGCCAAAGCTAGTTTTGGAAATGTTGCTACAGACAGCGCCACAAAATTTCATATCTTTGTTGGGTTTCACTTTTTAGTCTTGTAGGTTTGAATAGCCTGACAAGCATGTTTCCTAAAAACCTGGTGCGTGGACTGACACTGGGCGTGCCATATCACTGCCCAAAATGAGTTAGTGTGTTATGTGGGATAGACTAGGAAAACGAGCATCTGTCTTGGGAAGGCTGACAGGTTCTGGATGGGAGTCAGGATGAGTGCCGACGTGGTGTCGTGGTGGGGCAAAGCGGGCAGATCATCCAGACTGGTGCGTGCCTGTATTTATATACGTGCATGCATTTGTGCAGCTGGCTGAGTGATAAAACAGGATGAATGCCCTGTAACGTGGGAGGGCAGCGATGAGGCTGTACTTAACTGCAAAGTCAATACAGAGAGAACTAGTCTGGTCAGGTTTTCCTCAGACAATTATCTATTTATTCTCCTCGTATAACGTCTCTCTAAATCCTTGTTTGGCTTTTCTGCTTTTAATTCTCCTTTCCTCCCCTAAGCTGAGCATCCATCCTTCCTATCTTTTGCTGTCTAAAGCCCGTTTTCGCCAGCGGTCCCAGCGGCCTTCGGACGAAACGCACGTCTCCCCGCTTCCCTCGTCATCGAAAACGGCAGCCTTCTCCTCCCTTCGCCGCAGCCCCGGGCAGCCCAGGACTGTTGGCTGCTAACTGAGCTTATGCAGTTTCTCTGCTCTGGGCCCAGCTAATGTGTCTGGCTTTTACGTAGCAGTGGGCCCGATCCCAACCCTGATCTAAGCCTGCCTAGAGGTGCTTTCCCCATCTCCTGAATCAGGCTGAGACGTTCACAGGTGTCTGTCCGGTTCAAAGCATGGGTGAACCACGTCCCTCGGTGCTTTGGGCGGTTTGAAATCCGCACAGCATTTCTGTGGCTTTGGCCTATTTCTTCCTTTAATGTTCTCTGTTCTTGGAGATGTTTCATTTCTGCCTATCCCCTTAAGAGGTCAAGTGCTTCCACAGGGAGGTTAGCCTGTAGTTTTCCATGTGCCCAGACTACTCCGCACACGAGTGAATTTGTTCTGTGATAATACAGCCGAGCAGGCAAAACCACAAGTAAATCAGACTGGGTTTTTTTCCCACTTTTAATAACAGTTTACTATTCTGTAAGTGCATGTAAAGCACATGCCCTGTTCCCCCAGCCAAGGAGCTTGACAGCTTGTCAGCAAGAACTACCATAGGTCTAGAGTGACTGATTTATACAAGTAAAAGCACACGTGCCAAGACCTGGCAGCAGCTTGCTCTTTCTTTTTTTTTTCTTTTTTTTTTTTCGTAACAACTTGGCAACCCTCTTTCTTCTCCTTTATCCAAACTTTTGCCTTTTATAGTCTTTGAATAACGCCTTTTTTTTTATTATTTATGTATGTAGCAGTTTCCCCTCCCTTCTCTTTCAGCCATTTGCTCTCCTTATCTGAATTGGCCATGGGACAGGAGATCTTGGCTTCACAATAAGCAGTTCTTGACTGAGTACACACAATCACAAACCCGATTGCAGAGGGACTCCTGTTTTTGTGCACGGGAATGAGTGCATCAGGGCTTCATAATGCTTTCTTACCTGTGCTCTGATGTTCCCATGCTCGTGTGTTGTACGTGCTTGTGCTAAAACTTACCTTCCTTCGTAGAAGCATATGCGCATACACGAGCTCACACTGGCGCAGTCAAGTGTTTATTAACATTGATTCTCATGTTCTCCGTGTGGAATGCTCATTTAAAGAATTACACAAATTTGTCTGCATATCCAAGTGGGAATTCTTACACACATGCATATACAAACAAGTATAAACCACCCTGTATAATTATATGGCCTCCAACGTAGATTCGAACGCGATTATGTTTGAGGGTTTATTGACTGGCTCTATCTCACTCAAGCCTGTATTCAGGTATAGGCTCATACATAGCTGTGCGGCCACGCGATTTCTCAGACGCAAGCATTCTTAGGCACAGACAGTCTCTCACACATAAGCTTATAGATTTATGATTTGTTGTGAGAGTGGAAAACAGCTGCTGCAGGCTAATCAAATACAGCAGAAGATTTAATGCAAAATATTGAAAAACACTGTCTGGTAGGAGGGTGAAATTCTTAAAAACATGCTGGTCTCATGGCGCTAGGCCAGTGCAAGAAGATTTGCACCTGGCCATGATAAACGTCAGCAACGGGTCTGGAGGAGGCTGCTTCACCCTGCCAGACACACGGGCTACAATTCACATTGGGTTTGGCCCTGCGAATAAGCCACATAAGTCTGAGGCTGTGGTTTTTCAGGGGCACGCAAGCAGAGCTGCTTAGAGTGGACTGGTAGGGAAGAAGAGTAGTCCAACTCGAGCACAAGCTTTGCAGCACGTTGGCAGAGCAGGCTGAAGTTCTTGCTACTGGCTCACTTCTGCCTGTCTCTGTGGACAAATGGAAAGCCTGTTTCTCCAGGGCTGTCAGTTCAGCACCTTTCACCAGTTCTGCTAAGGCTGCAAAGGCTTGGAAATAATTAACTGCAAAGGAAAGAATTTCATCTCAGGTTTCTGCTGACTGACGACACAGGCAATTTATGATGCCACAAGAAGCTCAGGCTGGGATTATTTCTATGTAACTCCCAACGCTGCTGCTTGGCAGCTTAGTGACTGTGTTGGAAGTGACTGAACTAGATTAATACCTTGTGGATTTGAACTATAAACTTCCATGAGTTTGGAGTTCGGGGGCTCGGCTTAGCTGAGTACAGACTAGAGCTACGGCACTTGCAACGTCCTCATCTCCCTTTCCCGGTGCCGGTAGGTGACTTGTCAGCACAGCTCTCCCGCTTCTCACCCAGCAGGTATGATCTCACTCATCCATCTCCAAAGGTGAGACCGCGAAGGGCTGGGCTGTGAAAATAGCCCGGGATCAGTCTTCAAAGTGTCCTTCCCGTGAAACCTTGGCTTGGCAGCCTCAGCGGGTCTGTGCTGCCGGTCAGTCTCTGGAAAATGAAGCGAGCGGCTCCTGCCTCCTTGGGTGCTAGGCAAAGAAAATGTGATAGCTGAGCAGGGCGCTCAGATGTCGCGGCTAAAGGACAGGTGTATTTTGTTCCTGTCTGCTCGTGGTCTGCAACAGGAGACGAGAGGCTCCTGCTCCGGTAGTGGTTTCAGCTGCAAAAGGAGATCGCTCTTTTGCAGTTGGTGGTTGTGGGTTTAGTCCCTGTTATTTACCTGCAAATGTGTATCAGTCTTTCTGATCGGAGACTCCGCAGGCTGACCCAGCGAGTCCGTTCTCCTGTGCACCCTGAGAGAGAAGATTTTCTAAAGAGAAGGGCCATGGGGCATTTTGCACGTGCCTGCCTGCACAATCTTCAGCCAGCAGCTCACCCTTAGTTATTCCTGGTCTGTCGTATCCACATGTGCTGTGAATACCTCCCTATCTTTGCTGGGCGTTCTGAGACCGTCAGGTGAACAGTGCCGTTCAATCTGTTCTCTGCAGTGAGGCACCAACTGCACATCTACAGACGGGTGAACCAACAGCTCTCTGACTCACGGCTGATGGGCTCCACTCTGCCAAGGAGCCCATATGCCCTTTCTTCGTGGGTAGACAGCCCTGGGTGGCATGAAGTACACATTGAAACGCGCCGTCCGGGGATATGAGAAGCATCTGTTCCTTCCAGATGTTCAGTCATCTCATTGTTTGTTACATTTGAGGACAGGAACCCCCTTCAGTTATGTGAGGCACTCACTGTTCTCAGATGTCCGGGTGAGTGTGTGCGGTGGGGGGAGATTTGGCTCTGTGTGACGCCAGCAAGGAATAGAGGCAGAGGTTTCATGCTTTTTGGAAAACACTTGAAAGGCCTTTGAGCTCTGGCTAATCTCCATTGTTCGTGTGTTTTCCAGCAGCAGAACGAGAGAGGAAGAAGGGGAAGAGGCAAGAGAGCAGAGCTGAGAATTAGAACTGGAAGCCTTTCCCGTGCTCAGGCGAGCTTGGCAGAATCCATCGTGGCAAATGGAGCTGGATGCAACAGAATCCAGGCTTAAGCTTGGCTCAGCTCTTAGACCCAGCAGAGCCTCCTTAGATCTACAGGAGCTTTGTGAGTAGATGAATGCATTTCAGCCAGCCTCACTGAACCAGACGCAAGTGCAGCTGTTGAATTTAGCTGTGGAACAGGGCAGAGGGTAGCGTTGCCCAAATTTGAGGCCTTTTCGCCCACAGCCATTTTAGGTCTTTGGTTTTTCTCCAGGCTTATTTTCTTCTTCCGTTGTAGATCAAACAAGACTGTTAGAACTACACAGGCATTGCAAGCTTTGACCCCTTCATATGCAAAATGCATATTAATACACTTGCAGCGATATGCTGCAAAATGTTATGCACAAAGTTGCCTGTAAATGTTCAGCACAGCTGTGTATTTTACCTGAAACGCACTGAATTCCACGTTAAACCTTTAATCCCCTCCTCTCCCAGCACACGGCATTTTAGCACCGTATGGGCTATTTGCAGAGTGCCATTTTGGTCTGTCTACATCACTATATCCTAGCTGACGGGTGGGTAGTTTGAGATACAGGGTTCCCATCTGAGTTTCATTTCTGATAGAGACATTTCTAAGGGCAGCAATACCTAAACCAGACATGACTTGAGGAATAGAGGTAGCGTGGCTCTTTATTTTTCTGTATGGGTTCAACCAGGTACAACAGACTACGGCAAGGCCGGAGTAGAAACCTGACATCGGCTAGAGCAGTGCCAGAAAGAGCTGTCCCTTCAGTATATCCCTCCCACTTCTAACCGCTGAGGCAAAAAACCACTGTGCAGCCCCCAAACTTTCCCACTCAATACTTGTTCCCTTTCCTCTGCACCAGCAGAAAAGCTTTGTTAAAAAAAGAGTCGTTTTCAATTCAAGATTTTAAATGTTTTGTTCCTGACAGTGAGTCAATGATTTTTCCAGTCCCTCCCCCACAGTAAACAAGTGCAGGCTGAGTGTGGTCCAGAGGAAAATGTGAGTTACACATGTCCTGGCCACATGCTTCTCCGGTACCAATGATAACCATATGGTGGCTTTCAGACCCCAGCTCTCCAACGAGGAGAAGTGTTAGCATGAATCAGTGCAAGCTCCTGCAGAGTAGATACGTAACCCAGCCTTGCCTGCAGCCGCTTGCACGTGCCCAGCAAACACCTTCACAGCCTAGTACGGTTGTAGCGCCTTCTTTTGTGGTTCAGCTTCACCTAAGCTGAGGAGGATTGGGCTAATGAGCTTGGCTGAGAAACTCCTGGAGTACAGGAACCCTCCTGTAACAAACTGTCGTCACTGAGCCCACAGCTCCTATTGCGTTTCTGTGCTCCAGCACTTTGCTGGGGAGAGGGAAGCCTACTGCCCATCTCCGGTCCTTTCCGTGCGAGCACAGAGACTGTGTTTTCTGTTCTGGGAAAGGAAATTAGAGGGGTTGGGGAAGGGCAGAGTCGGGCCTTGGGCTAGTTTCAAGGTTTAAGGGCAAACCAAGTACGATAGGTACCTTATAATTTTGGCATCTCACTCATTTAGGATGCCAATGCTACCATCGCTAGCTAAAAGAGTCCATCAATTGCTTGTCAAATTTGAGGACTGTCGTAGAAGCAACCCTGTCCCAAAACCAGTGCAGGAACCACAGCGTGCAGCAGGCCCCCAGAGCGTGTCATACCACCGTGCCGTTGCATGATACTGCTTGCGTACCATGCGTGCAGAGCTCTCGGCTCCCCGTAAGTTAGCGTCGTCATCACCATTTTCTGCAGAGTAACAGGAAAGCTGAAGCCCAGCTATCCCAGAAGACGTTATTCCCACCAGGTACCTAAATACCTTGGAAGATTTGGTCGTGGAAGAAGGCAAATGGAAAGAAGGAATTACTTTAGAACCCTGTCACTTTGAGGCTGGTTGTCTTAGTTTCCCTTTCTCCGAGCTTGCCCTGGCCTTTGCTCACACAGTGTGTGAGATTTCCCCATGCATGGTTTCCCATTCCTCTTTGAAAACAGCTAGTCCCGGTAAGCACTCCGTATCTCACGTACCTGTGTTTCTCCTTCCTTATTTTGAGCTACTAGGGGAGCAAACAGGAGGAGGGTCGTTGATTATTTTTAGTGTAAAATCTCAGCTAGGTAACCTTTATTAAAGCTAAGCTAAATACACAGCAAACATAAGCTTTACTCAGGCAGCAGTTCACAGGAACTTGGCAGAGGCCTGCCTGCGTTTCAGAATCCTTGTCCTTTTTCTAGATGAAAGCCCTGCAGAAGGATTTGTTTTTCAGACAGAAGGCAAGCCAAGTTGGTGATTTCATCCCAAGGCAGGCTGTGTCAAGCTGGTCCTATTCAAACACGCAGGAAATCAACCTTGGAGCTCGTTCAGAAACGAGGATGGAGAGTGGGGGTAGAGAAGGGGGCCCTGAGTAGGACAAGATCTTGGATTCCGAAACTGAGCTCGGAACAAGCAGGGAAGATACCTGCTGTCAGGGTGGTGCTGTAGGGACCTGTCCTTCACCCTTTGAAGGATTAACTGGCAAGGTTTCAGGTAGCATTTCTTCATTTCCAGCTCTTCCAAGAAGCTATCCCATCTCTGTCCTCATGGAGCCCTGCGAGGGCCATGCCCAGCATCGCTCTGATAAGAGGTCGGGTGGCTACCACAGGCGAAGGCAAATTTTCCCAGAGTCCCCTCATTTCAGGACATTTTTTTCCGTTTAAAGCAGAAATTGTCTGATTAAAGCAGTTGCTTTCTGAGCGTAAATGTGGATTACTGAGGAGAGAAGGAGAGCGAGCTTGCTCTGAACAGAGGAATGGGGAGAAGGGAGAGGGAAGTGGAAAAGAGACTCTTGTGAAGTCGTTCTTTACAAGCTGTTATAATGACCTCCACTTAAACATTTGTAGAGCAGCTATATAACACCGGTGGTAGAGGGGAAGCAACGGATGGCAGAATTCAGAACATTTGTTCTTGGGTCTGCTACAAAATCTCTGAGATCTTTGGACAGTCCCTTCCCAAGCAGCAAGGGAAGCACAGTGGAAAAAAACTTGGCATAATTTTATCTGCTGCATTTCTGCAGCTGCAAACTTGCCTGTTGATCGGCGAAGATATCATTCCAAGAACCTCCATCGCTACGCAGCATTTCGAATACAGCTAATCACATGGGAAATTGGTGAGAGAAACCTGCTTGGGATGTATGTGTGAGTGTGTATAATGCTTCATCCCTAAATAACACCTGCAGGGGCTTCTGAGCAAGGCAGGCAGAGTTTGCTGTCGCTGTTAGAAAAAGCTCGGACCTGCCCCTTTGCTCTTACTCTGTCTACCGAAGAACTTCAAGGACTCCAGTCCTTCCTTTCTAGCAATTGCTTTCATGGATCCAGGTTTTAGCGGTTTGTTTTTTTTAAAATCAAGCACTTTCTGATGTGAATAATACCAACAAAATGTTTGGAGCTTGGTCTGGCGGATAGGAAAAATGCAGACACCAAAAGCCAAGGCAGTCTCTTCATGTCGATGCTCATTAGGTACTTTTTAACATTAGTGGCTGGTGCTGGAATCTGCCCACGCAGGCTGGAGGCTGAGGAAATATTATTTGAACACATCTGCTCCAAGAGATACTGTCAGACTTGGGGAGCATCTTGTGGTAATTAGGGGAATTCATTTCCTTATGTAGTCCAGCAGAGTTTTTTCCTGATGGTTTTTTTTGTTTGTGGGATCCTTTAAAATTTTGTTTTCTGCATTTTTTTTTCCAACAACTGAAGGGCGCCATATTAAGACCCTGTGTTCATGTAGCACCTTCTTCCCTGTAAGTAGTAAGAAGGGTAAGAAGCATTTTGGAAGTAAAGGGAGAGAAGCTTTCAGCCACAGGCTTGAAATACAACACAGAGTTGTAGACCATAATTGCCTTTCCCCTTTCCTGTCCCTGCCATATCTTCTCCCTCCTCGTTTCCCAACCTACGCGTGTGCATCTGCTCTCCAGATAGAAAGCCCCTGCGAGACCCCAGTGCTGGGGTTAAAGCAGACCGGTTGCCTGCCTTTGACTCTTCTGCCCAAAATGCTGCCCTGAGCTCTCAACCCTGATCGCTGTTGTTCGAGTGGGCTGCGCTTAGTCGTGAAAGAAAGAACCGGATCAGCCAGACGATGTCCCAGCCCAGAAGTGTCGTCTTCCTCTCCTTTCTGCTGCTCTTGCCACAGGCAGGGTGGTCCCTGTCTTCCCCAGCTCAAAACTCAATCCCCCAGCAACTTTCGTCTCCTCGTGAGAACGACTTTACAAAATCTTTTAAAGAAGAGGACAGCTTTAAGCCCCTGTCCTTTTTTCTGAAAAAGAGGCCTTTAATACGGTTTAATTAAAAGCTCATTCTGCAGGGCTCATTTGATGTCAGTTTTGAAATTCTGTGCATTTTGTTTCCCTTCTTATTCTTTTGTGTGTTTAAATCAGTACATTTCCAAATAAGGTTTTTGTGTACTCACCGCAGATCTCTGTACTCGCTCCTTGAACCTTAATGCTTTTTGTAGCGTGGAGCAGTGACAGGGTTATGTTAACCTCTCTGCTTCACTAGGCACATTTGTTCCCTCAAAATCAACACAGCAGCTGTAGATACTGACATCTGAAACAGTCCTGGCTCTCATTATGGCACAGAGTTTCTCTTTGGGCTATGTGGATTGCACGGAGTGCCTTGCAGCGAACACAAGCCAGAAAAGCAGGTGTTCAAGGACGATGAACCCTTAGCTAGGAAAATACAGGCGCTCGGGCTGTTTTCTTGTTGGCCAGTCTTCCCTTCTGAATAGGCAACCGCTGCCCTCTGCGACGGAGCCACGTGGGAAGGCAGGAGCTTGCCAGCGGCTGAGAAGCTGCCCTGCATCGGATTTTGAGCTGGCGTGGGAAGGGTGCATGTCCCGGTCCGTAGCCACCCAAAGGTCCCCCCAGAGCAGATGTCTAATCCTGGCATCGGAGCTTTAGCACAGGGAAATGGCATGACTTGCACAGAGCCAGGAGCCAAACACAGGTAGCGTGACTCCCAGTTCGGCTGGCTAACTGGTCATCTGGGAGCGACCCCATGGGGCGGTTTTATTTGGCGCGGAGGAAGCGGCTTGGGCAGCTGGCTAGATGGGGTGGACATTGGGGTGTGTATGTCTGTGGTGGGGACAAGGTGGGTTCACTTTAGGCCGGGCTTGGTTTGGGACCAGGTGCAGCTTGACCCAAATCTGCCAATTAGGCTAAACATGAGCATCTGCCTGGGCTTAAATGCTGCTCATCCTGGGGGGGAAAGAGCTGGCTAGCCTTGCCTTCTGCTTGGTCAGCTTTGGTAGCCCTTCCTGGGGAACTGGAGGCTTCAAGGAGAGGAGCTCTAAACGGGAATATGGTTTTGCAGGAGGTGAATGTTGGAGACCCTGGCTGAAACTCGTCTGTGTCAGATCTGGGAGACCAAGCTGTGCTGCTTTCAGGATCCTGTGGTTGGCAACACGCGGGGAAAACCAAGGTGAGGTGAGTAGTACAGCATCATGCTAAAGTACCAATGCTATTTGAATTGGGGTGGGGGGATAAAGCTGTGCAGTGACTGCATTTCTATGTAATCAGGCGCTCTGGGAAGTGGAGAGCTAGGGAATGCTGCTGGGAAAGGAGGCAAGGGTACATGTGTTTCAGTTTTTGAAAAAAAACCCCTCACTTTGAGAAAGCAAAGGTCATCTAGAAAAAGCCTGAATTGAGGCTGAGAGCTAAGAAACTTGCAGAAGTAATTCAGTGTTTCCCCCCCCAGTCCTTAGTTTCCATTTCTAGCTTGACCGGCTGCTTGGCCTTGGGTGGCCAGGGATCTAGAAGCCCTTTCGCCTCCCTGAAACAGGGGCAGATAACAACAAGAAATGACTGTCTTGAAGAACTGAAGCTTTTATTGGAGCGGCTCTCTGTTTAGTAGACGGATGAACACGCCGAGAGGACAACACAATCAAAAGGTGCCCCAAGTGCTGGAAGGATGCAGCTGACGTGAAGGCAGTGAAAGGTAGGGGGAAGAATTTACTTGTGTGAGCTGTTTAAGATGCCTGGGAGGTGGGCTGGGGGGGGGCGAGGGTGCTGCATTGTTCAGTGCCTTTTGCCAGCGCCACAATCGTGTTAGTGCTGAGATCTGAATAGTTTTAATTTTATTCTTAATTTTATGCGCTGTGCCCAGATCATAAAAATCAGTGATGTGGTTGCCCAGTGGAGATGAAAGCTGCTTACCTGACATGTACGGTGAATAACAATGAGAATGAAGTTACATGTTTCAGAATCGTTTCTGCTGTTCTAGATGGATGCAGCTCTGCCACGAAATGGTGGATTTCCTTAAGCTTTGTCTGTTTCCTAGCACCCATCTGGTTGATTTTCATATGGCTCTTCCATTTGGTTGTTCTCAGCCTTTGGAAGCCAAATGCTCAGAGGTGACGGCCCAGCATCCGTCCGTATTAGTTGGGAAACGGGGAAGATTGCGACCCAGAAGTATGAAATTCAGCAGCTTCCTATGAGTGTGCCGAGAGGAGGAGGTATGGTTGTTGGGGGGGGTCTCTCAGTTAAGGGGGAGCCTGTGTTTCTTTCCTGGGTGTAGTTCTGACTAATGGAGAGCCCTCCCAGGACAAGGGAGATGGAGGCAGTGGTCATGGGGCCTGTGTCTTCGGGAGTCATTCTTGTTGTCTGATGCTAAGAAATGAGTGGTTGTCATGGTTACCAGCCTCCCCTTCCCGGTCTTGCCGAATGTCTTCTCCGGAGCCTCGGGCTTGGAGCAGGATTCAGCGTTTCTCTCCTGTTGAGATCGCACTCTGATCCAAGCACCTTGAATTTCAAACGTGCCTACTTTGGCACGCCGGTATGACATTTATGTGTGCTTGTGTATCTCAAGAGCCTTTGGTGCTCCTAGCTTCTTACTGATCCTTAAGAGCAGGAAAGAAGCGAATGAAATAAAAATCACCTATGGGTATACTTAGGGATGCAGCCCTGTGTTTGCAAGTCAGGCAGAGGTGTAGGGTGTCTGGGTGGGCTTGGTTCACCGTACCATGCACAGGCTCAGGGGCTCAGTACAGGCAGTGCCTCCCGTGGAAAAACTGTAAGGGATTGGCAAAGCTCTATCTTCTCTCTCATTCTCATTTTCTGTGTTCGAACCACAGCATGTCTAATTATGAAGTGACCTGAAGCACAGAGGTCAGTCTTTGCAAACCTTTTGGCTTGAATCTGACCCTTTTTTTCACCCCCCCTTTTTTCTTTCCCTTTTTCCCCTCAATGCCAGTAGAGGAAGCTTGAGTGAGAGGCGAACAGGATAACAAGGAGTCTGTTTGGGTTGGTTTTTTTGAGCCGAGTTTGGTTAGCATTGCTTTAGAGGTTGAACTGAGCTCTGAAAAAGGGCTCGTGCGAGTCGTGCTGGAGTCCCCTGCAGCAAGGGGATGGCAGGGATCGCAGCAAGCCATGCTGTAGAAATTCTTGGAGCAGGAGGAAGGTGAAGAGTCTCAAAGGAAACATGAGGTCATTTCCCTTTTAACATAGTACATTTCGGAGATACTTTAACAATTAATCAATATCTAAGTCTGCAGCCCATTATAGGGCTTGGCAATGTGTTGTTTTATAGTCTAACAAATGGGAGCCTGCCTGTGCTAATAGGTTGAATCCCTGAGCTACAATAAAGGTTACTATCACATGGCAAGTGATAACTTGCTCCTCCCTGCCTCTTCTGAGATGAAGTCAATTACGTTTACCATTTATGGAAGATATTCTTCCAATTAAAATGACGAGGATGCAAGGAATCCACTTTTGCTTTCTTTATTTTAAACTTTTAAAGTAATAATCATTACCAAAAATCTGGGAATGAGGGGCAGGGGAATCTCTCTGCGTAGGCAGCCAAGTGTTACGACATAGCTTTGGCTTCAGGCGCCGAGGCTGCTGCTAAGCCCCTTCGTAGCCCATGCTGGAACATCTGGTCCATCTCACGATGGAAGGTCAGCCTGAACAGCCGGGCAACGGAGTCTGGTCCCGACTACCGCACGAGTGCCTAGACTGGGGGCTGAACAGCTGTGTCTGGTGTACTGAGCACAGAGCTGGGAGCCTGCATAGCTCGAGACGTTCCTGGGGGAAAAGAGCTCCGCTTGCGAGGTCGCGCTGGGAGGCGCAGGCTGCAAATCGGCGTCCTCCGTTCCCCTTCTGGCTCCTGGATGGCTTGAGTGCCTCGGAGCGGAGTGCCGGACTTGCAGGTTGCCTGGGCTTCCCCAGCCCTCCGAACAGGGTCCGGGTGGGATGTTCTTGGCGTGACGTGCGCGTGTAAGGAGGCCTTGTGGTTAGGGCAGTGATCCCGTTCTACTTTGCTAGCTCTACAGCTGGTGATGTTGGCCAGTAGTTTTTGCTCTGCCCTGCTTACCCGGTTACAAACAAGCTTGGGTCTCTCGTCCTTTGGATTAACTAACCCGCCCATAACTTTTCAGGAAGATGTTCATTTCTTTTTTGGCACACGCCTCCTTCATTCTCCAAAAAACCAGATCACATGTCTCTCACTTCCGTCTGGAACCTTATTTGGAGTAGTGGACAGTGACCAACTCTTGGCTCTCCTGTTAACTAACCTCGGCCCCTCTGGAGAGGGAATCGATGGCTGCGTCTGCTTTAGGAGTTATCGGTGAACAGCGTCACAGGAGTGTAAAGGCATTAGTCATTTAATTACCATTAATAGGGCAATTATTATCTTAATAAAATGACTGATTATGACATTGAAGTTGTATTTGAGGTTTAACAGCTGCAGAAGCCTGACTGAATTGTATGTTTGTTAATCCTCAATGAGGGTGTTCTATTTCACTGAGTGATGTTTATTTAACATGCAATAAGTGTCTTAGTGAATCTCTATTAAAGGCATATGTGGAAACCTTCATCTGAAGCGTTACAGAAGAGAGTGGGACTGTTCAATTCGTAAAATCCTATTTAAACACTGTGAGCTCCAAAACCCAGCCAGTGCCAAAGCAAACTGTATCCTCTAAGCTCTGTGCCAGATGTCTCATGTGGGGTATACTCAAGGTCCAAAGAAAATAAGGTCTGAAGGGAACAGTTTGGCCCTTGAATCTCCAATCCAGCCTATATAAAGGGGTTTCGTTTCCATTCAGGAAATACAAACCTCTTCTATATGGATCCTGTTCAAAGCGTGTTTGCTGAACAATTCTTCCCAGCAGCAGCGATTCTCAGTAACACCTACGCCTGTGAGCAGAAACTAGATCTGGTGGGAAGGTTTGGGAAATATCCTAAACCCCTCTCTAAGTTTCTGAGGCAGAAGGGACAGTAGATCAGTTAGAGGTACCTCTGGGTGTTCCGTGCGGCACCAACTAGTGCCTGGCCTGGTGTTAGGTGCCCTAGCTGTTCTGATGGTGTTCTGGGTCAGACGTGAGATGAAGCTTTAGCCAACCTGAGTTTTTATCTTTCTTGTGCGTCCTGTGACTTTAGGTAACTTGCTACCGTGGTTCGCCGTGCTCTGGGCGAGTGGGGAATTATCCGCTCCAGGATATTGAGGAATTAACCTTCAGGAGACGGTGTCCCTGGAGAGCCTGACTTCACTCTGAACCTGGCCTGTTTCTTTCTGGGTGTCTCTGCATGGTATTTTGCAGGTAGATGCGTGTTCATTTTGCCTGTGTTCAGAGACATTTGGACGTGAACCAGGTCTGAACTGGCACCCTGTAGCAGTGGTGAACTCAGTTAAGAGGCGGGATCCTTTAGTGCTGACTTGGCACTGAGTTAATGCGGCCACAGGACTTCCAGTTGGCTCAGACGTAGGCATAGCACATGTATAGACGTGACACGGGCTGTATCTTGAGCCTCTCTGAGTTTTGTGGCAATTCAGCTCCAAATCCCAACGTATGAACTCAGATGCCAACCTCCTGGGCCAGGGCCAGGACCAGGACGTGTGCTCAGCTTTCCTTCCACCTATCCGTGAACCCTTCCTGCTGGGCGAGGGAGGGATGGGCAGCCCTGGCAGCCTTCGCAGCGTGAGCTGTGTTTGCTTTGGGTGAAACGCGGTAATTGGAGAGGGACCAACGCTTAAGGCTCCTGGGAGCTATTGCCAGCCCTGCGCTGTTTCCCCAGGTGAGGAAACGTCACCTCTGTGAAACGTAGTTGCTGGGGTGAAGCCTTCTGCATGTCTGTATGAGGTCATCTGCTGTAATAGTAACGTCTTGTGTGTTTTCTCATTACAAAGGTGGTTCTGAAGTATTGTCCTGTCTTAGAGAAGGAAACGGAGGGGCTGAGAGGATTGCCCGAGGCTATTCGACAAGGCAGCGGCAGGCTGGCATAGAAGCTGTCTCTTCTCCAAGAGAGGCTATTCAGATCCTGTACGGACACGACCGTCTTCTCCCTCATCCGTGGCTCCTGTTGTCTCTAACTTGCGCTTTCCTTCGGTCTGGTGTAAGGTATGGTCGGAACAGCTTTCCAGCTCGCTGAGCTCTCCTTGCTGCCCTGACCGTGTACCTGGCCTAGGTGCCAGCAAGCCCAGCGGCAAACAGCAGGGCATACTGCTCCGAGTCTGTAATAGCTTTGCTTGGGGTGGGCGTCTTGCTGAACACATCCTAGCCGTCGTGTGGGGCCAGAGACCTTGCTGCTCTTGGCTGGCAATTTACCTTTCCTTGCTTGCGATCTCTTCAGGGTGGCAAGCCAAGCAGGCCCACAGGCATGATCGAAACATGGGATAAACATTCCGAGTGGCTTGATCTATAGGAACAAGCGCATGGGGGAGGGAATGAGTTCATCTCCTCCGTGCTCCTGGCCGTGGCAGGGCTGTTCCTATATTCCCCAGCGCGTGCCGCAATGGGGTGATAAGCTGGTTGCAGGGAGAACGCTCTGTCCCTTCCCTGGAAGAAGAGATTCATCTGAACCTTCCTCCTGGGAGCAGTCCTTGGTAGGCAGCTGAAATTTTCCCTTTCCTCTCGTCCCATGACTGCTAGGGAATATCCAGTCCCTTGCATTGTCCAGAATAATTCCACTGTCCAGAGGATTAGTGTGTTTCAGTATCTGTAGGCCGGCTGTTTCCTTTCGTGCACTTTTTAGCTGCTTTCTCCCAAGTTGGTGCCTTCAGCCCTTAATTTCTCTTGTTATTGCAGCTTGCCTGCAGGAATACATCTAGAATGAAGCAAAGGACATCTCTGCTCCTTCCCTGCCTCTGCCCCAGCCCCGATGACCGTGGCTGTAGTCGTGCTGTGGAACAGGCAGCCCCTCTAAAACACCTCTGGTAACAGAACAAAAATCAAGTGAATCCCCACGACCCTGGTTTCAAAGGTGTCTTAATTAAGTGTCTAAACCAGTCTGCAGGCTTTCCAGTCCTATCAATCCCATTTAAAAAAAAAAAGAAAGGAAAAAACCAAACCACACAAAAGTACAAAAGCTTAACAATAGCAAAAGCTGTAACTACAATTTGGACTGTATACAGTTGCCCAAACAGGTGGGGTGAAATCGGTGTGAACTCGTGTGCAGCAAGTTGGATCGAGCAGCGTAAAAGGCACGTGGGGAAAGGTGACGTGATACCCTGTCATATTAAAAATGTCTTGGATTTCTGGCGCAGAGATGTGGGTAGAAGGGTGAGTGAGAACTATGTTTGGGGGAGTGGGGCGAGGCGGTGTTTTTGAGAGGGGAAGAGTTTCATTTCTGATGGGGGGAAGTGTTTTGAGTTTCCTGTGCTTACCTCTATCTGTTCCCAGCTCGGACAACTCCTCTGTTCTTCAGTGTGCTTGCACAGGGCTATTATGTATGACTGTTTAAACAGCCGTAAGCCTGTTTATTTACTAAGGCTATAAATTATCTTGAAATCAGAATTCATCACCCTGCAAATACTTTGCTTTAACAGGCAGGCTGGCTCTCTGCTAGAATGACAATGGCCATAGACCTCCTAGCTGATCTGCCAAGTCTCTGTCAAGGGCAGGTGTCCTTGCACGGGCAGTTGCTGCCTTCCAGAGATCCAGGCAGACTGAGGGTCGATTTTTTTTTTTTCTCTTTGTGGGTTTATCTGCTAGTGTCTTGGGGAACGCGGCGGCCAGTGCAGATCTCTGATGGATGAGCCGTGTATTCGAGTTATCTTAGGCTTGCTGGGATTTGCTAGGAAACTAATGATATGTCTAGTCCAGTATCTTCCAGACATTAGCAGCAGTTGTCTCCAAAAGAAAGCACGAGAGGCTGATATTAATCAAGGAATGAGCTTTTCCTAGCTCTTCTTCCTCACCCCAGCTAGTAAATAAGTCTGTTTCTGAAGCGTGTGGCTCTTAACAACAAAAGCAGCAGTATCCTGTTCAGCGTTACTGGGGTTGTTTCCTTGACTATTAGTTTTTCTGAAGCCTTGGACTTAGTGAGTAACTGGAAGAATTTGTTTGAAAACACGTAAACACCACACTTCCACTATGCAAAGCGTAAATTCCTTGTCAGGGAACTTCTGTCTCAAATGTTTGAGCTTGGAGATTTGATCAGTCAAGACTAAAAGCCACCAAGGTGGCTGTTGGAAACTCATGGTCCTGCGTTGTCCTGGCTGTTGCATAGGTTGTGGGTTTTCCTGCAGCTGCTAACGTTTCTTCTCTCATTAGAAGCCACTCCTTGCCTCCAAGCTGAGCGCAGCCCTAGCAGTCCAGGGCCCGAATGCTGTTGTATGAGCTGCGTGGATCGGGTTGACTCACTCTGGCAGGTTTGTTAGCAAGTGTTAATCGTCCGACTTACCTGTTCTGCGCTGTGTAAGCTATTGCCTCTGCAAATTTCTGGAACCGCAAAAACTGGAGATGGGAAAGATCTAAGGTCATCCAACTTCTCCATTTTCCCCCTATGGGGAAAGGCTTGTTCCCTACACTAGATTTTCCTGTACTGGGTCCAGTTTTAAGTGACTCAAGCAGCAGGGCTTTTGTGGTTTCCCTTGGGAGCCTGGCAGATTGCTCACCATGAGAGATGTTTTCCTAGTCCTCCACCTGATCTGTTCCCCTCCTTGATTCCAGCCTTGCACTGGAA
This sequence comes from Gymnogyps californianus, assembly GCF_018139145.2. Taxonomy (NCBI): domain Eukaryota; kingdom Metazoa; phylum Chordata; class Aves; order Accipitriformes; family Cathartidae; genus Gymnogyps; species Gymnogyps californianus. The sequence continues at coordinate 6,215,931 of NC_059495.1, forward strand.
GAGTGGCCGGTACGAAGCTACAGTGGGTTAATGCTCATCACACTACTTGAGTACTGGTTAACTCTTTCTGGGTCACTTCCATACACGTCCTGACTAAAAAGGCTTTTGAAAGGAGAATGTTACGGTGCCACCATGGTGACGCTTGTCTTGAAGACTGACAAGCATTGATAGCGTAGGTAGTATGAGTACTGAGAGCTGTGGTCCTTTATAGGAGTTACAGGTTTGGGAAAGGTTTTCTTCTATAGAATATAAATGTACCTGCGACTGGTGGAAACCGGAAAGATTGCCCCTGAAATGTTGAACTACATGGCAAACTGAACGCGTGGCAATTGCTGTTTTTATTTTAGGCATTGCTTGTGCTGAGTACTTAGTCAAGTAGCTTGATTTTTTTTTTTTTTTTTTTTTCTTAACAAGCTGAGGATTCTCCCATGGATTGCTTTCTTTGCTTATCCTGTCTGTGCTGCCAATGCTGTGTAACCAGTAGCTTGACTGTAATGCTGAAGTAATTCTTAAAATATTGTCTGCTAAATAGATCGGTCATGACGGGATAAAGCTGTTTTCCATGAAAGATGAGTGGGATCAGACCTTGGATACCCTGTCACCTGGGAGCCTGCACAAGAAGGGGGAAATAAATTTTTAAAGCGTGACTGTGCAAGGGACAAAACTAGAAGCAAGTCCAATGGTCCACCGCTAAGATAATTCCAGAAATATTTAGGGCAGGGTGGAAAGTTGGTAGTGGTTAAGAGGTCTGTGGCAGTGTAATATATCATACGATGGAGAGCTTTGTTGTTTGTCAAGGATCGCTTGGGAAGCCGTTTCGTGGTTTATCTGAAATGAGTGGTGGGGTCTTCAACCCTCGTTCTCTACCCCGGTTTGAGGAGGCATGGGGAGCGATGGTGTATTCGTGCCTCTGCCAGGGAAATGGAGGGTGGTTAGCGGGTCTGCGCTCCCCTCACGGCCCTGTGCCGCACGCCGGTCCGGCTAACCTCTGCGTGCAGAGGGAGGAACTGCTGCTTGCTCGGGGAAGAGAGGTTTCTGTGCTCTGACCAGCGCTGTGGCCGTGCTGGGGGGGTGGAGGGGGGACAAAGCCAAAGAACATGACTAATGGTAACATAAAGAACCACCTTCCACGCGGCCTGATTCACCCGATCCTTGCAGAGTATCAGTCTTTCCTCCAGGAATGTTTGATAATGCAGCGCACACCGCTGAGATCACCCTTCTGGCAAGTGCCTGCTGTGGTATGAGACCCAGTCATCTGGCAGCACATTGCTTACTGCAGTCTCCAAGGCAACCCTCCATGCTGTTCTTCTTTGGAAGCTCTGTGTATTCGTAAAGAAGCTGTCATCCTTCTTACTGTAAGTGCAGCAGATGTGAAAGATTTTGCCTGTGCCAATGAACTCTAGACCAGGACGCTGTTGTTCTGAGGAGCAATGCCTTGGGTATAGCGTTTCCTGCTGAAAGATGCTGTCTGTCCACTCATTGTGTCACAAAATGTCTTTCTGTCCCGCTGGTTACCCTCTCTGCGTGCTCTCGCAGCCCGTTGCTGTGTCTGTAGGTAGCTGTGCTTGCACGAAGAGGCTGGGCTGCCGCGAGGACCGCTGGAGATCTCCGCTGAGGCAAGGCCTTGCAGCGCTGGCATGTGCCGCGGAAAGAATTCATTCCAGATGAGGGGTCCCAAGGTGAATTTACCGGTCCTGCAGTTGTCTGCTCCTGGTAGGGAAACAACTGAGCTGCGGCTCAGACTGTCATGTCCCATAGGGGCTTCTCTTGAGGAGAAGCTGCTGGTTGTATTGCTCTGGAGGAACAGCCACGCTCTCCGTTGTAGATGTTCAACCTGGCAGTTCAGAGGGGCAACTACCTGCCTCCTGTGTCCCATAAAGAAGTCCTCTGGACTGCTCTAAGAGAGGCTGTAAGTGGGGTAGGGTGGATGCTTTGTCTTCTGACTAGGCCTAATAGATGCTCAATGCTAGATAGAAAGGTGCTCCATCAGTGTGATGCTGACCGCTGCTGAAGCTCAGTCTGGAACCGCAAGGCTTGAGGCTTGTGTTCTGTCTCCTGCAGCTTACCGAGAGGCTGCTCTTATGTTTCCTTTTCAGGTTCACCTATTGGTAATACGGAAATCAGGGTCTGGCATTTTCTTCTTGCTGAGGGGTTTGTACTTTGTTGGGGTGAGCAAGGTAGGGGAAAAACTCCATATGCTGTTCGTGTGAAAGAACCCCCCTGCTAGATTGTGCATGGACCTGAGACCAGAGGACTCTGTCCAGCTTCGCCTGCTTAAAAATGGGCATTTAGTGTACGTTCTTGATCTTAGGGTCATCAGCGTGTAAGAGACTCCCATCTCTTTGGAGAAGGCCAAAGCCACTATCTCAGAGTAGCTGAACCACCCGACAGCTGGAGTTAAATGAGGTGACGGTAAGAGCTGGCTTAGCTGAAGCATCTTCTGTTCCCTGTGGGTGACGGTGTGCTCCTGAATTCTAAAAGCTGCTGTTATTCTTGTCCCCCACTGTGAGCCCCGGGAGGGAAAGTGCTGGATTAGGTGCAAGCTCCGGTTCATCGCGCAGGTGGCTTGCTCGCCTGCTCCGTGTCGAGTGGCAGCTGCTGGGAACCTGCTCCCCTGGAGCTTTCCTACTGCCTTTCTGCCAAAGTCCGTGCTCCCAAACCTGGGCAGACCCTCTGCCCGGCACACCTCGGTCCCCGCTTTGCTCTCTCGGCCCTGGGTTTCTCCCGAGATGCCTGCCAACTGCGCCAGACGGCCGGGATGCCGGCGTGTGTTCAGTCAGGCGCTTTCCAGGAACTCTGCGGCGGCTGCCGTGCCTGTGAATAGTGTCACTTGATGTTTCCCAAGGGGTAGAGGGGAGAAAAGGTATTTCCCTCTCGCTATCGGGGTGATGCTGCAATGCTCACGAGATTGGGAGATGGGAGCTGGTTCGCCCAGCGCATCCAGGATCTGGGCCTGGGGAGGGAGGGAGGGGGGAACCTGCCCTTCCAGGCTGCGGAGCCCCAGTTCAGCAGCGCAATCTAGACAGGAGTCACTGGGCAGAGAAACCAAGCGGGGCTGAGGCATTCGGCACTTACACTGAGCCTTCAGCTGTGATAAGATAAGAGTTTGAGTAACTGTGAGGTAGAAAGTCTGCCTAGTGGATTGAGATCACTGCTGTTGAAGGATGTTATGGAGACAATCCACTTACAATCTTGGCTGCTGTGCTGGATTTAATTTTTTCTTCTTTTTCTTTTTTTTTTCCCTGCTCATCTCCCCATCAGCGAGCTGGGGAGTACATGTGGGAAACAAATCGGCAGACAGACAGTGGCATGTGAAGTGATTCTCCCTGCTGGCACAGATGTGACTGCAAAGCAATAATACAAGCGGTGATTTGAGGGCCAAAGATAACTTGCCGCTTTCTTGTTTGCGAGCCCTAAAATGGTTTGGAGGAAGGAGGCGAGAACCTGAGCCTACTAGTTTGTGAGGGATGTTGGATGCTGCACAGCTGCTTTTTTATCTAACTGCTTTCTCCAAAGCTCGTAAGTAGTAGGGACAGGCTAGCGTTACAGCATGCGGTAGCGTGAACGGATGCTTTACTGGTGGCCAGGCACATGTGTTTGTGCGAAAGGCTGTTGTCTCCCAGATAAGACAAGCCCTAAAATGTCTGTAGAGGTTTCCCCCTCCTTCAGCTCTACTTGGGCAACATGCAGGCTCTCCATCCCCGCTGGGTTTGCTGTGCACACGCCGGGCAAGAAGGAAGCGAGGTCTCCCCTAAACCTTGCCGTGCTCGGTTGTAGGAGTGAGCAAGCACCTGGTATAGCGGACGTAAAGAAGGACGCGATCCGGTATGGTAGTGGGGCTGGCCTTTGTGAGCACAAAGGAGATCTGCTGGTAGAAGGGGCCAGCCGAGAGCGAGGAAGGGAGCTGGGGACGCGTGGCGTGCATCGACGCCTGGGGCCAGCCGAGCAGAAGGACGGGAGGCGGCAGGGGAGCGGGGATCGGCCAAGCGGAAGGAGAGCTGGCGCGAGATCCGGGGCCGCTGTGTCATCAAGTGAATCGCAGCCCGGGCACGGAGCAGAGCGGGGTGGCAGCTGCCGTGCCCGTTGACGGTGGCCGGAGCACGGTGGCCGGGGGGGGGGGGGGGGGGGGAGCACAAAGCGAGCGTTTCTGGATAGCCTGCCCTCTGCGGTGTGTCAGGCTGGTGCCCCGCAGGGTGCCTCTGTGCTGGCGTCTCTCTGAGGAAGACTGAGCCTTAATGCCTTGTCTGGAGAAAACTGAAATCTTCTAGGTGGAAAAAGGGTAGGAGAAAGTGCTTCGTGTGCCCTGGGTCAAATCCTCTTTGACCCCAAGAGGGCTTCTTAAGCACCCAGGACTGCTGTGGGTGTGAAACTGCCTGGAATAGCACGTGGCATCCAAAAGAGAAGGGATGTGGAGCAGGACGGTCTGTGTAGCTCAGAGGACCCTAGCCCGGTCCTCTCGCTGTGCACGTCCATGGGAGCAGCTGGGCTGCCCCAGCCAGGCTGTGCGAGCAGGCTTTCCAAGCAATTGTGTGGGATGTTTTCCTTTGATTCATCAGCTGTAATTCCTCCCGAAGACCTGGCATGCTTTCCTGGTGGCTCGCCTCCTGCAAGTCATCTGTTCCCATTTGGGACCGGCTGCTCAGGGTGCTGACCTCCAGGCAGCCTTGCCTGGGTTCACTTCCAGGGGATGCAGCCTTTCCTTTCCCCCCCCCCACCCCAGCCCCCCGTAGGTATCCCGATAGCTCCCAGCAGCATGAAATCCTCTCGGCTCCCTGTTCCCTGACCCCGTTGTTTGTGTTGGCTTCCTGGGGTGAGAGGTTGCCCCCAATGATTGCATTGGGTTCCCCGATCTCTTTACTTTTCTCACAGTTTCTAAGACGACCGGTGCAACGAGCCGCCAATGTCAGACCCTCTTATATTTTGTGCGCCCGGGGACAAGTCTGACTCTGCTCCACCTCCAAGCTGCTGCTGCTGGATTATACAAACCCCTTGTATCGCCGCTTCTCGGTGTGGCTGCTAACAGTTCCCAGCCCCAGCTCAGCAGCGTTTCACCCCGACCAGCTCCGAGTACAAACTAGGGCTGGGTTTATTTTGCCCAAATCCCACGTTATCAAAAAGAAACACGGCGTCGGGAGCCCGATAACTGGTTTCTTTTAATGTGAAACAAGTGGAGGACTGTTTCCTCTGATGCCTCTGAGTGCTGAGGCTGAAAGACTGCAGCGGGGGAATAGCTTGGGAACTGCTGGTGGACTGGGAGGGGAGGGAGGAATAAATCAAGCGGGCTGCTGGCCATCAGTGAACTCTTAGACTTGGACCTTTAACCTGAGGGATGGGACTTTCCAGGCTGATTCAGAGCTACTTTCCCCCCTCAAAGCATCTCATTTAGGCACCTTGCAGGCAAGGCCAGCTGCTGCGAGCTGCCTAGCTCTGTCCTCCATCCAGCGCTGCCTACGCCTGTTTCCCTTCCCTGCCCACGCAGTCTTTCTTTCTCCTCTCGGCTCCCTCCCCTCTGGCCTTTGGGAGAGGGGTCTGGGGCTTGCAGCCTGCAGACCTGCCCCTTTGCCGCTTCCCTGGACCTCCTTGCTGGTGGTGCTTCAGGAGCCCTTGTGCCTTGGCCGAGAGAGACATCTAGTGGGGTCAGAGCTCGGGGACCCGGGGTTTTTTCTGTATTTCTTGCATTTTTATTTATTCATTTCGAATCCTGACAAAGGGCTGGCTCCTGTAGGAGCAGGAGCTGAGGTTTCTGAGTAGCCCTGCTGTATTGAAAGCGGACCTTTGGTGGGCCAGTTCATTGGGCCTTTCTCACCCTGGTGCTGTGTGAATCTTGGCTGGGGCTCTTGGTTCCTCCACCGCTCTCCGGAGGCGGCTCTCTTACAACGAGGAGATCTTTTCTGTCCTAATCTTGTGTTCGTGACAAGGTGTGTTGGACCCGTTGGAGACTAGCGGGTCGTCACCTGGGTGCTGAAGGAGGGTCTGCCTTCAGAGGGGGAGCATCAGAGGGGAACACGCCTGGGAAATGGCTGCGCGATAGCGAAAGGACCTGTCTGTTTTGGATGGATCCAGGCCTCTGAGAGCCCCCTGCCCCTTGCATGTCTCCCAGCTTCCCCAAGGCAGGGCTAATCTTTAACTTAATATTTTTGTCTTTTACTGAAATCCTGCTCTTGGCACTCCTCCTCCTCCTCCTCTTCTTGCTCTAAGAGGCTGCGATAAGCCAGCAGCAGCAGGGAGGAAAGCGTGTGAGGGGGAAAGATTTCTGTGCTCTCATGCGAGGCTGGGGAACGGCGGGGTTTGTCTAGGGCAGAAATCACATCTGCCTTACCACCAGAGCCCAGACCCTGCAGGTCTCTGGTCCTACGAGGTGCCTCCTAGGAGGAAGCAGAGCGGTCTTGTCGTTATCTTTTTCCTTTCTAGCATGCGACAGTGGAGGGAGGCCCCAGCCAGGTTGAGGGAAGCTGCGTTGGGTGCCGGGGGAAGGCTCAGCAGATGCAGCCGTTGCTGTACCGTGGAGCTTGGGTAGAGAGGAAGAGACGTGGGATGAGCGAGAGGGCTTACAGAGAGGGGCAGCTGCCAGGACAAAAGAAATGGGATCCTCTTAGGAAAGCACCCTTCCTTTCAGTCTCTGTGCACCCTTCCTGGGGCTCCTGCACGTCAGCTGCCAGCACTCAAGATGAGAACTGGGTGCTGCTAGCAAACCAGAGTGCTCTGCCTCTTTGTTACTTCTCTCCTGACCCCTGTACAAGCCAGGGGGTCGTGGCCGGAGGTTTTAGACACCCCTAATATTAGCTTGCTTTAGCTGGGAGGGAGTTGCAGCTCCGTGTTGGTAGTTACCAGTCCTTGGGAGATGGTGAGCACAAAAGCTGGTCAAGGAGGGATCCAAAGCTGTTATCCCGCCGCTCTAAAGCAGTGAGTCCTTGCAAAGCTTTGGGGTAGGGTGGTCGTTGTAATGCCGGTTTCCTCCCTCTTCCGGGGGCAATTGCGCTCTCTCCTTTCTCTCCACAACAGAAATACTCCAGACCAGATTATGAAACCCCGGAGGTGGATTTAAGGGCACTGGCCTTTCTCTGACGAGGGGAAGGTGACACTGGAGTCATAGCTGAGCCATCCCTGGATGTTCTTGGCTCTTCTCCCAACCGCTTCTTTGATACCCCCTTTGCCAAACCGGAGCCCTCAAGACCGCAATCCAAACAAGACTCCTCTTGAGTTACAGGCACAGTAAACGCGTGTCCAAAGCGACGCGAAGGAGCGAACGCGGTGTTTTCGTCTCTGCTCGCCTCCCTTGTGCATCGGATGATTGTAAACACAAGGCTTACAGTCATCCCCCTCTAGCTGGGTTGACATCGGGAGCCCACGGTGGTGGGAGGAAGGAGCCCTTCATCACAGGTTCACTGGGAGGTTGCTTGGAGCAGAAACGAGTGCAGTGTTTCCAGGTAACCGGATCCCGGTTGCATGTGCATGTTTGGGGCATAAAGGAAATATGCTGGCAAAAGCAAGGATGAATTTGATGCCTGAGCCAAAAAGGCTTTTAAAAAAAAAAAAAAAAAAAAAACACAAAACACCCCCCCAATAATTCAGGGCGGATGATGCTTAACGTAGAGCCTGTCTCAAGTGATGGCTGAGAAGGGACCGCTGATCGGTGCGCACCAGCGCGAGGAAAGGCTGCGAGGCCGAGCCTGCCGCTCGGAGACCACCCTGCCGCTGTGCATCTGCAATGCCTGGGACTGAGCTGGCTCCCTCAAAGCCTCTCGTGTGCTTAGCGCCAGCCTGCCATCCGGGGCTTTTAGGGAGGCAAAGAGGCGCTGGTAAAGCAAAACCTGTCTGAACGCACTTCTCTCTTGGTTTTGCTTGCACAGGATTCACGCCTCTGTTTGGAAAAGCATCTCCTGCACTCTTCTTGCTCGGCCCAGGTATCCTCCCGGCTGAGGCAGGATCCCGGAGCTGCATGTGTGGGCGCAACGGAGAGCGAGTAAACGTTGCGTCCTGTGCTCAGCGGGTGCCGAAACATCCCCCTGCAATTCCCCTGCGTGCAGGTGCCGGGGAGCCAACCGCCAGGCTTCGATGCCTTCAGGTGAGCTGGTTCACTCCTTTTTGCACCCAGTCCAGGCAGGACTGTTCTGTAACTGATGTGACGAAACGCCTCCCGACACAGCGAGGAGCAGGCGTGACTGGGTGTATCAGAGGCTAGAAAATTCAGGGACTGAATTCGTGATGCTGGGATCTTTTGCGAGTGAGGAGAAAATGGGACAGATGTCCTGTGCGGTTGGCTGGGGGAGGACCTCGTATCCCCAGGAGGTGGGCTGGACGTGGCTGGCTGTGATATTTCGCTAGCAATGCCGTGCTGGGTGGGGGTGCGCAGGCCCTGGAGTTGTATACGGAGGAACTGGTGTTCCCAAATCTGCCGTGAGATGGGGCAGCGTGCGGTCCCGTTTGCTCCAGGCCGAGGCTGTGAGTTTTGGCTGAATCCAGGAGGCCGGGAGAGGGGTGTGGGACTCCAGCGTCCCTCATTCGGGAGTGTAGTGCCATGGCTGTAGGTGCCTGGGGTGGTGCCTCAGTCAGGCACCCTGTTATCCCAGGCATCTCCTGGATATCATCTATAAGCTCTCAAGTTTAGGGACGTCTTTTTGTGGGGCATGTCTGGGGGGGGCTAACTGCAAACAGGGACACTATGGAATTAAACCATTTGTGCTTTTGTTTGCTGAGATAGCTCCGTGCTGCGAACTGCTGCTGATCCTCTCTGTGCGAGACATCCTGCGTGGAACCTGGCTCTGACCGCAGCCTGCAGCGGGAGCTGGCTCTGGACAGCGCGTGGCCGGTGAGTCCCCTGCAGCGTCCAGCGCTGCCTATTGCCTGCAGGAGTTCAGGGATGAACTCGCCTCTGTGGCAAACCACTGGTCCATGCAGCGTGCCTGATGTTTTGCTGCTCGATCTGCAACGTGCCTTAGCCGGAGGTGTCTTCCTCCAGACCTAAAAGCGCCCAGCCCTTGGGTTGGGGAGAGGATTCGGTGCCCCCCATGCCGCAGCCAGCTCCTAGCACTGAAGTGCTTTGAGGCAGAGGCACCCTTTACCGGATCGTATTGCGAATGGTTTCAGGGAGACGGCACCAGAAAAAAAGCGTTTCTCCCCGACGCGGTGCTGAGAACTCTGCTGGAGCCGAGAGCTGCGGCTGCGGGGATGCCCCTGTGTCAGTGACCGACCAACCGCCCGCAGTAAACACTTCTTTTTACGTTGCCGCAGCATTGCGTAAGCACAGATATGAAAATGTTCCTTAACTCTGTTTCTCCAGCAAGAGCTCCGAGGCGCAGGCTATCCTCCTGCGAGCCCTCGCAGCCCGGCTTCTGGTGCGCCCTGGACTGTATGCCAGCTCGCCAGCCATCGCTGCCTCTGAAGCTCAAGGGTGAGATTGCAAAGCAATTAAAAAATCCTCCTGTCTCCGGGAGAAAGAAGCTGGCAGGAACAGAGCAGTTGTGCGCAGCACAAAACCAGCCGTGCCATGTGTCCAGGCTGGGCTTTGTTTGGATGCTGGGGTTGTGGCGGGGTTTTGTTTTTTCCTGCTTCTCCCCTAGGGCCTGTTTGCCTGCCCTTGTCGGAGGGAAGCGGCGCACACGAGTGCGTGGAAAGCAGAACAAGCTCCTGCCAGGCTGATGCCAAGGTTGGGGGTGAGTCTGGTGGGCTGCGGGGATGACTCCTACAGGTTTCCAGGTGGGAAGCTGCCTCAAGAACCGCTTAGTGCGATGCTCAGCTTCAGTCCCGGATCTCCCCAGGCTCTGAAAACACTGGAGCCCAGCTGCTTTCTTTGGGGTGCCCAAAACAGCACGGTGCAGCTGCTGTGCAGGGGAGGGGTATTATAGGATTTCAGGGTTTTACTTGGAGGAGCTCAGCTCCCCCTGTAGCATCAAGGATCAGTGCTGCAGGTTTCCCGGGTGAGGAACGCTTGCGCCCAAGTTTGTGAAGAACCACACAGCTGGAGTATTAGAAAATATCCCAGTTTATTAGAGCGTCTCCACTTCATAGAGAGTTTTACAAAACAAAGTATTTACAGGCAAGGAGGGGGCTAACTCAACTCAATTGGAGTGTGCTCTTCTAGGGCAAGGAACAGGCTACGTGGAAAAAAGAAATCAAATTGGCACATTCACAAGTCACATAGTTGCATTTTTCTTTACAAAAGGAAGATCGGTCTAAGAGTGGGGTGTCTGGCGCAGCTAACCCGCGTTGTCATCGCTGCAGGGGACAAGCTCCAGGAACTCATTCAGCGAAGCCCTTCCGCTCGTCGCAGCGAGGAAGGGGAAGGCGCCGAGTGCAGCTGGAGCTCCGAAGAAGACGTCTCAGCTCAACCACAGCGTAGTGTTAAGGCACAGTGCGGTAATGCCAATCGGCCCAGGTCGCTATGGCAGACGACCGTCTGTGCAAGCAGACCTGCGCCCTGCTTCCCTCGGGGTGAGTGACGGCGTGTTGCAGCCAAACTTCTCTCTTTCAGTCCCGCAGCCCTGGACTCGGTGCGACCAGAAGCTAAGTCAGACGGAGGACGGAAGGAGGAGACCACGGGGCGGGACAACGCCAAGGGAAGGGATCCCGAAGGGGATCCCCCCAAAACCTTGGTAAGAACTTCATCCCCCCCACCCCCCATGACTGAAGACGAGAGAAAGGGGTACGGACGGCAGTTTGAAAACAAATGAAGGAGATAGCCTGGAAGCTTGTTTTTGAACCTGTCCCAATAAAGTTTGCCTCTAAACACACAAAGTGTTTGTCTTTTTCTTTTTTTTTTTTTAATTTTTTTTTTATTAAGTTTATTTTTAATTTAGTTTAAGTGTGGTGAATGGCTGCTCCTTCAAGTTGTTCACAGGAGCTGCGCTCGCTTACCCCCAAAGGGAAATTTCTTATACTCCAAACCATATTCCCACCTCTCCGCTTAGAAATCAAGAAGGGCTAAACTAAAACCATCGGCTCCGGCTGTTCGGTACGCGTGTGGCATCCCGGGCGCTTGCAGCGAGGTAGAGGGAGGGTTGAAGTTCACAGTAGAGGCTGTGCACTGCCGGGAAGAAGTGACACTACCCAGCGGCTCCAGCCGGTGGTGTGCAAGAGACGTCCGTGTCCCTAAAGGCCCGTCTGCTCTTTGATCCAGCCTCGCAGGCTGGTGAGCCGGCTGTAGACACCAGGCTTGTTTCTCTGCGCGCAGCCGTCGCCCCAGCTCACTATGCCGGCCAGGAACATGCGATTGCTGGGCTCCACGCTGACCAGGGGACCCCCGGAGTCTCCCTGCACAGAAACAAACGGTAGCATAAGCACCAACCCAGTCCCAATGCAACCACAGAAACTGAGCAAGAAACAATCAGTAACTCCATTGTCTCAAAAAGAATTCTAAGTCAGCTGTCTGTACAATTTCCTGAAAAATCAAGAAAAAATTGTACATACATCTGTAACAAATATTTGAGTACGGCAAAAGAGTGCCAAAATAAAGAGCTGAACAAGCGGCCTGTCTTGCTAACGAAGGCTCCCGCTAACAGCAATGAACTGGCGTGTGGCCGCACTGTTCTCCTACCCGGCGAGCCGTTTTTGAGACCGAAAGTAACTAACTAAGTAAGTCAGGCGTCGACGCAGTTTGCTGCTCGCACCCGCTCCAATTTGTCCGGATCAAGGAGGCTCCACGTAGATTTGTAGCATGGGAAGTGCCAGAATAAAAAGGGCTGAGCAAACGGCCCGGCCTACCTAACTAAGGCTCCCCTCCTCAGCGCGACAAAACCCGAGCGCGGCCGCTGGCCTACCTGGCAGGCGTCCACGCCGCCCGTCAGGATCCCCACGCACATCATGCGCGGCGTGAGCTGGTCGGTCAGCAGCTCGTTGCAGACGGTCTGGTTGATGAGCCGGATTTCTGCTTTCTGCAAGATGGAGGCTCCGCTGCCTGCGGGGAGGGGAGGGAGCAGCGTCAAGCAAAAGCGAGCGGCGCTTCGGTCGGGCTCCCAACGACCGGCGAATCGCCAGGTAAGTCCCCGTTGCAACAACCCGCTTTTTCCTAATACCGTTTTCCCGGCAGGACCGAGACATTAACTCAAGGGAATCTCATTTGATTCCAGTCTCGAGGCAAGCTAACGCGTTTAAATTGTGTCCGGCCAGCCCCCTTCCTCCCCTTTTCCCTCAAGCCGCCCGCAAAAATACGTCCACGCGGCCCCAGGTTCGCAAGGCAACGCCAGCGCTCACCTCCTTCCACGGTCGCTCCCCATCCGGTCACCCACAGGTCCTTGCCCACGGGGAAGTTGTGGGTGGCGTCGGGCAGGCAGACGGGCTGGACGACGGAGGAGAAGGTGGCGGGGGTCTGCAGCTCCATCACGGCGATGTCGTAGTCGTAGGTGTAGTCGTTGAAGTAGGGGTGGGAGACGATGCGCTTGATTTTCCGCGCTTGCACGTTGGCGCCGTTGCGGTTGCCTTGGTCGGTCAGGCCCAGGTAGGCTGTCCACAGGCTGGGGTCCGAGTACCTGCACGAGGCACGACACACAGGGCGGGGTGAGGCCCCGTCTCACAGACGGCGCAGCTCGCTATCTGAAACAGTTTCCCTTCAGAAACGCCTGTAAAAATTGGGAAATTTCCCCCCCGCCCCCCATTCAAACGCCCGAAAGTGGAATTGCGACCACGGGGGTGTCCTGCCCACAGCAGGCGGTCCCCGATCCGGTTCCCCCCCCGCCTTACCTGATGCCCTGCAGCTGCAGGAAGCAATGCGCCGCCGACACCAGCCAGCTCGCCGAGATCAGCGAGGCCCCGCAGATGTGTCCTTGGCCCTTGACGTGGAGGCTGACCTGCCACGGCCATTCCCCCACGTCCGAGTTCTGCCCGCCGACGATCCGCGACTTCCTCACGTAGGAGCGGATCCCGCAGTCTGGGGTGGGGAAGGAGAAGGGGCGCTCGGTTACCCCGGTTCCCATTCAGCAACCTCCCCTTTGTTCCTCTGGGATATCTCCTCCAGCGCAAGCGCCCCGTCACCCACGTCGGGGATGGCTGACGCCGTCGGCACGGGAGCACAAATGCCCAATTTGCTAAAAAAAACTTACTGGCCAAGGCCGTAAACGTGCAGACAAACCCCTGTGTTATCTGCGTAAGCCCGCTTGAACAACGCAGACGCTCCGCAAACTGCTAAAGAACACGGCTCGGCCGTTTTCCCATCGAGCTATCGCACAGGAAAACCCAGGGGCTCTCTCTGCAACACTTAAGTGTTTCTCTAAGGGGCCCAGCCCAGAAACCCGAGTCCCCCCCTTCCCCAGGCTACTCACTGCAGTTGTCCTCGTCAGAATTGTCTTCGCAGTCCTGCTCCCCGTCGCACTCCGGGTTCTGTTTGCTGATGCAGCGCCCGTTGCGGCACTTGTACGTGTATTCCTTGCAGGGGACCGTCGTGTGGGTGGCTGCGGGCGGGACGAAGGGAGAGGGGTTAGCCCCAGTTCTGGGGAGGTCACACCGTTCAGGAGCCCTTCGCCTCTTCTGCATCCCCAGGACATTGCCACCCGGTGAAAAAAAACGACGCACGCCAGGGTGCCAGGCCACGAGGAAACCCGTAGGAGGCTGCGTTTGAGGGGAGGTCCCCTCCGCAGCCCACCCTCACCGTTGCTGCAGCTGCCCTCGTCGCTCCCATCCCCGCAGTCGTCCTTGCCGTCACACTTGCGCGCGTCGGGGACGCACTTCCCGTTGTTGCACTTGAAGCTGTCAGCTGCGCAGCCTGGGGAAAGAGCGGCTCCTGAGAGACGGCGGGGCACAAATCCCACACTACCTCCAACACGCGGCTGTGTCCGTTTCCCTTCCCTCCGGGACAAGCAAAGCCTCTGCAGCTACAACACACGAACGCCTATTTCCTGCGTTCCCGGTCTTTTCTTCTCTAAACTGCACACCACCGCTGATTTACGCGGCCCTTTCTTTCCCAAAAGCCCACGTTTCCTACACCTCTGCTCATCCTCGTTTCGCTCGGGGCTCCTGCGTGGGCTCGAGGAAGCCGCACCGGGCGAGGCCTGGCCGTGCCCTGCGGCAGGCTGGCGTTTTGGGTTTCTTGCCTGCTCCTTTCCAGCACGGCGCTCGCCTTCCTCCACTCCCTTCGCCTCGCTCAAGCCCTCAGCCCTTTCTGCCCGCCGGGTGAGTTACTTACTGCACTGCAGCTCGTCGCTGTTGTCGCCGCAGTCGTTCACGTTGTCACAGACCCAGAACTTGGGCTTGCACCAGCCGTTCTGGCACCTGAACTGCTGGTCGGTACAGGCTGAAAAGGGAGAGCGAGAAATCAGGGGAGAGACCTGCAAAGGCACCCGTGGAGTCACCAGCCACCCATCCGCCACCCGTCTACCGCAACGTCACGGGAAAACCCGTGTGGAAAACCATCAGAGGCGTGCAAGCGGATGGGAACAAGCGCACCAGAAAAACGCCGTGACAGCTCGGAGCCACGCACGCGTACAGAAATACACAACGCGCTTAGGCTACAGCACGGTGTTTCCACCGTTCTGGAGGACAAAACTATTTGGAGAGCCGTAATGCCTTAGGCAGTTGAGGCTGAAGCTGACGGTACACCAGCGCGACAGCCAGAGGCAACAACTCAAGCAAAGCGATTGCTACAAGCGGTGGGAAAGCATCCGAGGGAGCCGGCTCAGGGCGCTGGCAGCCAGGCCGGCAGCACGCTCTTCCTCAGAAGACAGCCCCTTACCTGGGAACGAGACCCCAACCCGGGGGGATCCTGTCCCCTCTACTTAACCGCAGACCCTGGACAATAACATTACCTATGGGATAGCTCTGCTAATCCAAGAGGAAAATTTGTTGCACAAAGAAACAACTCCCGTGCATCATCACACGGGTTTTCCAGATGTGCTCCGCAATACCTGCCCGGTTCGGTAACAAAATACATCCCTTTAGAGCACCCAGCTCAGCCAAACCCGCAACGGCCCAGGAGGATTAAATAGAAAAACACATTCCCAGCTGGGAGGGACTGGAAAGGGAGGGAGATCCCACTGGGAGAGGGCTAGATTAGCAGGAACCCACGCTTCCTACGCTGGGAAAGGATCCCAAATCAATCCCCATACCGAGTGCCTCTCACTCCAGCCCGGAGGAATGAGGCAGCGCCGGTGCTAGCGAGCGAGGCGAGCAGGGAGACGGGCAGCTGATCTGCAAAGCCTCGGCACGAAGGCATGTTACGCGGCACGAGCCCAGAGCAAGTACCTGCAGCCACCCCGGGGCGGCGTGGCCCTTCCCGTGACAAGCTAAAAGAAAGGAACAAAGGACAGACTTACTGCAGGCTCTCTCGTCGCTGCCGTCTACGCAGTCCAGCCACCCGTCGCAGCGCATGCTTCTGTCAATGCAGCGGCCAGTGTTGCAGGTGAACTTGCCAGGGCAGGCTGAGAGGGGAGAAAGGGATAAAACGACGTGTGAGCCTTCCAGCCACCCCCTCTCTGTCCCTTCCCCAAAGCACACAACGTTCCCTCTGCCTGCTTACAGCACCCAGCATTACAAACGCCTTTTCCTCAGAACAGAGCAGGAATACCAGGAGGTTGGCAGGAAAATAAGACATGCTCCTATCGCCCTGGAAAAGTACGCTTGCCCAATTTACAGGGCAGCGTTAAGCGCAGAGGAGGGACAGCCTCCAGATCTCAGGCAAATCCGTTCCCCCCCCACAGCCTCAGGCTTTCGACTCACGATCGCTGGAGTCGTAGGACAGGTACTCAGCAGAGAAGCCAGTGTCCGTGTAGGACTGGTCTGAGTGGAACCGGACCTCTATTTTGTTGGTAGTACTGGCCACCACAAACTGGGAACGCTCCCCACAGTACCTGCAGGGAGAGAGAGCAAAGGAGCGCTGCAGGTCGGCACCGAGCAAACCTTCTTCCGTCCCTGAACTCCTCGTCGGCACAAAGGGTCGCTTCACAGACCCAGAGAGCTAAGGGGGCAGAGGAACAGAGAGCAGGTCTGACTCCAGCACGAACTGCTGGACCGCGAGGTCCGCAACGCAGGAGCCGAACTTCGCCGCTGTTGGCAGAGGGTTTGGGCCAGCTGCAAACACCACGTTGTGACCTCGGAAACGATTGGGAGCGAGTTCGTCCAAATCCCGGCCTGACACAGTGACGCCTCTGATCTCAGACCCACCGTGTCTCTGGATTTGTGCCGCCTCTAAAGCCGCAGGACCCCATCCCACCGCAGGCTGGCAGGAATCGCTGACACGAGCACCGCTGCAGGAACTAGCCAGGGCCACAGACGCAGGCGCTGACTTTGAAACCCTCTCTCTTCGAGGAAGGGTCAGCTCCCTTGCCCAAAATGTTGTGAAACACCACCGCTCGCTTCCCCGATGCAGTACCAGGCTGGCTTTTTGGCCCAGCTTACACGAGGTTGTGCAACAGCAAACAGTAAACGTAACAGCAAACGCATCGCAGAACACAAGGCAATTACCCTCACAATGGAGATTTGCTCATTCAAGCAAAACCACGCCAGATGTTTCCGCCTTTCCGCACGTGACGCAACGTTCCACGGCATTTGGAGGGGGGGAGACTCGGCCGCAGCGTGCCACAAACCCAGGGTTTAATCCCCAGAACCAAGCGCGCGGGCTCCCCTCTCACCACGGGGCATCGAGCTACAAGAGCGGGTCGGACCCAAGCAAGCCTCCCGCCTCCTCCCATCCCAAAAAGCACCAGCCCGCTTCTCCCCGCAGCAAGTTTAAGGAAAGCGCAAGGGGCCACGTAACCAAACGCAGCCCCTCCGCTCGAAGGGCCAAAGCCGCGGGTCAGAGAGCGGCTGACGCCTACCTCGTGCTGTTGATCTGCACGTAGTCCTTGGTGCAGGAGCTGACCGGGATCCCGGGTTCCAGCACGAAGAACATGTTGAAACGCACCTTCACGTTCTTTTTAGAGGGAACCTGCAAAAGGAAGCAGGGTCAGTGGGGCTGTGTTTTCTGGAGCACAGAAAATGGGAATAAGTTTCGTGGGAAAAGGGTTTGGGGGGAGGACGGAAGATAACTGAAAAAAGGAAAGAAGCCCAGCAGAAAAAGAAACACCTTCCTGAAAAGCCGCTATGGCTCGCACTGTCATTTAGGCAGTTGCTTGGCTTGCTGAGCCCAGAATCCCAGATCAAACAAGCACACGGCGGGGCGGGCGTTGAAGCCAGACCTCCGTCAACAGTGCCTGTTCTCCCAGGGCAGAAGGTTTCCCCACCACCAGTTTTGCCAGCAAGCGACTGGCCTGTCCCAAAGCCCACGCGCTCCACGTTTTTTTGTGAAAAGCTACAGTTATTGGGGGCGACGGTAAGCGTCACGCGGGGTTCAGGCCTCTCGCAGCCTCTTCTGCCTTTGGCACCGGCTCCTAAAGCCTCCCTCCAGTCACGCCAGACCCCAGGTCTCCAGGCAGCATCTGCTGTGAGCTCGCTTGCACGGTGTCCTGCATAAGCAAGTTCATTTGACAGACTAATTAAGGCCGAGAGAGGACCCCGTCTCACCTCTATGTTCCAGACACAGTCCGTGGCTGGGGGGTAGTGTGCCGGGTAATAGGGAGTCGTGAAGGTGCCGCGCTCTCCTTTCAGAGTCCCGCCGCAGACTAGAAGATAAGCAGGGAGATGAAAACAGGTTAGAGATTGAGAGAGACGTGGTTTTCCTGATCCTCAGTTGGCTATCACCCGAGGCAGGAAGGGAGGCAGATGCAACAGTCTCTAACAAGGTTAAGTCGATCTCTGGAGAGAGCAGCTCCGCTCCAAGGCTTGGAGAGAACCCAGGAGATCAATTAGGTGCTTCCTGCATACATCAGTCTGCGTGTCTCATCCAACATAATTCTTATTTTGCCCTCCTCGGGGGGACATCATTACAGCAGTCAAGAGCGCCGTCGGCAAGGCAAGCTCCAAGATGTGACCCGCTTCCAAGGTCTCCCGGCCCTGGAAACGTCGCTGGCAAACCGACCGCAGCCACGGCTGCACCTCCCGCTTCAGTTGCCCGCGGCAGGGAGAGGTGGAGAGGGGAGAACTGGGGCCAAGGCCTCTGCTCACCTTTCATCTTCGGGAGCTGGAAGAACTCAGCCTTAAAGCCGGGGAATCTCCCCTCCTTGTTGGTAACCAACGTGACGAGCATGACGTTCTGGGAGGACAGGAAGGTCAGGTTGTAGGAAGGGGCGTAATTCCCACAGAGCCTAGGAAGTAAAGGACAAACTCCGTTAGACACAACTGCATAGAGAACCTCGAGCAGCACAGATCACCTCTGAGCAGGGACAGGAGCTCAGTTACCAGCAGGACTTCTCAGTATCACCCTGCCACTTCACGCCAGGACCCGTCGCCGTACAGGAACCTAACGGGGACACTCACCTGACCAAAGCGTGGGGCTCCACGGGGCTCAGAGAGTTGTACACCTTGATGTAGTCACTGTCATCTGTGCACTGCTCCAGCTCCAGCGTCTTGAAGGTCAGGCTGATGACGGAGTTGGCGTCCGCCCTCAGCGTCCAGTAGCAGAGCGCGTTGTTGGGGTACGGGCTGTTGGGAAAGCCCGGCGTGGTGAAACTGGTGATCTCCCCTTCCTTGGCGTGGAGGTCAAACATGCAGCTATCTGCCCAGGAGAGCAGGGGAGAGTTAACAAGGCAAACGAGGAGGTTCTGCCCTGCCTTTCCCCGAGACGTGGAGTGCAGCGCCTGTAATTCCTCGGAGTGCAGCACTTGTAATTCCTCGTCTGCCTGCAGGTTGTCCCTGGGCAGATGCCTCTCGCAGGGAGCACCCTTGCTTAGCAACATCCATCTACAAAGTGAGGCACTGGGGAAGGACAGCCGGGGCCGCCCGCTACTGCCTGATAACGGCAAGGCCTGTGCTGCAGTCTGGCCGACCCCAAACCAGCTCCAAGCAGCACACCGACGTCTGCCTTGCACGCTGAGCACCCCTCTTCAGGCCCTTCCCTGTCCCGCAAGGGAAATCACCACCCCAGAGAGGCCATTACGAGACTGAAGAAGAACTGTACTTACTGTCCCGAGTGGAGTAAGCTATGCTGGGGTCGGCAGCTGCAGGAGAAAACAGAGGTGTCGTCACCTTTGGGCTGCGGCAAGTCCCTGGGTGCAAAGCTGAAGAGGTCCCTGGGACCCGCATTGATTTGGCTTTGCTGGCGGGGTCTCTCCCTGCAAGCTGGTCAGGGGGAGGCTGCTCCTGCCTGGGCTCCGGGGAGCCGAGTGATGATCAAGCTTTTCCTCTACAGGAGGGAGGATTCATCCCTGTCCCTCTCCAGACAGGCTCAGAGGAGAACGCAGAGCGTTCGAGCGAAGGGGAGCGTGTCCGCGCAGCTTCCCCCAGTCTGCACGGCCCATCAAAGCAGCGCTGCGAAAGCCGGGTCCTTACACGCACCCTTAGAGCGGTCCCCGCTGCCACAAGGCACCCAAGGGAGGGCTGCCGCCGGCAGCTTACCCCTCCAGCCAAACGCGTCCCCCCCGGCCCCAGTCCCAACGCAGAGGCCCAGGGACGGCGGAGCCAGCACTCACGGAAAGCGACGACCGACTCCACCTTCAGCATGGGGTTTCGCAGGCGGGGGGTCCACCTCTGGACCAAGCTCTCCTTGTCCGCCATCGCCCTGTCCAGATTCTCCGCCCGGTACTTGGGGACAAAGAACTCTGACGTGTAGTAGGCAATGATGCTGCCTTCGCTGCAGGGGAAGGGCGATCATGGGGTGAGAGCAAGGACAGACGCAGGAGGGCTCAAGTATCAGTAGAAGAAGGGGCCAGGCTACTTGACGAGCCGTTTTTTATAGGATGGCCACGGCGAAGGGAGAGTCTCAATGATAAGTTCAGCAAACTGTGCCCAGCAAAGGCCCCTGCCAGCCCGAGGAGTCCCTTTCAAAGCTGCCAGGCACCACCCGCTGCAGTTCATAGGGCTCTACTGCAGCATACCTTGATTTTCCCAAGACATCTCCCTCAGCACACAGCGATGAGGACTGGCAGAAAACAATACGCATTTTCCGGTCGCTTTTCACTGCCCACCCTTTGCTGTGTCACTCAGGGTGACTGCTGAGGTGCCTCCGTCCCCAGCAGCCCGGGAACGAGGGTATACGGCTGCGTGACACCCCAGCGTCGCCCTCCTCCGCTCCCAGACAGGGCTCAGACAGCACCTAACACTCACCTGAACGCAGTTATCACTGTGTCTTTGTGGTAAGGGCCAATATCCGCGTGATTCTTGTAGATGTCCTCCACCTGAAAGGTTTAAAGAAGGTTGTTCAGCACGTCCAGAAGTGAGGAGGGGGGAAAGGCTAAAGACAGACAGGGCTTCAAGCCTGCTACGGAAAATCAGGCCACATACTCGGCATCCCTGGCTGCAGGAATCTGCAGGGGCCAAAGAGAGGAAGAGGGAGAGTTGAGAGTCCCAGAAGTGCCCAGACCTGCACACCACAGCCTGCTCTGACTCGGCTCGCCCCGCACAACGAATACCCGAGTCTGAGGGGAAAGGCAAGACCAGCCACGGCTTCAGCACGGAGGGCAGACACCCTCCCGCCTCGGCTCCCAGCCCTCACTCGTCCACCGACCCTGGGATTTGCCCAGGCAGCCTCCTAAGGCACATGCTGGGTCGCAGAGGCAGGGAGACGCCACGGCATCGGGCTGGAGCCGCGACGCCAAGACCCAGCTTAAAGGCGGGCTCCTTGCACCCAGCCCGGTGCGTCACGGCGAGCGGGGAGAGCCGAGAGGAGCGAGAAAGCTCCAAGCAGTCTTACATGCAGGATCCCCACGGCCACGGGGCAAGAGGAAAAAGTCCTGCTCGCAGGAAGAGGGATGCAAGAAACCTCTTACCGTGCTCTTCACCTTCTTGGCCAGCATGATGAACTCTGGCGAGCTGGAGTTCTCGTAAGCGTCAAGGAAGTCCCAGTTCAGAACCCGCAAGTGGCCCTTGAAAACCTTCCGGACGGCCACGTTCCTGTCTGGAAGGCAACAGTTCAGAGTCAGAAAGGGCAGTCAGGGCTGGGACCGCAGCACAGCAGGTCCCCGGTGACAGCAATCGGGGCAGGGGGGCTGGAAACGGTGTCTCCCCACTTCCTGGAGCCTTCCCAGAGCTAGAGAGGGCACATGTGAGCAACACCGGATAACAAAGCTTTTCCATGTGGATATGCTCCCCCAGGGTATCGCCGTACACGCCACCACCCACCACACCTCGTACTCACATTTGAAGTGCCAAACCAGGAGGCCGGTGACGAGGGAGATGAGCAGGAAAACAACGATCACCACGGTGACGACCACCCGCCGCTTTGGGCCGCGCTTCTCCATCTTCTTGGAGTTCATGGCAGGGAGGAACTCCACGCCTTCCTCCAGGTTGTTCATGTCCTAGGAGAGGAGAGGAGGCAGGACGGTGGAACGGCTGTTCCCAAAGCCTGGTTTGGAGAGGTCCGACCACAAAGCAGCCTAGAGCAGAGCTACCTCTCCGCGGCAGCTCCCCAACACTGAGAGCACAAGGCATGCCTCGGCGGCTCCGCAGCCACCCCACGGCAGGACAAACCCTGAAGGCTTTCGCTTTGCTTTTCCGCACACGCCTGATTCCTTTGTGGGCCTAACACAAGGTCACCAGCTCAAGCAAACTCAGGGGCAAGTCCACACACACCCACCGCCGTGACCATGGTGGGTCACAAGCCCACAACCTCCAAGATCTCTGCCTGCCGGCAGATGAAACTGCAGACAAAAATTCACCCTGACAAAGCACTCGCTATATGGCAGGTGTGTCGCCTGCAGCTCGCGGGGCACAGCACGCCATAAATAGCATTCCGATAAAAGAAAAAAGAAAAAAAAAAACCAAGCTACTTCCTTCCCTTTACATTTGCACAACTCTCTGTACGTCTCCTGGGCCGACGCAGCACTCCTGCATTTCTGCTTGGGATTTCCCATTCAGCGCAAATACCGATTAAAAGAAATCAACCGAAAAACGAAGATGAACACACAAGACGTCCCCGTAGCCCACGACCAGCCAGACTCTCGGGACAAGACGTGTTGGCTCACGAAGAGCAGGTCCTAAAGGCAGCCGCCCAGGAACGAGGAGTGACACCCGTAGCGCACAGCTCTCGCTGTTATAACCGCCCCACGCTGGGCCGGGTGACGAAGAGGAAGGTCTCTGTCGCAGTGCAAAACCCTCGGTGCCCCGGGGTTTCACTCTCTCGCACCTTTGGCTTCCCTGCCCTCCATCCTTGCCCTGCTCGCATACCTGCACCTCCGGCCTGGCGGGGAAATCAGAACGGCTGCAGACCCAGATGTTTTCAGAGGATGCCACGCAGCCCAGAGCATCTTCAGTACAGGCAGACGTCGGGGGCCCGGATCCGCACTCATGACCCTAGCACACTTCCTCTCCTGCCCAGAGCTGGCTAACCCGCGCCCGGGAGAGCAGATCGCATCTTCTGCTTTCTTCTTGTGCCTCCCTCAGGTAGGAAGGGCTCTCTGCCTGCTGCAAGCTGCCCAAACCTGCGAGGATGCCTCGCCTGTCCAGCTACCACCTTCCCATTTTCCCCTCTCCCGAGCCTTACCGGGCAACCGGCAGCTTCCTGGGCAGCGGCACGGGGCTCCGGATGACAGCAAGGATGCCACAATATGAAGGGCCGACTAACACAAACTTGCTGCATTCGAAGGCGTTCCTGCGCTCCCAAAGGGGTAACGTCGTCCCCGCAAACACGATGCCAGGTCAGATGCTGCCTGTCCTCTCTCAGCCCAGGGCTGACACAAACGTACGCTAACGGCGCGGGTTAGTTTGAAGCAAATGTCACAAGCCCCTAAAAGTCGGGAAAATCAACCACCAAAGGGGATCCTGTCGACAGAGGGACCTCTGAGCCCTCTGCGCTCTCGTCCAGACCCGGGCGATGAGCCATCCTCGCTGCGCTTCCCTTCGGTGCAATGGCTTCACCGTCTTATCTTTCCCAAGCCTCACTTTGTAGGAAAGCCCAGCTCCCACTTGCATCATTCCCCCCACTCCTTTTGCCCTTTTCTTCACCCAGTCTCTGTCCTCTCCTCCCACCCTCCACACCTCACCAAAGCCTCTCCTCCCTGCGGTATTCGCCTGAGGCCCTTTACAAGAGAAAGGGACGTGGCAGGCGCCTTACCCTATCTTTTTGTAAAGCACTCTGTAAGTTTAATCCTCTGCAAACGCTTACTAGAAGGCCACCAAGACCAGAGCAACCTACCGGTTTTCACACCGTCTGCTCTCAGAATAATCTGAGTTTATCACTTGGCAGCTCTCCACTACAGCGTGGGGAAGGAAGCCTTCGTTCATTTGTGAGATTTACTACCCGAGGCTGAGCAGAAAGAAACCAGCGTGAAGCACACCATCTCTGAGGTGCCAGGCCGTTTCTATCACCAACATCCAGCCACCGCCAGAAGAAACAACAGACCTAGCAGAGCCACAGAGGACAATCCCACAGGGGATGCTCTGATTCCCATTCGGCTTCCACGATCCTACAGGAAAAACTGGAACAGGTAACCCAAAGAAACTTCAAAACAGAAGACACACAAAATAAAGCTTAAATACATACAGACATCCTAAATCAAGAAGCTCTTCAATCAAAGTCAAGATTGCCTGGAGTTTGATGCACCATCTTCGAAACAGCCATCTGGCTCCCATCAGTTTCCAAATCGCGCAAGAAATACTCCCAAAACCAGGTAAAGAGAAGAAACCGGCCACAAATCTCGCCAGCTTCTCCCTTCTCCTACCGTGGGGCTGCTTGCAGCGCCAAGCCTTCCTAGGGCTTCCCATACGTTGCTGCGGTTAGCAGAAAGGGAAGTATTTAAGTCTCTTCGAACATCTGCAGGAGCCTGCGGCAAGAAAACAACCTCAGGGGCTTAAATGATGTATCTGTTCACACAGCAGCAGCTTTGCCAGACTTCTCGGGGTCAGCGAGGAAGAACCGCCTGCCCCGCGCTCGCAGGGGGAAGACAGCCTCTCTGTGTGTTCCGAGTAACAGTTTTTGGGCACGAGCCAGATGGCATTTCTTCCCTGACAGAGGGATCGCGCGCTTCTCGCACGAGAGGGGTGACGTTGCAGGGCAGTAGCAGCGGCACAACAGTGCAATGAAATC
The DNA here is from genome assembly GCF_018139145.2 of Gymnogyps californianus. Taxonomy (NCBI): domain Eukaryota; kingdom Metazoa; phylum Chordata; class Aves; order Accipitriformes; family Cathartidae; genus Gymnogyps; species Gymnogyps californianus. The sequence continues at coordinate 6,239,908 of NC_059495.1, forward strand.
GGGTCTCCTCTGGCTACCGGGAGAGCAAAGAAAACCCTATTTTCAAATAGTACACCCTTCGGCTGAGGGTACCTTCAGCCCTCTGCAAAACTGCCCAAAACTCAGTTTCATCAAACCGCCAGAAAAAAAGTGAGGCTCGGCTGCAAGCAGGAGATACTGCTGTACAAGGCCAGGCTGCACAACGCTGTGGCTGATGCCATCCTCTTCGAGCTAAAGGTTGCGTCTTTGCAGAGAGGAAACTCTTAGACGGGAGCAGCTAATCAGCGTGATTAAATCACAAGGAAAACACAGCTCCCCTCCGCCTCCAACGCATACAAACACACGCATCGTTCCTGCAGCTGCAGCTTGACCAAAGGAAGTTAGGCAAGAAGACTCACCATCTCATCTTTCTTTAGACAATTTCTCTGCTCTTCTTGGAAAAAAAAGGATGAAAGATCTTAAACCTGCGAGCGTTTACAGCACGCCTTTGTCAGGTTGTTCTTGCTCCAAAGCTGAGGCAGCAGTGACACCCACAGCACCAAGAGTAATTAAAGGAGTGTGGGGACTCCTAGGAGGTTATTTTTATTATTTACTCCTGTACAAGGTGCTTGAGCAGCCACCAACACTGTTACTCACCAGAGGCTACCCAGTGATTAGAGGCAGATACGAGACTGGATCCCAAGAGGTTTGCCTCCCTGCCCTCTGTTTTATATTCCAGATCTCATCGTCCCCCGTCCTCATACCTTATGTACACCGTTATATTCCCCAGCCAACCCTGACACTTGCGTGAAGCTGCCTGGAAGAGCTGTCGCGTGTCGCAGCCTGGGCAAGCAACAGTGATTCCTGCAAACTCTCTTCTCAATACAAGGCAAAGGGTCTGAAGCATCCCCCAAGCGCTACAGGAATGCCGAATCAGGTTGTGCCAGGAAGGTTTCGGACGAGGCCCCGTGTCCCGACCTCTGAGGAGGAGGCTGCATCTTCCCTGCCCACACTCAGCACGAAAAGCACCCGTTTGACCTTAGTACCAGACTTGCCTGCATCCAAACAGCGCGGCTGAGCCTCCGCTCACTCCCTGTGCTGCACGTCCCCTTCCCTGTTGCCACCCGGGGAAAAATACCTGGTCACCATCCTCTAAGCTAGGCAGAAACCAGATGGAATCAAAAGCAAGACAGGCTCGAAAGATCACAGTTAAATCAAGCAAAAGACGACTACAATTTTAATCTCCTTTAGCTAAGGGTTGCTGCACATTTCCCTCGCATGTACCTAACAGTCCATCGCAACAGCAGATGTAAACCAGAGAGGATCTGAATGCACGTCCTGCTCTCACCTTGTCCATGATTCCCCGAGAAACCGTCTCTAGCCCCAAGTGACTCGAGGTCTGACGCTCTCACCCTGCTCGAGGAAACTACTCCAACAAACATCGTTAACAGAAAACCTTCCTTGATATTCTCTCTGCCTTAGTCACAGGTTCAGTTACTTCCTCTTGCTCCTCCTCGCTCAGCCCTCACCGTCACCACGGGGCTCGCCACGGCAGGATCGGAGGATTCCGGTCACAGCGTCAGCCCGGCTGGCGTGGCTGCTGCAGCCGCGCGGTGCCCTGGCAGGAAAGCCACATGCCGATCAAGTGAAAGGGTCAGAAAGACATTGCCCCATTTCTTCCGTGCCTCAGTTTCCCCTGGAGTACCGACTCCACCAGGAAACCGGGAAAAGGAGCGCGTGCAGATAGATTTATGAAACGCTTGGAGGTCTCCTGCACGCAACTCCTCCGTGCAGAGAGCTCAAAGAGAAGTCCTGTGCGTAAGCAAACCTTCCCACTCCTCCTCCGTAAGCCGGCCGCACGATATATTTTTAGACAGCAACCGTACTCTGCCAGACTGGCCAAACCAGATGCAGAAGTGACTAATTCTGTCAGCAGGAAATTCAGCAGGCACGCGGGGATGGTGGGAACTGCCACAGCCGACTCTGGACTGGAGATGCTTACCACAAAGCAGAGATAATCCTCCTGCAAAGGGAGATCCCAGAAAGGCTAGGATGTGCCACAGAGTATGGCTCTCCAGCAAGAAGATTTCTGAGATGGGTACAAAGCGGGGTCCGTCTGGGATCAGCATCTCCCATAGAGGCTGATTTCTGGCTTGTTTGGCGGTTCCAGCAAGACAGCGTGATGGGTCCCGGGCACCAAAAGCCCTCACTGCTCCCCTCTCCTCCAAAATAGGTGCTCCATCTCTCACTCAGTGTCTGCATCTGGTTCACCGGACCCTGACCCCACAGAAGGACTGGGCTCCTGGCCATTGGTTTCATCTATCCCTTATCACCTCTGGTTAAGTTGTTTGTCCAGCACAAGGCAGCTATGAGATTCAGCTGCTTCCCTTGACGTTTATCACATTCCAGCCTCAGCCGGTCTGCCACAGCGCTGCTCAGGGCCGAAGCCGTACAGATCACAGAAGGTAAGAGCAGATGGGCAACCAAGGCAGTCTCACCACAAAAGACCCTCTGCCTGGCACTAACGTACACGGCCAAGAAAAGGAACCCGTAAAACGCAAAGTTGGAGGTGGCCTGGGGAGGTCTCAGATGAAGCAGAGTCATCGGACTACGCGGTTAGACCCTTGCCGGGTAATTACACCCTGCAGATCCCAGCCTGTGTATCCAAGAGGCAATTCCCACCTCCCCTTTTCCAGCCACACCTGCCTCAGGTGGTGTTCAATAAAAACTAAAACAAATACCACAGGAGAAATGAGAGGAATGAAATCCATCGACTCATCAACCAGCTCAGGACACTGCCAGCAAGCCGGGCTCAGAGCTTGGGACACCCCAGCCTTTGAGATCAACGAGGTGGGCTTGTGCAGTGGAGGAAGAGCCAAGAAAGTTATATTTTCAAAACCTGAGGTTTCCCAGATCATACTGAAAGCTAACACCAGCTTTGTGGTGCCAGCAGAAGGGGAAACAGCCTGTTTCCCATAAGAAAAAAAAAAAAGATCTAAAAGCTGCACAGCGTGCAACTCGCTTCACCCAAGTAGCTCAAGTACAGCTAGACAACTCTTGAGAACAACTCCTGCACCGACTCTTGCTGCAAACCCTGATACTCCTCCAGGAAGAGAGCTGATAAGAATAACCACAGAATCATAGAATGGTTTGGGTTGGAAGGGACCTAAAAGATCACCTAGTTCCAACCCCCCTGCCATGGGCAGGGACACCTTCCACTAGAGCAGGTTGCTCAAAGCCCCATCCAACCTGGCCTTGAACACTTCCAGGGATGGGGCATCCACAACCTCTCTGGGCAACCTGTTCCAGTGCCTCACCACCCTCACAGTGAAGAATTTCTTCCTTACATCTAATCTAAATCTCCCCTCTTTCAGTTTAAAACCGTTACCCCTCGTTCTATCGCTACACTCCCTGACACTCTCACTTCTCTTCTTTTTCTTGCTGAGAAATACATGGAAACAGCATGCGTAAGAGCTCAGTTTCCGTAAGAAACATTCACGCTGCGTTTCCCCAACACGGGCAGTAAAGCACTGAAGAAACTTTGCCAGCGTATTATTTTTCGTCTTCAGTTCCTTATTAAGGGCAATAACACTATAAAATGATGATGTCAGAACTAACCAGGGAATATGGAGCAGGAAATAAAGGACACGGAGTCCTCCAGACTGTCTACCTTCCAGGCACAGAGGGCGAGTGCAACAGTGAAAGATACAAGTCACACACACCTCTGTCACACACCAATTTCGAGCTCAATCCTCCACAGCATTCAATCGTCTTGTGACCATCCTGAGTCATACGAGAAACCAAATTCCTTTAGGTTTATTACAGAAGAAACTGAAGTTAATGTTCGCACAGGACAACAGCACAGGCTCGGCTTGCTGCCCCGCACCAGGCTTTTCAGTGCAGCTGTGTCATGCAACACTGCAGCTCAAAAAAGGTGACCACGCTTCTAATTGTGTTCCTGTTGTGGCAGAGAGTTTTACACTCGAGTCTTAGCAATTCTTGGCGAGAAGTGGGAAATAAAGCTACCTTACAGGCCTGATACATGTAGCTGTGAGCGATGAAATTCCTCCCTACAACACACTTACATCCCAAGACCAGAAAAGAAACATGCCACAGATGCAAAGAACTTATTTAAAACGCTCTTACATCTTGCCTGGGATGGAAAGTACTGTCTGAACAACAAAAACGCCCTCCAGCAGCCTAAGTAAAACAGCACTCCAGACCTCAATGAAACGCTCCACGCTCATTGTTACATTTCGCCCACGTTCTTCACCGACTCTTACAGTTTTGAGGTGGCTCTGGCCCACGACATTTGAATGTTTGGAGCCAACAGCAGGGGAAACACCAGTGTCTCCGACTGGGCAAAGCCTTTGTCCGGCAAACCCATCCCTATGAGCTGCTCCCTCCTCCGCCCCAGCCTATCGCCCGGAGACGGCAGCGCGTTATTTGCAAGGCTAGCCCCGGCGGCCTTTGGATGGAAACGGCATATTCTACCCCGGGCAAGGCGAGAACCTTTGGTCCGATACCTTCCCCACAGCCAGGCCCTCAAAAAACACTCTCGCTGCTCCCTCCATGGTTTTACAAAGCGATCTTTTGTTTGCTGGGCAAAGGTCTGGCGCGCTCTCGGTTGGCCTCTCAGCCTTTTTCTCATCGTGCCTTCCTTATCCCTGTTTGCCTCTGGCACCAACAGCAGCAAAACTGGCCGGAGCAGCAGCTCACCCGTCAGCCACTACCCGAGAGAAAAGCTCTACACCTTTCCAAGGAAGAGGAGCAGCTTTTCCTCACTGTGCCCAAGAGCCGTCGCAGCTCCTTCTCCGCTGCAGGAGGAGACGCAGTCATTGCAAAACAACTCACATTTGCTCCGCTGTCATGTTTATAGGGAGCCAAGTCCAACGACAGTCGGTCCACGAGGGACAAATTCCTCGGGCTGTTTACTGCCAGGAAGGCAGGTACCGTCTTCGGGGAAGTCCTCCCGGATCAGATCAGCTCCTCTTGAACTGATGCAGGGGGAAAACGGACCCAGAACCAGGGGAAAGGACCTGGCACGCCGCTGCCCCGGCGTGAAGGGACTCGCTCGAGCACTCAGCCCTGCCGTAAAGACACACCAGCGTGCAAACCTACCTTTTGCCAAGAGAACAAGCCGGGCAGGGAAGACCACGCTGCGCACAACAGTGTCACCCTGACCCAGCCAGGGAACAAGGAGCTCGAGCTGAACGGTATCAGCAAGAGCATCTCCTTCCCACTGCTGGCAATCGCCGCGGCCCTGACACACGCAGGACAGCGGGGCTGGAGGCAAGGGAAACTTTTTCTTGCTGTAGGCCAGCTTTCTGATCGGTGCTAAAACTGCCAGCACCTTTGCCGCTGCCAGATAACAACCGCTAAAGCCAGGCCTCCGAGACCGACACCAGACAGCCTGCAGGTGAGCTGGAAAGCGCTGCCGTCGTGCTTTAACCTAAAAGCCCAGTTTGGAAACAGCTCTGTGGCACAGAACGGGCTCTGGAGGTGCAACCCAAAAACACCAGTCCCTGCCCGACCCTCAGCCAGGAAGACCGACACGAAAAGCCAAGACCGCGGCTTAAGCTCGCTCAAGTCTCAAAGCACACTGATAACGCATCGGTTAATTAACGAAGCCCCAAAGCCCTCGGTTAAAGTCAGACCTTCTGACGGCTTGAACAGGTTTAGTTAGATTATTGCTAAACAACCCAGACCCATGCACTGCGAACAGTTCACCTCCGCGTAGTTTACCTTTACTCACATCCCCAGCGCCTAGCTTAAGCCGAAATCAAAACCGTCAGAGCGACGGTAGCACTGGCATCGAGGGGGTCTAACACCGGCGCAGACCGCTGCATCGCGACGGGCGGGGATTTCCATTTTCTCAAAGCTGTTTTTTCTTTTCCTGCTCCGCTGGGCTCGGCGACATCCCCCAAACAGGTTCTCCTGACTTCACCGGACAGCGGAGGGGGAGTGCGAGCTCCCCCGCTTCCCGACGGATCCGGAGCCGCCCCGGTCGGTCCTGACCGCCGAGGCTCAAAGGAACCAGAGCGAGCGGAGGACGAGGCAGCTCGGCGAAAGGTTGACCGCTTTTAGGAGAGCCCTGCCGCTCCCCCCCCCTCCGCCCCCGGTACCGGGTACCGCTCTCACCTGCGGTTGGGCGCTGTACCTCATGCCGGCACCGGCGGCCATGGGGCCCCGCTCCATGGCGAGGGCGGCTGCCGCGCCGGCTCAGGCCGCCATGGCACGGTTGCTCCTCGCCTCGGCACGGTACGGTACAGTACGGCTCGGCACGGTGCCCGGCTCCTCCTCTCCGCGCTTCTGGCGGGTGCGGGAAGGCGGAAACACTCCACGGGGCTCCCGACGTTCCCGTGTCTGGCTGCGGCTCCCGCCTCTCCCGCTTCACGAGCGTCCCGCAGGGAAATCAAGGAAAACGTCGTGCCCGAAAAGCCGTGCCCGAAAGCCCCGCGCAAGCTCTGCATCATCCGAAGAGACCCTTTTGCCATGCGCTTCGCTTTAGCAAACGAAACCAGAAAAATCTGTCTTTTACCGACACAAGCCACCCCGCAGTCAGCAGGAGGGCTTGCTAGCGCTCACGTACACAACAGTTTCTAGGGCAAAGCTTTATGTACCCAAGGTCTTATCCCTTCTCGGGCGACAACAACTATCATGCTACGCAACCCCTCTGCAAAGAGGGCACTCTCCAGCACGCACAGGCATTTTTGCCCCAGGGACAAGCCCGCTGTTCCCAAAAAACATTTGGTACGCTGAGGGGCTGCCAAAGCAAAATATTCCCTTTATCCCAGCCTGAGACCTGCTCTCGGCTAGGCTACGGCACTTTAGGAATGAGCCATCTCTTACCAAACAGAGGAGACCAGATGCAAAATGACGAGCCACACAGCAGTACGGCAGAAATAGCATGTGTTGAGAAATAATCTCAATCTGGCACGGAAAGTGTGGCACTGAAAGTGTGGCTCACATATCAGCTACAGCTCCTGCATGGTCTAATATTAAACGATGCCCCCAGAGAAGAAAAGGAGGGACCAGCGGCAAAGCCCTGGGTTTTGAGAATGCTCTAATGCAGGTTTGAAAGAGGGCTTTTAACACTGAAATCTGCATTCCTGACACAGTCTTACTCCATCATTTTCCCCTTCTCGGAAAGATGACCTTCCCCCCCGCCCCCCGCCTCCCCTATTTAAGTTTCTCGCATCCAAGAGTAAGTCAAGATTAAAGATAGCTGGACCAACATCATCTTTCTTGGAAAGGTTCTTCCCTTCTCCATCTTACGTGTGGCAGTCTATACCAGCATGTGATATGCCTGTCAATCTATCTGAAGGCTGAACTGGCCATCCCACCGCTGATCTGAACCTCTTTACACCAATTGCATCCAGCCCTGAAACTGATTTTTTTTTTCCCCACACCTGAACGTTTAAATTTCCCAGAACTCTGTTTTCGGTGTAACAGGAGTTGCCCACTGATTCACATCCCACAGGGAGATGCTTGCGGGGTTACTTTTGTTTCCCCTTGCTCTAAAACATCTCCTGCACAGTGCAAGTTTTGCATCCCTTTTGCAGGTGTGTTTCTGGGGGGAATAAAAGAGGCGGTGTCAGGTCTCTGATCCTGCTGTTTTCTCTTTAGGTGAAAAATATAACGTAACTTCTGTGCTCTTACAGAAATGCTTCTGCCACCGCCTTCCCTGCTCCCTCATCAGCTACCAGAATCCCACCCACTCGCTGAGCACCGCACAGCAGGAAATATCGCCGGATTTAAGGTATTCCCCTTCAAAAGGTGGCTTTGTTAGTCAGCCCGCTGAAACTACCCGGCTGGCTGATGTCAGGAGCTGCTCTCAGCTCTCCTGCTCATGCCCAACCCTGCCCAGTGCTCTAGTTTTACAGCCACTCCCTACCTGGCTGACTGTAGGTGCTCCAGCCTGACTTAATACCCCCATGAAACAGCCTGGTTTAGGTACAAAGCAGCTAGTCCGAGTCGAACCACTGCTCTTCGTTTCTGCAAATTTCTCCTCTTCAGCATATCGACTAATCTCCTCCGGGCAGGCTCCAGGCAAACGCCGGTGCTCTGGGATGTGGCTAATGAGGGCAAGATGCAGACTCACTCTTTGAGGCCTAAGGTGTCTCCTGCAAAGATTCGCAACTCTTGGTTTCACAGAGAGCTGCGAATGCCCAGCGTTTCCTGTCATTCAAGCCACTGACATTTTACCGACTAATTCATTAGCCCAACTGGCTCTTTGAACAAGGGGATGCAATCACCGTGGGGGAAAAAAGAAAGCAATACACGGGGTAAATATAAAATATTATATAGCTGGGAGGCAGCTGGTTTACAGCCCTAAATGATAGGATTCCCGCTTCTTTGCTGCTGAAGCACAGTGATTTATTTCGTGGCTGTGTTGCAGGAACGGCTAAGTCACCACGGTCGGCGCGGGCCCCCTCCTTCTGGGCACTGTACAGTCCCAAAACACCAAAGCAGCAGTTCTCAAGAAGGAGCCTGCCACGTGCTTTTGCGGTAAGACACTTCCATGTGTCTCTCCAGTCTGACTGAAGGATGCTGAGCCCAGCCAAGCCACTACGAAGAAAGATGTAACCGAAGCATAAAGATCAAGCCACTTACCCACGTGCAAGGGCAGCAGTCAGCAACAAAAGAAGCCTCTGTTTCTTCCCACTTATAAAGCTGTGTCACCTCCTCCTCCGAACGCTGTCTCTTCGTATCAGTGTGGCCACAACAACATTATGAGAGCAGCAAGTCGAGGTTTATCATGCCTTTAGGAGGAAGAAGAGCGCTTGCTTTAGGCACCGCCAAAATCTGAGAACCAAGTCCGTCTTTGTCAGAACTGTATGCAAGTTGCAAGAGCTAAACCGCGGTGAGCTCGGCCCCCAGGAGAGTCCCAGAGGAGACAGGGATTAGCTGCCGGAGCAGCAAACGCTGTCTGAACAGGCAGGATACTTCCGCATCAGCTCCCAGCCCTGGGAATGCCATCCATGTGAAAGAAGGGAAAACGTAGCTGCTTACATAAGGAACGAAGGCAGGCTGCTGCAGGGGAAAAGTCTTCTGGTGGAGGCAGCTCCCAGTAATTCTAGCTCCGCAAAGGAGCACCATCCATCCGCGCAGCCACAGCAGCGAAGGGCCGGATTCCAACGGTCAGTGACAAAGGGTTTTCCTCCCTGCAGTGTGTCTCAAGGATTCTGTTCCCAGCATGACTCCTAAATTCAAATTTCACCGACAGTGCCCTCCCACCCAGATTCCTGCCAGACAACCCCGAAACCACCCCATCTCTCTCTGCAGCTAAAACCTTCAATCCGGTCCGGCAACTTCGACAGCGATACAAAAGATTGGGAGAGAGATAAAACTCACAGGGTGTCCTGTTACTTTGCATTCCAAAGAGTAAATAAAAGGCTGATTCAGTGGGAGGAGAGGAAAACGTCATCCAGAAGCCCTGCGGTTTCCAGCTGAACCGGCAGCCCCCAGAGAGAGCAAAGGTGAACACCGGGTACCGCTCGACTGATGGATCTGCACAGGGACAGCTCTTCCTGCTTTCGGGCCTGAGGCAAGTTGTCTTGGTATCATTCAGCCTCTCCATCTGTAGTGCAAGGAGAGTAATTACTGACTTTGGAGAATGGGACCTGTGGAAGTGCAGTGAGTTGCCCTCAACTGGCCACATGCTGCTTTGAGGCAGAGCCGAGAGGTGGTGCTACTTTTCAGAAAGCTGTTCAAGGATTACTGTGTAATTTGGATGGGAACTTATCCTTTGATCTCAAATGCTTCTCTCAAGAGCTCTGGGGTGAGTCTCCTGCTTCCAAAACATGACTTTGGCAGGGATTGCAAGTAGTTTTGCCCTCCTGAGATCATGAAAGCTGGCCAGAACAAAGGGCACTAGTGACCAGCTCCATCCTATGGATGATACGGGCACGAGAGCAAGCAAAGGATGTGACAGCGTGCAACAAGCTTGAAATGAGAAAGCCCACCCTCAGCCCTCCAACACGCCCCGGACAGCTCTGAGACCCGCTTTCAAAATTAGCGGGGATCGTTTCTTCTGCCTCTGTTGCTAACGGTGCCAATGGACTCCAAAGGAAATCCAAAGCCCTAGGAAATACACCATAGGATGTAAGCTTGCTCCCGGGACTATACTATTAGCTGGGTCTCTTTCTTGAGTTCTTCCGTGGCTGGTGAAAGGAGAGGACCTCTCTTCGTGAGCTCTGAATCAGCAACAGCAGTGTTTGCCAGCCAAACTGTAAGCGCAACAGAGTGGACAGGCTTGATCGCCTGGTTTCTGGCACTGCGTATTTTGCAACCCGGCTGCACACTCAGGCACGCCCAAGATTCAAAGTCAGTTAAGGTCCTGTCTGCCTAACAAGCTGCAAATGCATAAGCTGAGGCCATGACTTAGCTGGGGAGAGAGATGCAGACAATGCATTGGAATTGCCCGTTTCTCTTTGGTTTATTACACACAAGTAGAGCTGACCCACGCTCACCTGCCTTGCCTCCTTATTTTCCACAGAAAACAGAAGTTCAGACTTTGTGTTGGCGTTACCTCAGCTGTTTACAACCAAAACAAAAAAGACGCAGCTTTGACTTCTCACTTGTTCCGCTTATTTCCCTCACTTTGTTGGTGCAGAGGTCAAAGGGATGTGGCACGGGGTTTTTTGCAGTGTTACGATCCAGCTCCTGCTGCCTTTCAGACAATTATCTGCCTGATGTTCTCCCAGCTATCCCTCTAGTGGGGTATGGTGAGACTGCACATGCTGCTGACCTGCCCACCCTAAAGCAGGAAAACTGGCTGCGAACTCACCCACCCGAGTTTAAGTCTGTCAGAGGTGAGAAGCAGTACATGCTCTCCGAGATGATGCTAGTCCCTCTCCGGGATGAGGTGGCAGGCTGGATGAAACACGCTGCTGGCTAGATCAGGCTTGCAGACCTGCTCTAGTCCATTCTCCACCCCAAAAGCAGGATCACTGCATATAATGCTTGTCTGGAAACTCCCCTCCTCTCAAGACAATCTATTCTAGCATTAAGGTGTCCTCACTTTCTGTGAGTTTTCGTAACATCCAACCTAGGTCTCCCTCACTGCATGAAAAATTGGTAAGCTCTGACTTACTTTCCCGTGGCTCTTCTACTAGTTCTCTGAAGCTCAGACAGTTGTCTCTGGCTCACAAGTACTTTTGGGTAAGGGCTGTCCCTGTGCTGAAGGCGAGCCCTCAGATTCCTTCCACCAGATGGCAGGGAGACGCTGGGAAACCTGCCTCACCTTGCAACCCATCTCAACTACTAAGAGAAGAGAGCACTTCTCTTGAAGACTCAATGAGCTGGGAACAGCGGTTCCCAGCCAATTCGTTGTTGCTCTCTGTGATGCTTGACTTATATCATAAAAAAAGCAGGAAAAACAGAAGCAGGGATTAAATCCAGTCCTAATGCAAACCCTGATCCTTCTTGCTGAAATTATTAAAATCCAGGTGCGTGGACATAGTCAATGAAGGCTGTCTTCCTACTGGAAGGAGCTCCTGGGTTTGCTAACTCTGAACAGATACAGTACCCTTTCAGCCTGCCCACGTCACTTCGACTCACCTCCACAACGCAAGTTGAAAAATAAAAATGGAATAAATCCTATCAACCAGACACAAACTCAGCTTTCTAATTACAAAGGACTCACCTCTCTGACTGGGAGCTCGCTCTCTTGGTCGCAGCTACCTCAACACACAAACTAAGCTTTCATGTTGCCCTTCAAAGGAACAGGGTGCTATTTTCGTGACAACGAACCGCTTAGGGCTTTTGGGGAAATCCTCAGCTTTGCACATTAACACCTTCCCGCCTGCCCAGCTGTCCTAGCGCGTGTTTGGAACAACCACCCAGTTAAGTTTGTGATTTTTGCTAAGCTACCAGCTTCCTACAGAGACTGCATATGACACTGCAACTATAAAACGGACAGAAAAGGTAACAGCCTCCCTCTCTGCTCCGCACCAGCACCAGCTTTAAGACCCCTTCATAGCCATTACAGGGGCCAACCGAAGTTGGAAGTGCACTTTCAGTACAGGAACACTGTTACAAGCAAACCTCGATGCAACGGCTTACCAAGTTACTGCGTGTCATGAAGCTACTCAGGCCACCCCAGGTATGAAACGGAACTTACTTCCTTACCCCAGCAAAGCGGTGCAAAGGGAGATCAGTAATTCATAAAGTTGCAGTGACTCAAGGGCTTTTGACTGCCCATACCCATAATTTCACTGCATAACTGAGAACACAGGAACAATTCTCACCACAGGCTGACTTACAAGCAACTTCCTTAAACAGTTTAAAAGTCCTCAGTGCAAGTACTTTTTTTGAGTAATCAAGCATATTTTTCTATGTATACAAGTATATTTTTGTACGTACGTCTCGTAAATACCAAGTAGCCACTGTTTCCCCAAGCACAAACTGAGAAATTTTCCCTTGTTGCCAAAAATTCATTCAGAATGACACATAAACACAGCAAAGTCACTTACCAAGTGTCAAACAATGCCAGCATCTTTGCAGGTCCTCGCTTCCAGGTCCTCGTTAACTCTGCAAGCAGTGTCAGCACAACAGGTAAAACAGCACGACCTTCGGCAGGTTAGCTCTTCTATTTTCCAGGCCACGATGGCCTTGCTCTGGGTTCAGCACGTCCACTTATTGATGCTCCCTCCTCCATTCGGTTGGCATTTTCTGCTCTTTCTTTTAAGTGTTGTTGCAAAACCGCCTGATCCTGGAGCTCTGAAAGACCAGCACGTTTCTGCTTCAAGGATCTTGGTTCTGGCAGGTGAATTCTTTTGCTCCGGGTCTTGCAAACTGGAGGACAGTGAGAAAAAGTAACGTCAGAAGATACGGATGCAAGGCTTACCAGATTGGGTTGGTGAATACTTCTAGACATAAGGAAACAAATTGCTTCTTAAAATATTTACCTCTGATTTAGCAGCTTTCAGGCCTCAACGCAGGATGCCATATACAAGATCAATCCATGCTCATATGGATTAATCCACATTGAATGGGTCACTTTACATTAGATGCGTCATCCCTAAATTAAATCATTCAAAGCCCAAATTTGAGCTACTCATCCAGAATTCTTTTTATAGTCCACAGAAAGAAATGGTTATACCCAGAGAGGGATTCATCCTACAAGAAGAACCGGAGGGAGGTCAAACGAATTGCCCTCCGGAGGGATCAGCAGCTGCAAACACAGCCTAGGGTGAGCAATTCAGATTTATCTATCTAGAAGTTCAATGCACAACAAGTTAAGAAAGATGAATCTGGCCTACCATCTCTGGATGCCATAATTTCCCTTTTGCAAACTATACGTTTACTCGTTATCCTCGGCTGTCCCATCACTTACTGGTATGTGGCAGGGTTGGACAGTGAGAGGCAGGGTGGGAGAAACGGTATCCACGGTTTGCAAAAATGACTCCATGTTTCAATACGCATTCACAAAACTCCCACTAAATGATGATGCTAAGTTTGTATTCAGAAAGCTTCATCAGCTGGAGCGACGCTACCCTGAAGCTTTTACCAAAGGAGCGAACGATGTTTTAGGCTACCGTTGAATGATCCAGTGTAGCACTGAGGATCCCCTTTGATGTACAACGCATCCGACCTACCCACGTAACTATGATTCAAGTAAACCTCAGGCTGAGCGAAGTCGGTTGCTATGGGCCAACTACAGTATCAAACCACGCTGCTGTTCGAGCCAGTTTCCACCTAGGACGCAGCAGCGCATTTCGCCTTTCCCCACAGCTCTCCCCAGTCTGCAACAAGTCGCCGTGTTTAAGGTTGCGGGGCGAAAGCCTTCAATTTCAGACTGCCTTCCTATAGCCCTCTGTGAGCGGTACTCGGCCAGAAGGGTCCTGAGGTCAGGCACCGCGTACCAAACTCACGTCAGGCGGGCACAAGAGCCGAGTCTATTGCGACTTTGTTCTAGTTTCTGTGGTTCGCGTTTGCCCCGTGAAAAACAAGTAACAAGGTTTTTGTATTTACCTAAAAATCTATGCCAGTGACTGCAAGGCACTTGGAAAACGAAGATAAACTGTTAACAATACGCAGGCTGATGTCCAATTAACTACTGCTTTTGAAAAGGAACACTTGAAGTAAGCTCAGGGTGAGTTCATTGGGTTCTGAGGGCATCCTATTGAGGTATATAAAAACAGATTTCCCCCCTGATTTAAATCAAACAGAGCAGTTGTTAAAATAAAGGTTAGAAAGGCTTTAAACGGCCTTTGGCAGTTTGCGTAGCACGCTCAGTCCTGGTAAGCAACGATTACACGATATTCTCTTGCTGGAAATAAACATCTAATCCACAGTTTTTAAGAAATAATCAAGGCTCTTGGATAACTCTCGTGAGCATCTCACGGTGACGAAAACAGGCTGTACTTCCAGTTTTTAATTAAAAAAGGTAATGGCAAAGATGCATCAGACTGAAAGCCCCTTTAGTTTCGGGCAAGACAAACAGATGGAAAATGGGTAATGTCAGTGTAATAGTTTCTCTAGGCCTTCTTCCTCTGCATGCGTGCTCCCCTATGCAGCTCTTACTGCAGTACTCATCCGGAACAGCTTTGAGTCTCCGGAGCAAGAGGACATAGGAGCAACTACCACCCGGAACACGGTTTGGCTTAAATATACCCTCATCCAGTCCCAGCATACACCAAAAAAATAACTCGAGCCCCCCTCTGCCCTTCAGCCTACTGTGTAGAAGTTAAAGGTTACTTATTAAAAACAAGGGCTCTTTACTTGCAGTAGTTTAAGGGTTATTTTTCAACCAGAGTGGAAGCAACTCATCAGAGGGGTGGCAGCTGAACCACAGAACAGGCTGTACTTCGTTCTTGAAAGTTGGGAGTAAACATAGACTATCTAATCCAGCATGTAGCCATTCGAAATAAGAAGCCCGCGTAGTGACTGAAGCTCTTTCCCCAAAGAGCAGAGACTTCAAAAGCAAAGAGAATGGGCCGAAGCGAAGCAGCAATGAATTTTGCTCACACGGTTGCTCAACTCAAAGGTTGCTCACACGCCAACAACCAGTTCAGCAAAGACAGGATGGTGATGACCTGAACAGCAAGGCTCTTAAAAGCAGCAGCAACAATCCGAGACACACTAAACTCATGGGATGAGATGCAGGTTTCTTGTTTTGTTAAAACTTAATGCTGCCAGAGCGTCCTGCGTCCAGTGACAAATTCACCGAGTTACTTGCAAGAGGATTCACAGAAATGTAAGGGGCTTCACACTGTAACCATCTTGCAGCACTTGGTTGTAGGTTTTGACACTGAAGAACTTTATTAATTATGAACAGAACTAACATAGCAGGATTATCTTGATTATGTTTTGAATTTAGAGGCTCTTTCACATAAGCAATACCAGCAAGTTGCTTGTCGTCTCTTTCATTTCTTATTTTAACTTCACAACTGAAAGGACTTAGGAATGTCCTCGCCTCCCTCCCAAACCACAGCCTTTTTGCCGTCTCCTTAGTCAACGGTTAAATGTACAAAAAAAGGCACAAAAATTGACAAAGCAGGACAGCTGCTCAGAAAACCTGTATCACTCCAAATTCTCTTTCCGAGGCGTATCAACCATAATTCAAGTGCTTGCTTTAAAATGGTGTACTGATGTGCCCTGCTTATTCAATACTTGCAGCCAGCCACTTCTTTTTTCATACTGAAATACTTAATTTCCTCCATCCCACCCCGAAATAGGTTAACTATTGTACAGAAAGACCGACGCGCCCCGCCTGAAGCCCAGCAAAACTGCCCGCTCCGCTCAGGCGCGGTGGTTCCCAACAGCAACACACACAGCTCCAGCCACGCAGTTCAGCCAGCGCTGGAGAGCGCTGAGCTGTAAGACTTGGTTCTTTAAATAGGTTATAGTCAATAACGTATGGAGCAAACCACGTATTTAAAAAAAAAGACTACAAGAGAAACCAGGTTAAAAAGAACCACCTTACAAAGAAGATGGACAATCTATTAGCCCTTGGCAAGCTAGACAATCATTGTACACAAAACAACAAGCTGTACAAAACCGAAAGGAGATGGCAGAGAGATTTGTAAGGCTTTCTGCGCTTTTATTCTTCTCCTGGTCCAACACGTCTTCTGATCGCATTCCGAGAAAGCTTCAAGGTCATGTCAGAACAGCCACGAATTCATCTCCGGTATGTGCGAAATTCAAACAAATTTACATCGAGAGATAAAATTGCAAAGGTAAAAACAAAACCAAAGGCCAGGATCATGGGTTAAAACACTTCTTCTGAGTCCAAGAGACTACAGTTTGGGTATATTTGAAAACCTATTCCAAACTTTTAAAACAAGCTACGGTCTTTTTTGACTGATTAAAAGGTTTATTTGTTGAGGAAAACTAAAGGAGGATCCTTCTGGTGAACACTTTCTTCTTCCTTTCCAGTATATTCCCATTTGCTGTCAGACTTGTTCACACCATGACTTTCCGTATCTCCTCCACTTCTCACTCTTCCCCATGGTTACTAGCTTTTTTTACAGCAAAAACCGTCTTGACTCTCATCCTGCCTTTGACAGAAATTTGACATGGAAGTGGTATCTGTTCAACAGAAGTTTGAGCTCAGAGATAGGGGAGAGGTATTTAAAAAGTCTATAAATAGGACACTGAATGTGTTAGGGATCTACTTCCAGGCTATGTTACAAACAAACTCCGGTGCCCAAGCCACCATCCTAAGTCACCTGTATAAAAGCAGTGATAGCTAGACTCCAGCAAAAGGAGGCATCTTCTTCATGACTCTGAAACGTCTGAATTACCCCTTCCAAGCAAGTCTCCCTGGTTAAGGAAGACCCAAGATCAACTTGCTTTGTCTACAACCCAAAATGCACAGAAACGACATTCGCAAAAAAACCCTTCAGATGGGAAGAGAACAAAGAAAAGGAAGACATTTCTGAAATGATCAATGCCACAGAACTTGGCTTTACACATCTGGACTGAAACATTTTCATGTGTAGGTACAGCATCTTTTGCTGTGGAATTTCTACCTAGACACCACAATGCTGACTCCAGGCAAGCAACGTGACAGAATCCAGTCCAGTCTCTAGCCATGACCGTGGTTAGGTAGTCTTGGGTGGTTGGATGGAGGATGACCATGGACTCAGGGAAGTTCTTGGAAAGCGATCCACTTCCAAACCAGTGTTCATAGCTGATCTTGAGTCTGTTTTGGAGATGGAGCTGTTGTCACAACCACAGTGGAAACTGCCTTAGTAGAGCCAGACACTGTGCCTTGCTGGAGATGGGAGGCCGGTACTGTTTGAATTCGCACCTGTTTGAAATGGAAAGAAAAAAAAAACTCAACTCATGTCAAGAACAACCTGGTGACACGTTGCACTTGCATCGCACTCTGAAGCGCTGGTAAATTATCTGCTTCGGCTGCCAACAAAAAATTCAGTTACATGAACAACACCAAGCACCAAAACACATCAAGAACAGAATCTGTCACAAGAAGATCCCTCCGTCCACTGTTCACGTGGGATGGTGGCAAGAGATCTCAAGATTAGAGAGGAAGAAGTAGAAACTAATTTGAATAAAAACCTACATGTCAGCTGCTTTTACAAGTTTTCAGAAGAAGGACTTGGATCCACTGAATACTTCACTTCTACAGACTTGTTACTAGCAGCTTTCAATAAAGATTAATTATTCGGAATTACAGAACACTAACTTTCCAGACAGAAAGATGGATATGCAAAGAAGCGATGTGACTTCTTCAAGAAAAGGTGATCTCCAGAAGCCAAAGTACAAAGCACTACCAGAAAAGCCAAGTGTATAGAAACAATACTTCAAGCAGTTGGGCACACCTCCTGACAGGATTTTTGGGTTTGCATTCATTATACTGTCAGTGCTTCAAAAACATTAAAAAACCGTATCTGGATGGAGGGCAGGTACAGGAGATGATGTACTGCATGTGCTTAATGCAGACACTACAGCCAAGCTGTGTACCTCTACTTTTTATGGAACCCCATGTATCAAGTGTAAAGTCTTTGCGGTGATGTTAAGTCATAAAAAAAAAGCAAATAATATTATCATCCTAGGTGCCGTTACCTGCGTGGCCTGGCCTTGCTGCTGCAGCTGCTGTAGTTGCTGTGCAGTCAGAAAACTCACTGGCTTGTTCCCAGCGATCAGTTTTGTCCCTGCTGGCATCGTAGTCAGGATGATATTTCTTCCTAATCCACTGATGCTATGGAAAGAGAATTGTTGAAAGGTTAGTAAACAGCACAGCAGGCTAGGTCCTTCAGTCTCAGAAACTGTTCTTCGGTTGCTAGGAGATTACAGTTACTTATCTAATTTACTAATGATTTTAAGTAGTGGGGTTCTTCCCCCCACAAAACCAGCAAATACACAAGTGACAAGTTTATGTCAACATTTTTCACTACGATAATTACTTTATCACACCAATTAAACCCTCTAATTCTGGACCGTGCACATGACTGGGTTAGTCTGATCAGACCTGAACACTTCTCAAGGAATGCAGAAAATAGCCAAGCGCGCAGTGTTCTGCCTTGAAACATTAACTAAGGGAGACACTACCAGAATTCATGGAAGAATAAACAAAAAGACTTTGATATCTGAATGCCAGAGGAATTTTCACCCAGGCAGTTAACACTTCCCTAGTTTCTTTAAATGGAGAGATGGTTTCAGATTACATATATTTTTAGGTATGTCACCAGGTTAATTCTTGCTCAAACACACAGAATAGCTCGTTACAAGGCAAAGAACATTTTTTCTTCAGTGTATTTGCCAGAACCTACATCTCAGGGCACCTAAACAAAGACTATATTCTCATTGCCAGACACCATATTCATGCAGTTTCTTGCAGCTAATGGACCTATTAACGGCCTGCAAGTCTATTCCACCCTCTGCTTGCTAGCTCCCCAGGAACCTACTGAACACAGACCTTCCTCGGCCTATTTCTAAAGCAAAACTACCAGACGCAAAGTACTCACTTGGCCCCGAGGTTGCCCTTGATGATGGGGGCAGTCACCACACTCTTGCCTTTCACTGGCTGGCTGATCACTGACAGAGGCACTGTTATTCGTGCTGGTAGTTTACCCTAGAGAAGTTGAAGAACACATGAGGAGCCGCAGGGAGCTCAGCAGAGAAACTGCTCGACAACATGCAATTACCACTCAGCTCGCTTTTTAGGAGTCCTGGGAGTAGAAACCACCAGCAGCTTTCCTGATGAAATCTGTGCTCCATTTCAAGCTCATTAAAATTCACCTCCATCTCATTCACTTCACAGCCGCCTGAGCCCTCAAAACCCGCACCATCTTTGCACCACAGTATTTCTCTGGGAAGGATCACTGTATCCGTCCATGATTTTTACCCTTAGGAAACTATCGTAATGTCAATTAGCTTACGCAACTTTCATGATACAGTTTATGGTGCCTTCAGCTTTGGGCATTAAAATTGCATTAAAGGGGGAAATCGGTAAAAAAGTTAACACAAGTTAACAAGCACTTCTAGTTCTGACACCACTCCAAGGGAAATAATTTTTCAGAGGTGTGGGGCAAGACGCTGAGCTGCACGAGGTAGGACTTTAGACAAGCAAAGTTTATTTCATTCGCTCGCAAGAGGAGGTAAGGGAAGACATATCTGACTGTTTTCTGGTCATTCAGCATTTAGCTACAATTCCAACACCATGAAATTAGTTGCAGACCCACATTCTACAGTACTTAACTTGAGCCTTTGTGGATGTAAAGAGAAGTTTTCAGACATAAACCATCAGTATATTTCAGCATTCCCCTTTCTCACCCACCTCCCGAAAAAGGTTAGCATTACTTACTGCCTGGGATGTAGATACTACTGTGGTGCTGACGGGTACCTGCCGCACAGCAGTGGCTCCTGTGCCTATAGTTATGGGAGTCCCAGCAGCTCCCGAGGCCACAGCAACTGCTTTCGACACTGTGGCGCTCATGGTTGGTAAAGAGACAGCTGAGGTATGGACTGTGCCGGCCACGCTCACTGCTGAGGAAGAGGGCACTTGCTTAGCATGAGTGGCTACCGTAATGGTCTGCCCAGCTTTGGGCGGCATCACCCCCAGCCCCTGCACGATTCTTATAGTAGCAGCCGGCTTGGCCTCAGTGGATGCCACCGTAGTCACGGCTTTGCTCTTCTGATCTGCCACCGTCATGCCCAGAGCAGGCATCAGTCGGAAAGCAGAGCTTGTCGGCTCTGCAGTCTTTAAGTCAGGAGTCACTTTAACCACTGTGCTTCCAGCTGGGCTGGAAGAAGCAGAAGTGGCCGTGCTAGTCTTGGCTGGAGACTCAGCAGTCTGGACAGGATTGGATGTCACGTGCAAAGTTGCAGAGATGCCTTTCCCACTAGCACTGCTTCCCGCAGCTGCTGTGAAGAGGTCCTGAGTCAGTTTGACAGTAGTGACTTGAGATTTGGCCAGGGTGGCCATCATGTCCGGGGTGATACGCAGCACAGTCTGTCCCTTCGCATCTGTGGTGATAGAGGACGGGGGAAGGCGCAACACATCCTTTCCTTGGATCCGAAAATTGGTCGCTGTGAGCGGGATGCCACTTCCAGGCTGGGTCTTCATGCCAAGTTGTCCTGTAATAGCCACCTGGAAGAGATCAGAGAAACGGCTGTATCAGACCAGGACACAGTCCAAGGCACAGTCAAAGTAAAACTTCCCAACAGGATGTTTGCTCCCATCAGAACTGAAGTGGCGCGACGCTAGCACTCAGTACACTATTGAAAACAGTTTTGGTTGCGTATCAGATGGCTTTCCCAAAACCATATAAAATATGAAATCCTGTTTCATAGCTGCTTTTTCAAACAAGCTGAATGAAAAAGAGATCAACATCTGAAGACGGTTAACCTTGGACTAACGCGTCTTTTACCTGTACGTGAAAATGGGGCTCAAATACGCCAAACCAGCAACTGCCTGAATCTGTATGGTCAATAACTCATACAGCAATACGGCTCGCTACAGTTTTCACTCTCTCTTCACATCTGCGTATCACGTCTGTCACACCAAACAGGAAACGACTGGGTCATGGAGCCCAATTCCTTGTCTCTTTCTCTCACCTGCTTGATGATATTCTGGCCAGCTACGTTCTGGATGACAGTGGTAGAGGAGGTGCTTGTAGCAGAACTGCCCGGAGAGCTGGTTACTGGCTTTACAGCAGGACTGGGCGCTGCAGACAGTCCTGTCACAGTGATGCCTGTCTGTCCTGTCACGGAGCTTCCTGGTCTTTGCACCTGCACTGGGCTGGTTTGAGCTTTTACCGGCAGAGTCATCACAGCCTACAGCAAGACACAGAGGCAGCCTATGAGCAGGCTAACACAATACTAACAGACTAATAATTTACTCTTTTTGTCTCGTGCCTTATAGCTTCCAAGTTCTATGGACTTTTTCCTGTAATGTACAATTTCGTGGTGCCACATAAATGGGCAACGAGGTGAAAAAAGGAGCACTGAACAGTATTGTTTAGGCACAACTGTTTCTATGCTCCTGCCCTGCAGTTACTGCACGCTCCAAGTGAGCAAGTAATCCCTGTGCACCATACCGAAATACTAGAAGAAGTCGTCAGATGAGAAGTCGGAGCTACCCCACCATTTCCATGCAGCCAAACTCACCTGAGGGAGCACTTTGGTTTGCGTGGCCGTAGCCGGAACGCGGATCTGAGGCACTGACGTAGGTTGCTGCTGCTGGGTTACCACCGGGGCTTGCTGAGACACAGCTGGGAGGCTGGACTGGGCAGTGACCACCCGGACCTGCGGCAGTCCTGAGGAGGTGGTATGACTTACCACCCGGGTGGGAGGTGGCTGCGGCCCAGGCGGTGTCTGTGAACTCTGGGCTGTGGAAAGCAATGTCCCGAGCTGTGGCATGGTAGGGGATGATACCAGAAGAACACTACAGAAAAGATAAAGCCAGTAGGTCAGCAAAGATGTAGGAAATGACTGAAAAGAACCAGTAACGTTCGCAAGCGATGTACGAGACAGAAGTAGTACCTTTGGCTGGGTTTTGCTGGCTCCGATCCGGCACTAGATACACTCTTGCTAACCACAGACACTGGTGGGGGTGAAATAGGCGTTGCTGGTAATGCTGGTGCAGTTGGTGTCACGGGAGTCACAGGAGTTGGTGGCATGCTGGAGTCACTAAGGCTCAGCTGACTGGGCTCTGACGTGCTGCTGGGGAGCGCTTTCACGGAACTCTCCTTGCTACTAGACTTCTGCAAAGAAACCACGTCAAGCATGAAGGCCTTCACAAAAACTGGGTTTGATTGCTGCACTCTAGAGAGTGGGCTGACCACTTTAAGCTGAGTTCTGTATGGTTATGAATGACGCCCCGGTGCTAAATCCTGCAATCACAGGTGACTGACTGCCTTCCTCAACCGCAGCCACAAGTGGGCTGGTGCGTTCGGCTGCTCCTGCTCTCAGGGGAAAGTGCATCTCAGCTGTGACAAACATTCATAACGTGCAGATTTCCACCTTGGTGAATCTGCCAACAGCAACTACTTCAGAGATATTTGATATCAATAACAACAACAAAGACATCCAAACCCTGACAGCTTCAGCACAGTCAGGGGGAGAGCAGCAGACATGTTCCGCACACTCTGCTACAGATTAACCTCAAAACTAGATCTGAAAGACCGTCCCTAAGATAGGGAGCACAAATGAATTCCATTGACCTTTCTGCCGAGATCAACAAGGATAACAGTGGACGCTGGGAGGAGCAAAAGTTCCCTCTTTCCCTCTTCATTCTGTGCACTCGTGGCTAGACCAACACTGACATTCACATACAAAATGAACTGATAACTCAAAGGCGTGGTAATTTTCATCAGCCACTATGGATGCAGAGTTTATGGATTAAATTAGGCCCGTATCTCCTTCCCAATCCCAAAAGCATCTGTGCAAATCTGTGCAAAGAAATTTACCATTTTAGCCGGAGGTTTTGGCTTCTGCTGAAGAGCTTTCTTGGCCTTTGCTGCAGCAGCTTGAGCCTGGTGAATCCGTTCTGCAAATACAAATTAATAGTTAGAGTTCCTGAACACGAGCAAACGCAAGTTAAGAAAGAGGCCAACCAAGAACTGTAAGTTCACCTTCAGACAAGAAATCAAACACACATAGTCATGTAATATTGCAAAAAAAACCCCAAGTAAGATTAGCCAAAAAGGCTGAAACAAAGCCATATAAGAAGTTGTCAAGGTACACGTACATCTGCAGTTCTTGTACACAGGATGCTATTTTTCAAACAAATACTTCAAACTGACACACTGCTCTCCAAGACTGGATTTAAGTGCTGATGGGCTAACATTAGCAAAAGCTAGACTGACAAATTAATGCTCATTATCCAGCTGGACTGAAGAAGCTCAAGAGATTTATAAACATTTTCAATTCTTAAGATATCAGCAAGCCAGGCTTACCAAACTCTTCCTCACTCCTGTCCCGGTGCAGGTAGATCCACAACTTGCGTCCAATATCATATTTCACACAGGGATCTTTCTCATAATGTAATCGATCCAAAGCACCACTAACAACAGTATTAACCTGAAAGTTCAGAATTCACGCAATTACAAGATGTCCCCGGTTCAGCCAGCCAAAGATCTTGAATAGAAAAGTAATCCTATTTGGCATAAAACCCGAGTAAGCTGCTAAGCAATCTTCATTTGAGTAAGAACTGCCTGAGAGCAGATGTTGCAGCACAGGATGCTGTTTGCCACCTTGGATTAAATGGAGCTTCCACCAAAGCTGAAAGCTCTGAAAATTGCCTGTTTTTGAATCTAAAATGTGAGCAGCTATGTAACACAGCGTTAATTCTGTGGCTTTTCTAGCTGTTTTCTCATCATCCAGAGTTGGGTGCAGATTTGCAGCAGCTCACCAGAGGGGTACATAGCTCCCTTTTGCTAATCAAAGCAGCATAAAAATTATTGGGCCTTAGCCACTGAATACCGCCCGGGTCTGCGCAGCGTATTTTTAGGAGAGTCTGTGTGAGGCCAGACATGACATCCAACTTACTTGAGCACTTGTGACATCGGGAGCTAGGAACTGGGAATCTTTAAGCAGCTCACAGATTTCAGCACGAGTTCCTTCTCCATTAGGAAGGCGAGCAGCAGCATCACGAACTGAAACACAAAATCAGAGCTTAAACTTCCAGCCGTAACTAGGTAGCTGTAGTCACGTACTTCAGCAGATACATTTCGGTATTGTTCTCTTAGCCCCGCTCTCATAGTGCCTACTTGCCTGCTAAAATCTAGCCCCCATGATCCCTCAGAGATACGAGCAGAGATTATAAAGGACCATTTTAAAGTACCTCAACTGTGCCGGCTTTGTGCTAGGAGTGATGAACTTGGTGAACAGCACTGAACCCCAGAATGACTTTGCAATGCCCCGACTTCACAACAGCATACTGAAACCACCACTCTCTGTTTTCCAGTTATCTGAGCCTCAGCTTCAGCCAGCCCCATGGACCCTCCTCTCTATTGCCCATCTTCTCTCAGATCAACAGCAACACACAGATGCCTTCTTTTCTAGTTATTCCTGCTCCCAGCATTTCATCACCTCTATTCCATATAGAATTTATTTCTTCTTCGCTTATGTCATCCCAGTCTGCCCACCTTTTCCCTTTATAATGTAGATGCCTGAAGTCATTGTCTGGGGGGTCAGGGGAGCCCTTTTCTTTTTTAAAAAAAATTTTTTGGCCATCACCTTACCAAGGGACAAGATGGTGACATATGCTGGTCTGTCTGAGCGCAGGAGAGAATGTTCTCGGGCTTTGTTTAATGAGGTTTCCTTGTCAAACACCCCCTTCACAGGACCAACAACTGACTCAAAGCCATGCATACGGAAAGTGAAAGCTTTGTGGGGCTGGCTGTAACGGTAACGTTCCTGTATTTGGAAACAAAGAGGACTAAATTTAGCAGGAAACATATAGCGCAAAGTCTTAAAGCTATTGCTACGTTTATATTATAATATAAGTTATTATCATTCTCCAGAGAAGGTTTTTTTTAAATTAAAGGCTCAAATACTGCTGTATAAACAACTTGTTTTGGATCAAGACAAGCACGAACTACTTCAAGCAGAATACAAAGCACCACCTAACGAACGTGTGCACGTGCAATACATGAGCTTCATGGTTAAGCAGCCGCACAGACCACAGAGGTGCCAGAGATACACCTTCGGCCCAGCAAACACCCCTTCCCCCAGCAACAACAAGCCCCTTCTTCCTCCTCTAATCTGGCGAAAGAGAGATTTCCAAAATTTAACCTGGATATTCTACCACGCACACAGCACGTGCACCCAGGGAGAAGAATCGTCACCACGTGTTTACCCTATAATACACACTTGCATCAACTACAGACAAGATAACTAAGCGTATGGGTGCACTTATTGACACTTGTCTTTTGCTTGTACTCATACACACCCCAAAAATATAGAGACAAGTCATCCTCACATGCTGGGGGATGGCAGAGGAGATAAAAAGGTTGGCACTACCAATTTCAATTAATTTTGCCCAATACCCACTGGAAATACAGGTGCTTTTGAAGTAAGCAGCTAGGCTATATTGTTAGCAAGTTTTATGTAAGGCCAAGATACCTACCTCAAGGCAGAAGAAACATACTCATTTTTTACATTAACAGAGTTTGTGTAGAGTATAAAACTGCCATCCCATACAAATGCTCTCATTTTAGTGGCCAACTGTTTCAACACGTGCGTTTAAAATTAAGAAGATCCTCTTCTTACCTGCTCCTGAAACACACGTTTCTCCTCTCCGGTGCTAGGTCGGACTACATAGTCAGTCCTTCTGAAACAAAGGTCACCATCAGTTCTGAGCAACAAGGAGCCCACAACAGTCCCAAAGAACATCCCAAAGGATTAGTCACCTCACCCTCTCTGCAAATTCTTCGGAACAAATTCTGAAAGCATTTGATAATATAAATAAGTCCCGCAGAAATCTTAAAATATGCTCTATGCACTACCTGAAGGTAAGCTAGGACTGTAAATAACCTAGTTATCAGGACGTAAGTTAGATTACAGGTTTGCTCTGATAATAGATGTGAACTTGGAGAAAAATCAGTTCGCTTTGTGAAGTCTAGTTACTGCATTTATATAATCAGACTATCAAGTTCCCTCCTGCCCCATGGTGTAAAATCTTTTTATTTTAAGCAACCAGCCATTCAGATCCCGAGGCGCAAGGACCAAACTTCATAGCTTTAGCATGCACTGCAAAAGCTTTCAAGCAGTATTATATACTTACACTCTGGGAATTGGTGTTGTGGCATCTGAGCTGTCTTCGTTTTCCTATCGAAAAACAGAGAAATGTCAGCGTTGGATATAACTCAGTCAGGTTCTGTGCTGCTAGAAGGTGATTTTTTTCTGACTCACTTTGAAAAAAGTCTGGTCTTTGGTCTCCAACCAGAGCTGAAACAGTGCTGCCAACTCCTTCTCATGATCTTGGCAAGAACCTAGTCCAAGAAATCAGGAAAAATAACAAAGAGAAGTCCTTTATTTGTTATGAAGCCGGCTGCTTGTACTTCCCAGTCATCTCCTACTCCCTTCCCCCCTGCTAAGCATCACCAGTCACAAGGCATCTTCCACACTTCACAGATGCTCCAATTTCAATACTCGAACACATCCAGACTTAGGAAAGTGCTAAAACCTAGTTATTCTCCTACACTGGTACAAAGGATGGTGCTTCAACTCCTGGCACAGCGGGCAAGACACTGTTTGAGAGACAGCCGCCTGATACTTGCAGATGGTTCCCACTCTCCAAAGTAATCCCAGTCACTGAGTCCACGAGCAGAAACACGTGCCTACATAACTTCCACCAAAGACTGTGAAAGGGACCAGAGGAATAGCCTCCTGACTCCAAATCTCTGCCAGTTTAAGCCTGCAAATATCATCGCTAGAATCACTATAGTTAAGAACAGAAAATTCTGCCTAGCAGCTAAAGGAACGAACATAAACACATACTGTCATTCACTCAGTATGAGCCTGGGCACATTTATTATTAATTTGTTCTTTGGTTCCCACTTTTGAAAATGAGAACTGTATCGCTTTGCTCCACAGAGAAGCTTAATTCATTCATAATTGTAATAATTAATAATTACTCTGAATAATCAGAAGGTATGCTCTACAGAAGGGAAAATATGAAGGTGTTCAGACAGATTTGAAGGGTGACATAAAGATGGTTAGGACAGCAACACAGAGAAATAAAGCCCAGTGCCTTCGCTCACTTATTCTCTGTCTGCCGCTGGTACTGAATGTCTTGTGAAAACCTAGAATGTAAAACACATCTTCACTCAGCTAAAAGAAAAGGCCTAACCAACAAATTAACATCTCTGCTTGTCTTTCTCTCTGGGCTGCAGCAAACTGAAAAGTGAAGTCCTGGAGAAAACAACGAACCTTTACTATAGTAGAAATCATAGAAGAGCACAAGATACTCACCCAGTAATTTCCACTGCTGAGTTTTTTCCTTGAATTCAACAAAAGGTGAGAAGCTGGAAGGAACATCTACAATGAAAAATGTGCATGTCAGAGACATCATACAATCCTCCAACCCCCAAAATCCTACTGTTGTAATGCAAGCTGTTGAGTTAGACTCATAATGACAGATAAAGCATTTTAAGTGATTATGTAAGCACATCTCTAAATTTATACTTGCCCAAAGGGAAGGTAAGCATCTCAGAGGAACAGTGCAAGCACAAGACAAGAACAGAACAGGATAATGAGGCTTTCATCTACAGGCTGTCAGATGAGATCCTGTTCATGCTGTGAGGCAGCAGGAACTGCTACTGTACGGTGACTATTCCTGCGCTCATGGGGAGCGAACTCGGGATTTACAGCATTCACCAGCACTATGGAGAACATTAAGTATCCATGTTGCAAAGGCCACTACAATCTATACTGTCTCTCCCTTTAAAACTTCCCACTAAGCAACTGAGAACCACAGAATAATCTAGTTTGAAAGGAACGTTTGAAGCTTAGCTGGTCTAAGCCCCAGGTCAAAGCTGGGCCAACTTCATGTTTCCATGCTCAGGGCATCATTTAGTTTATTCTTTATTATCTCCAAAGACAACCACAACGTCTTCGCACCAGGAAGAGACTAATTTCTTCCTGCTTCAAACATCCCACCTGAAGCGCATTATCTAAACAGGAGAAACTGCCTGTCTTTTGCACACATTTGCACGTACTTGGGAATCAAGCTGGGTCTTATCTACTATCCACATGCAAAACAAGTCTACCACAATCAAGAAATGTAAGCCAGAAAGCCTGTAATAGAAACGCTGCCAACAATACAATGATTTACTCTAGTGATAAATTAAAAGTTGATTTGAGCAATAATATAAACCAGCACTGATTAGAACTGAGGTCCCAACACCAGTAGTATTTTCAACAGCCATTCTTACCTCTGCTGTCACCTGTCAAGTACTGCAAGGCGGGTAAAACCAGTTCAGACCAGTTAGGGGCAAAGGAGAACCAGTTATTTAGTGCACTGGCAGGAGAAGATTGCCAATCTAGAACTTTATCTTCAAGCTGAAGAGGAAAAAAACCCGTTCTATTAAAGACCTTGTGCTTTAAACTGTGACTGTTTTAATAAAGAAGAAAACAAAACAGCTAAACATATCCAGAGGAAAAAAAGGCTTTATATGTATGAAAAGAACTACCTGACTTCTTCAAGTAACCATAAGATGGTATTTCAGACAACAGACACCAAAAAGGGGAAAAAACTTCCCCAACACCTCTGGCCTTAATATACAGCATACATCTAACCATCATCTAAAGAACGGGTATGGACAGACTTATGGATTCAACTGACTATATTTACGAAACATGTTAAAAACAGAATGTGGTATGCACTCCCAAAGGGTTTCATTTTTTTAATACATACTCTACATCTTAATATAATTTACAGCAGGACAACTCTGGAGAAAAATCACTATTACATAGCTATAAAACCCTCCATCCCCTAATTTTGCTTTCTGCAGCGATTCCTAGTAAGTGGGTGGTTCCCTACCACAGACAGAGTAGCCGGTCCTTCCAGAAACAGTATCTCCAAAAGAAGGAAGAAGAAGCTGGAAGCTATTTCATTTATTCCAAGGCATGGCTTCATCTCTTCAAGAGGTCTTCAAATGAAAGAGAACACAAACAGAATAAGTTCCCCGAGTACACATTGATCTTCATATATAAAGACGAACACCACACATTTCACACATGCCAAGCTGCACAAATACAAAGCCTGCAAAAGTCCCACAAAAATCTGAGCTGCAACATCTGTTGCTCTCTCCACCCGTGCAAAGCGTTCAGGGCCCTTTGAAGCACTTACTCCTCTTTGACAGAAGACAGAGGGATGGGGGAAGGATCCTGAGACATTGGTGGGATTCCATCTGCATTGCTAAGAGAGTCAGCCAAATCTTCCACCTCGGATTTAATCATCTTCAGCTTTTTTTTCTTCTTATCTTCCTTTTCCTTCACCTTTTTCTTGAGGGTTGCAAGGTCGAATAAGGCTTTAGATATGGTGAAAGGCAAGAAGAATAATGAGAAACATTTCTTACCATATTTCATTGAGAATCACAAACTATAAACATATATTCAGAAACGTGGGTAGTGTGCACTCATTCACCACCAGGTCATTCCATCCTCCCAGTCATTTCCATGACTCTCTATTTTTCCCCTCAATGCACTCTGTTTTAATAGAAAACCTCTAGTTTTTAAACCAACATATATGAAATTAGAAAGGCAAAGGTAACTGCTTAGAGCAGAGATACAAATTAACTTTCATCAACTAGTTGGAAGCATCTTCAGTGGAAACTGGAGTTGTCTGCGAGCAACTGAAACGGAACAACTCAGAACCCCAGAGCGGTTAGCCAGCTATGTGAAGAGCGAAAGGATACAACCATCTATCGAGACCACCCTCCTCCTTACCTTTTCACACACACAGGATACCCTATATTCACGCAGCGCACAAGTACCGTGTCCAAGCCACTGACCTGCTAAGGAACCTTTCCTGCCAGCGTTTACTCGAGTCATAATGTCCTCAAGAGTCAGGTCTGTCGTCACTAGATCGGGGTGGTCCTACACAGGACAACGGGACAGAAATTAAAATCGGGAAAGGACAAAGTGTTAAGAAAGCGACAAGGGTACAGAAGACAACCCAAGCACTGAAATGCCCCAAACTCATCCCGGATCAGCTTATAAAGTTATTTACTGCAATAAAAGTCGGGAAGTCCTCTAACGCTGAAATCCACAACTTTGTCTCTCCAAAACACACCACTAAAATTACAAAATCCTTCTGAACAGGTAAGCATAAACAGGAGTTGCATATAGACGCTGACAATTAAATACCGGTTACAATCAAGGGCTGAAGGGTGGTTGCACACAAAAGAAGTAGCAATCATTTTGTCACCCAGAAGCACCCTGACCTTTACAGCTAACAGATAAAAGACTAATAGATAAAACGTAGTCCCACCCCCCAGACTTCTTGACATCTTACAGGTTGACGTTTTCGTTTCTCATGGTGCTTCTTCAACATCATCTTCAAATCACTTTCCCCAAGTTCTATCTTGTCTGCAGCAAAAAAACATTCAGAGATTATTCGCACAGTTTTCCGTTATGGTTACTTTACAGACTTCTTAGAATGCCATTTTCTATCCATTCCCACTTTCAACAACCTCCAAATTTCAGTAACTAAATTTTCCTTATTTGAATTTCATTCTTTAATCAACCAATTTATTTCAATACTTTCTTCCTTGGGTCTTCAGGTTTCATTGCTAATGCAAGTATGGAAGCGAAAAGAAGTGAGAACCAGCCACGCTGCACGAAGGGTTTGCAGACTTGGTTACAGTAACCTTAGGAGGGATTCCCTCGGCACATACACCAAAATATTTCGAACTGGACTATGCTAATGCTTCAACCATTAAAGGCAAAATATAACAGAGAAATCAGTAGTATCGCACAAACTGTAGACCCTTGTGTCAAAATATTAGCCTTCCAAGGAGAAAAAGATTAAATAAACTGGGAGAAGAGCCAACTGTTTTGGAGACTGCAAAAATGAAGCATTACAAGATTTCCCATCGAACAACAGATTTGCAAACTGATTTCTTGCAAGGTCTCAAAGTAATTCTCAGCCCTAAATCCGTATCGACCCCCAGTCTGGCTCTCACCTGCTGTTTTCATGTCCAGCGTTGACAATGTGGGGATCACTCTCAGGGGAACTGGTGGACTTGGACAACGTGCTGGAGAACTTGGAGGCCAGGAGCTTAGATCTAAAATAAACAGAGAAATAAATTTATTTCTGCAAGACCTAGCACCAATCTACGTAATTCTATTACCCCGTGCTCATTAGATCCCAGCCACTAAAACTGGAGTCCAGTTTCCATTCTTTTATCCAAGACACTGTCCCCACATCAAAAATTTGTCCTTCTCCATTCACACCTCAAATCTTTAGTTCAGTCCAGGGCATTACCTTCTTCATCAGAAGACAAGGTAGTATCTCCACACTCCTCTTTCACTTCCCTCAGAATCTTCAAGTAGCGCCGATGTGTCCGCCTGTCTCGTTCTTCCGTGTCATACGTCGGCGAGAAGTGCTTTCTCCTTAGGGTCATGTCAGGGCCTCCTTTCCTAGCTAAATCCAGCAAGTGCTGGAAGATGAGATACGTGCCACATTAGCTATCTCAGCCACGGCGCTGTAAGCTAGAACGGATAAAAGCTCAACTCACGTACTTTCAGCAAGTTTAACACATGGAGTTGGGGCGGTAAGCACCTCAGTTCTTTATAAGGTAACCCTTACAAAGTATCAGTATCTGCCACATACAAGATTTCAAAACCAGCGTTTTAGACCACCATTTAAAGGGGGAAAAAAGGAAGGCAAAATTTCTGCACCTTCATCTGCACACACAATAATACCTCGCTGTCATTTCATGCGGACGGTTGAGAAGAACCTAACCATTGGCCTGAGATCCACTTGTGCAGTTTCCATGCCAAATACGTAACACAGACGTGGAATACTGTCTCTTTTGAAGAAAACATTGTACCTCTTATGGCTACAGAGGAAATAACTTCCTACACACTTCTGTATTCTTTTTCCCGTATCACTGTGGGGCTTTTTATAAAGACAGACTTTCATCTTCATCCATACGTCCCATATGTTTCAACGTCTAAGCGTAATGAAACGATAAGCAAGCAAGTATTTGCAATGAACACATTTCAGTTGGCAGCAATTACCTGACAACAGTGTCCACAGAGGAAGACTTCATCAGGGATTTACAGGCATCAGAATCAGAGTTCTGGATCTATTCTATACCAGTCCCCAACGAAGCTGGGGAATTCATACAACTACCTATTTAGCAACCTTACTTGTCTCAGAATGATAGAAAGGGTAGAAAATGAAGGCAGAATGACTTGTTAATAGGACAGTAAGGTGTAAAGGGGCAAATGCAGGAAGCGGGGGACAAGGTGGGCATGGAAAAAAGACACTATACACAAGCGAGAGCTATGAGAGTTTCAAAACCTGAAATTTGCAAACATAACAATGTTTCTGATGTTCTCATATTATAAGGGCCACTGGAAAACCAGAAACGCAGCATTCATCGGAGGACAGACCTCCGAGAATTGCGAATGCACAAATACCAAGACGCTTTGTTGTAAAGACAACCTATTCATCGCAGAACACAAGAAAGCGATGACTGCGCCCCGAGGCCACTCACATTGCGGGAAGCGAGGATGCTGAGCAGTCGGTAGAAGTACTGCTGCTGAGAGCTCAGGTAGCGTTTGTATTGGGACTTAAAACAGAGCTGCCGGTATTTCACAACTTCAGGATTAAAGTGTCCATCTGTAAGAAAGAGGTACTTCAGTTTTTGTCAACTGCTAGTTGAGAACTTAACCCCCAAAACACACAAAAGTTTATTACGCTCACTGACCCCGGAAGAGTTTCTGGGCGATGTGCAGCGGATTTCCAAAACGGAAGTTTTCACCACTGAACAACGCAGAGATGAGTTTGTTCTGATGCTCTCGGTTGTTTTCGTGAAAGTGAGGCAGGAATTTTTTTAGGTGGTCTTGCTGCGCATCTGTCAGCACCTCTTGCCAGGTAGACAAGCTGACGACTTCAAAGAAGATCTCAGGCTAAAGAAAGCGAAAAACGATAGCGAAGAAAATGCATCCGCGTCCTTGAGAATTTTCTAGCCCTTAAGGCTTTCTGTGGTTAAACAACACACGTCACAAGACAGCATCTCCCCAAATGCAGAAAACAATAGAGCGTGAAGAGGAAAGGGGAGAAAATTAACGATACTACTGGCAACAAGAAAATAAATTCAAAACTTGTACAAACAAAACTTTCTCAAAAGCGTTCTTAAAATAAGAGGGATCGTTATCTAAAAAAAGAATGTAACAGAATAGTTTTAAAATAAGTTCTCCTGAAATTAATCAAAGCCCTTTTTTGACACCTCTTCCAGGACAGTCAGGAACATTTCCCCTCTTTTCAGTTTGCTCTGTAAGCCCTACAAAGGGAGTTAAATGTACTGTTTATCAAGGCTCCGGAAAGGTAAAGTATCTTCGCACTACTCACGTCCTCCAGAAGGTCCTCGGGCAGGCTAACCCTGGTGGTACCCAGCATGCAGTCCTCCATGATGCGTGTGCCATTTCCTTCCCCGCAGGGTCCCAGCTCCAGGGGGTCCGTCAGCATGTGATCCAGAGAGTCCATTTCTTCACCCTCTCCCGGCTCCTGAACAACGGCAGCACAACCCTGAACAACCGAAAATTCCAAACCCCCAGCTGAGGAACGACCGAGAAGCCGCGTTCGATCCAGCCATCGTTTAAACGCAAGCTACAGAATCGGGCCGTGAGATATGTAAGATATTACAGTGTTAATGTACTGTTCAACTGCAGCACGAGTCACGCCAGCAGAGCAATGCTTTTCCAAACGGCGTGTACCATGTGTGCCCCGGTACAGGCAGGCTGGAAAGTACAGGTGACCCATTTCACTTTGCTTCCCGCCTGCAGAGGCTGTTGTCAGTAGAGCTACACACCACGAAAAACGACATCTAAAGCCCGAAAGCCGTTTTAACGTGCAAAACCGAATCGCAGGTCTAAGGCAGGCTTTCTCTCAGGTTGAATGTGCAGCGAGGACTGGGCCAAGGGCCCTGTTCCCCTCCAGCACAACCGGGAACAGCTGTGCAGCTCTAGGCTGGGAGAAAATACAGGAACCACGCGGAATAAATAAATTAACGGGGGGGGGGGGATAAAATAAATGCTTAAAACAGGGTCGGACAGTAAGAAAACACAGGGGAAACAAAACAAAAAAAAAACCACACAAAAAAACTCATTTCATACCCGCTACGCTGGCTCTGGGCGTGACACCGGCGTCTCGACGAGACAGCGCTTCCCCGCGGGCGGAGGTGAAGGCACCCCGAGACACCCCACCCTCCCCCCGGCCAGGCCCCCTCCGGAGCGCTGGAGATCCGCCGCCGGCTGCCCGGGCGGGGAGGCGCCCCCCCACCCCCGATCTCACCCCGGCCGGTCCCCGCTGAGGTAACGGGCGGCCCCGCGGCCAAGGGCCGCTCCCCCACAGCCCCGGCGGCGACCGCTGGGCCGGGGCGGCGGGGGCGGGAAGCCCCCGCACGCGGCCCGCACCGGAAGGCGGAAGGCGGCGGCCGCTCGCCGCGCCTGCGCGTTTTCCCCGCCGCGCCTGCGCAGTTGCGCGTCTTGCCGCTGAGGGAGGCCTCGGCCTTTCCCCGCCCTGAGGCGGTGGCGGCGCGGCCCGCCCGCCCGGGGAGGAAGAGGAGGCGGCGGCGGCGGTCGGCGGGGTCTTCTCCTTGTCGCGACCGAGCCCTTCGCGACAAGCGACGTTTATAACCCATGGAACCGCGAAGCCCCGTTTCACTCGCCAAGCCCCCTGGTGAACCCAGTGAACAGACGGGTCAGCGCCAATATTTTTAAAAAAACAGAGGAAAAGATTTATTAATGTCGGGGTTTTTTTGTTTGTTTTTTTTTTTTTTTTTTAAACACCTGCCAGGTTGCACGAGACCATGAACACAGTAACAGTCACTGAATGTACAACAAACATACACAGTTAAATAAGAGAAGGGGCAGAGCAAAACAGCCCGAGCAGTCCGAGAGATGCAAATTCAGGGTGCTTGGTTCTGTAGTGGGTTGTTTTTTGTTTGTTTGTTTGTTTTTCTTTCCCCTCCAGGAAAATACAGAATCAGACCCAAAACACCTACCAGGAACAGCACTAGGCCTCCAAGGAGCCCGCAGCGCTGCCGATCTTTGAGCAAAATATTGGCCCTTGCAGAAAACCGAGAGGGCTCCAGAGCTGAGCTCCTGTGGGACATTACTTGAGAGAGATGTTTGGGTTGCTCTGGTTTAAAAATAATAATAAATCCTCTACCTTCTGCACTGCAGAAATCGGAAGAAATCCATGCAAACTGTTGTCTTTTTTTTTGTTCGGGTTTTTTTTTTTTGTCGTCTTTCTAAAAGCAGGCCCCTGCCATCGGTGCAATCACTGTAGTTCCTTACTTTGGAAGGAAAATTCATAATACTTCTATTTCCAGGGATGCTTCTTGTGCCACGAGGCATTTGTTTAACTTGGGACACGGTGAATCGGTAACGCGGGTGTCAGGCTGATGGCCCGAGTACACTGCTGTTGCTGTGGGACAGAGCAGAAAACTTTGATAAGGAAGATTTGAGTTCCAAGAAGCAGTTTTAAAATTGTTTTCTGGAACACTTTCTAGTTTTCAGCTTTAAATAACCGGTACAATCGTCCTCGTTCTGTGATCCTTTCTAACAAAGGTGAATGGAGCAAAATATTCTTCAAACCCCACATCTGCAATATCGTTAAGGGGAATCAGTTTGATGTCCATCTATAAAGACTATAGACCTTTTAAGACTTTAAAACTGCTCCTGTAGGGCAGTATCCACCTGGAACATCCCATTTTCAAGTCTCCTATTCTCCTACTAACTCCTACCATTTTTGACTCGTTATTACATCACCTAGCAGCCCGAAGAAAGCCAAGACAAAAATCTCCCTTCTCCCACACCACCATCATCGCAACACCCAACGTCGTAATTCAGAAGCCCTCAGCAACACGACTCCAAATGAGTTCGCGGGAACTGCAGTCGCTTGGCCAGGCTGCTAAAGTCGATGGGCTCCCAAATCCACCGAATTTCACGACACTCATCACTGCATTTGACTAAACGGGAGCTCCGGTCCTCATTAACTTTCCCGATCTCGTTAATGCCCCAGTACGGTGGTACAGCAAGAGAAGCGAAATCCCAGGAACAAATTAATCCACGTTTTGGCAAGTCACTTCAAAGCTACCTCAAAACAGTACTGAGCTGGCCGGTGTTTTCAAATCTGATTCATTTTACACACACGGTCACTATTTCCACGCCATATTAACAGAGGTGTTAATTACCAAAGCAATACCTGCTACCAGGCTTCGCCCGCAAGGAACCAGACTTCCTCTTGTCCAGTCCGAGTGTGAAGTTCTCTCACGTCTAAGAGCTTTAACTGCATGAGGCCCGATACCACAACCTGTAAACACCTGTACCGCTTACTCACACGGGTAATCCTCATCTAAATCTGCGGGAGTACTTATGCAAAGGAGTCCCGCGTTCACACTCCGTGCAGCACAAGAGAAAACGAATCAAAAAAAACCCCTCTCTCAGTTCTTCAGTCTCAAGGGCCATTCAGACAAAACATCCTTCTTTGCTTTTGTTTTATAAATAAATGTATCTTATTACGCACAGACATTCTGGGATGAGTTTTCAGGCAGCGAATGGAGGTTTAGACACACACTGTATATCCCATCAGGAGTCAATGGAGTTGTAGTCTTGCAAATACCAGAATGCATTAAATAACCAACCAACCAGACCTGTGAAGGAGAATTATGTAAGGGGAAAAAAAAAAAAAAAAAACAAACACACACTGCCTTAAAAGATAAACCTTCTCTTTCCCTTTCTCCTGGTCCCTAAGCATAACGTGAATTCTGTACACAGACCAGGTCTACCAAAGCAGGCAACCCTCACAGATGGCTTTCTGCGTCCCATAAATAGCGGTCCACTAGCGTGTTTCTTCTATGTTTCCTGAGTCCAGGGCTGGTCATCTTAGGGAACTGTCCAAAGGAATTACACTGCATTGTTAACAAGGTTGTTTGGGAAAAAATCAGAGTAACCAACTCTCCATCCAAGTCTTCAAGGGGAAAATATGTCCACTTCGAGGTGGCAACAAGAGAACTACCCTGCCTCTTCGGAGGCGTGCTCCCGTACCCTCATCTTCTCCTGGCACAAGTATCTTTAGGTCACAGCAGAAGCTGCTGTGCAGGCTAAGCTGAGCCTTTTTTTTTTGTTTACAGGCAAAAAGGCGATTTTCCCTGCAAATACCGGAGGGGAAAAGAGATAACAGTGGCTCCGTACTACCCTTACGCGCTACTATGATTTCAGTCAGTTTGCTCCGCATGACACGGGTTTAAGACTGCACTTATCCTTCTTTCTGGAACTGCTTGGTAAAATAGGGCAGGGCAGACAGCATGTAAACAGTTCTGGAGGGCTGGAAAAATAATAATTTAATGGACTGCTTCGGCACATCTTCACAGCTTCATTGTTACATCCATCCCCGCACACGTACGGAAGGAGCCACCGCTTTGCTGCTGCTCTTTTTCTCCAGGCAGTCTGCTCGCATGGAGCTGCTATATTCCCTTTCACCTTGGCTGCTGAAACAAAGACACAGGAAGCAGTTCTGCCATATTCTGGCAATTTACACGATGTCCTCCTGTTTAACGGCTCCTATTAAAAATATACATACGACAATCTGCCCGTTAGCTTTCAGTTAGGCAAGCTTTTTCCCCATACAATTGAAATAAAAAGTTGTTTACTGGAGACACTTCCAAAAAGGAAAAATAGGGGTCAGCAGACATGCCAAAAATAAAGTCCAGAGCAAGCAGAGGTTTCACTTCTCCTCTTGTCCTTTTTGTTAAAAGCTGCATAAAATAGCATCCCGGAAGGATTTTGAGGGTACGTCTTCGTGGTCACCGGGGACTTAAACCCTCTTAAAGCATTAAGAAGAGCTCCAAGATTTTAGTTGAAGTTAAGTGAGCATATACTTTAAAACATATTGAGCTCCAGGATACCCATATATCTGGGCTTTCGGGGGAGGTGACAAGTACAAGCAAGTGACACCGCGAGGCTTCTTCATTCGTGTTCTGCAGAGAAAGTTCTTGGTTTAGTGATGTGCACTTCACTGCCGCCGTTCCCGTTGGTGGTTGTAGTGATGATGTACTGGGTGGTTTGCTGCTGGCTGCTCGTTTGCGATTCCAAGGTATCCGTGTGGGCTGGTGGCTGGGAAACGCCGACCTGTACCTCGCTGGAGAGCGAAGAGTTTTGTTTGACATCCAGATCAGGCTGACCTTCAGATATCACATAGTGAGTCTGCACGGGGAATATAAAAAAAAAATAAGTAATAATCGTTGCATCTTCTGTAACTTTTCTGTTCTAATAGTCTGTAACTTTACTGTTGCTGTGCTGGAAGACATTTTGGTCTGAACAAGGGATTTGGAAATTAAGTTGTATTTCATTTAAATGAATTTGAGAGCAACGTAACCCTTGTCCTTTGTTTTGAAGTACGTTGGACTGCTTTGCATTTGGTCAACTTACGAATGGTTAAACTAATTACACAATTAACTCATCACTACAAATTAAAATAGCGATTTTTAATACAACTATTCTGAAAGTTTTTTCCATTTTCCACGTGTTCTAGCAGAAGTTGCATTTCCAGTGTCCAATATCAACGCAGTACAACGGCCTGCCTCCTTACGCTGGATTGCTTACAAGATAAGATCACAGTAACTCTTCTTATTTTGTAATCCTACGGATAACAGAAAGCTATCAAAATTTTTCCAGAAACTGTTCTGAAATTTGGTTTAATGGATGCAGCTTAGTCATAAATATATTTTTAGGACTAATCAAAACCACTAAATCATACCTTATCCTGCAAACGTGATTAAGTGAACACTTTAAACTTGAAGGAGTCATACATACAAGGGCCAGACAGCGTGGGCCTTGTAAATGGCTAGGTGCAGAAAACTATTTGTAATCACCACATAAAGGAATATGATGCTATTTCAGGGGAAAAGAAAAAAAAAAAAAAAAAGGAAAAAAATCTCTTCCTTGAAGCTCAAGAGATTATTTCTTGCCTCTCATAACCTGAAGTTTACAACATTACTAGGTTTGACCAGTAGCACTTTTCTCCTTAGCTTATGACACAACACATCATATAATTTCTTAGCTGTTTTGCCTATAGATTCTGCCCAGCATGGAACTCGCTACCACTGCTACAGAAAGCCAATGCCCTTTTGGTCTATACAGTCTGGACCTCTTTGGGTACACCATTATTCTCTACTCTCTGTGCCCCAGTCATCATTTTGGCATTCCTTTAACCTTCAAACTGAAGCCTTTAAGCCTGATACATTATTCTGGATAAAAAAAAAAAAAGGCCATGATTGTTTTCCTTACCTGAGTAACTGCTTTCACTTGCCCTGTGTTGACAGTGGTGACCGGTGTACCTACAGCGGTCTCTGTGATCACGTACTGGCCTTGGGGAATGGTCATCATCTGAATCTCAGATGCTAAAAAATGGAAATTGGAGAATCAAGACCTTCAGTCAAACTCAAACACCACCTTGAAAGATAATGTCTTATGCCAGTAAGATTTCAAGCCTGAAACAGTGGTTGTGGAATAGAAATTCAGGTAGTGTAAAGCCTTGTAAAACTCTACAGGCCTCAACAGAATTACGCCAGCTAACACCAGCTGCAGATTTGGCAATTCACGCATAGACAACACATCCTGTTCTCGCCCAAGAAATCCTAGAATTACCATCCAGAGCTGCATGGACGTGAGAAATCATTTCACGTCACCCTCATCTTCTGTACGATTCTTTCAAGCATCCATCCAAATTTGAAAAAGTTGCTATCCAAACACATGGATTCTTGCTGAACGCAAGTTCCTTGGAATAAAGGAGCCCAGCCTACCTGCCCAAACCACATATCAGATCATTACGGACCTACAGCAGAAGAGCTAGTACAACCATCTTCATTTGTCTGAAACTGTTTATCTTCTTAGATCTCTATGAATATTAATCACGAAGCTTAATGAGCTCTGAAAATACTATCCCGTTTGGTAGCTAGAGAAATGGAGCACATATTAGTCCCACACGCTAGCCAGACTACTAGTGAGAGCCACTGCTGACACTTACAATAGCTCCGAAATGAGTTCCACGTGCTGGGAAGATACGTGTGCTGGACTGAAGATCCTTGCTGCTGCTGGAGGGCTTGGTTTGGTGTCGATGTAGTTGTCTGCATCTGTGAGGGGCTGAGTTCCTGCTGAGATTGTTGTGAGGAGGGACTCAAAGGCTGACCCCCAACCTAGGAAAAAAAAGGTACAAGTGTTCTCGGTGTGCTACGGATTGCCCACCTCCGTACTGTTACAAACATATCCTTCTTAAGGGAAGACACGGGGGCAGGTTCTATAGCATATCGAGCACAAGAACTGCAAGGCTCTCCTCCCTCTCGCTTCACTCTATGGTTAGTAAGCAGAGATCGGGAAACTGAAATAGAGATGTTGCTTGCCAAAGGTTACATAGAGAGTCTGTGGCAGAGAACTGAGATTAGAGGCTAAATACTGCCCAACAGCATGAAGAGCTGAACTTCAAATATTTGAGGAATGCCAGTTTCCATTTACATCTTTCACTTGGCTAACTTTAAGCTGCAAATTTGTCTGTTCCCAGCCATTTATCTCTACCTGGTATACACTGTTAGGGAAAGGGGAAAAAACAAACCACAACAACCCCCACACAACAAAACACCCCAACAAAAACACAACAAAACACCCCCATACACCCTAGGAACATCTGGGAACTACTTGATGACCTCAGAGATGTTCATGTGAGAGTCGTTTCATGTGTGGTCCTTTAAATGACAGAGAAAAGACTATCTCCTGCATCAGCACATGTAATATGCCAGCTGAGCAGACTGGTAGGGAAAACATTTCCTGCAAGAGAAGAGTGAAATACCTGCGAGGACGACTGAGTTGCTGGCGATGGCTCTGTGACCTGGATGTGCTGCACCTGGATAGCATGCTGGGTGTATGTCTGGGGGTCATGAAGCTGCCCAACGTCCACTGTGGAGTGCTGGGACTGGTGAGGTGAGGTAGCCTGGAAAAAAAAAAAGCAAACAAACAAACAAAGCAGAGGCGTATACTTCAAATTCTTTGCAGAAGCAGCCATGTAAACCTCTTCTGTGATACAAGGTCTGGAACAATGAGATATGAGCCTTAGTGAGGCCACGCAGCCCTCCTTGTTCAAGCCTGTGTTTACCCTCTTTGCACTCCTGTGAGATTAAAGAAGTACACTTGACAGAGGTAACAGCACCGAGATGGTTACATCTCAGCGATATCCATGGAAAGGACTTGCCTAAGGTCATACAAGAAGCTGTCTGTGGCAGCAGCTGGACTCAAATCAAAGGGTCTGAAAAACAGGATTAGTGTCAACCACTGGACTATCCTTCTTCGTAAGCGTCCTTCTATAAAATGTATACATACTAGAGATCTGCGTAGCCAATACTGTAGTTTGGCATAGCTCTGTATCAAGACAAGTGCTCAGAGTCTTACTGATTAAAGGCTTTTTTGAGCAACACCTGCTAATGATACCAACTGGAGTAATTTAATTACAAGTCTCAGATCTTGATAAAATTAATATTAGCTGCAGGAATCAGTTTTCATGCTCTTGTGTCGTTAGAACAGTCCCAGTCAATATTGACTGGGGCCATTGTTTAGGCCCTTATTAACCAAATTCATAACTTAGTTTGCAATGAGGGGGCAGAGAGAACACTGAGTTTCAGATTCAAATACAAACACATGGTAGTTTCAGCTTCACCCAGTGGATGATAATAGATTTGAAGGCTATGGCGATTTCTTCCAGCTGCCCGAGTTATTTTCCTCAGCTCAGTTACTCTAGTTACACTCTGTTTTTATTTTTAGGAGGCTGTTGAGCGTCATAGAGAATGAATATTCTAACAGATGATATGAAAGGAAAAAGCAAGCGCTTTCTGTACTTCCAAATTTCGGCTCTGGCTCACTGAGAACAAGGAAGTACAAATCAGTCTTCGACTGCAAAAATGGGTCACCCACTGACCCACTTCTCCAGTTGCTGGAAAACCTTCCTAGAGCAGACTCGAGCAAAGGCGCCCAGATGGGTAGAACGAAATTAGGACTGTGTTGATATGTCTCCAGCAAGCTGACCAAGACCGGCAGGACTATTTATGCCCAGTACATGATGCTTACAATGGGAACCCTATGCATCATCAATCAATTTATTTGTAAAAAATAGCCCGCGCCACTTTTTGTAACTACTCCTTCACAAACTTCCGAGCGCTACAGCCCCAAGAAAGCACAGGCTTGATATAGAGGGGGTCAAAAACCCATCAAGTCCCCCAACAGGTTACTCACCTGGGCCACTTGAACAACCTGCAGCTGTATGTGCTGAGGCTGCTGCAAGCCAGTTGTGGATTGAGACACAGGGATGTACTGGATTCGCTGGTAATCTCCCTGGGGAGTTCGATAGTCTGTTGTGAGGGTCTGGGATATCTCCGTCATTGCCTGTGTCAGTAAATCTGTTGTCTGAGCAGGTAGAGAGAGAGAGAGAGAGAGAAGAGAGAGACAGACCATCATCACATCTTGTCTACTGGATTGAATACTTTTGCAGGGCTGTAGTTCTTTCATCACACTGAATCTACACTTACACCATTGGGCCTAATCATTTACTTACAAGAGCTCAATGTGTACAGAGGATGGGGTCACAAGCAATCACCAGGGATCATCCACTAGGATTGCTCTCTTCTGTCTAAATGCTAGCCAGGACCATTAAGGTCTAACTTTACAATAACAAAAAAAAAAAATTTTTATCTTCTGACTTAACAGTATTCTATTAGACAACAAAAATCCTGCATTTGTAAAGAGTTGACTTAGTTTCCAAGTCAAAAAGCGCTTCTCATATTCTACCTTTCCTCCTCACCTGCCGGAGTGATATTTTTCTTGACAACTGTATTTCTAAAGTGTGTGAAGACATTTAGCACCTAACAAATCAGGTTCATGAAGCCAACAGCATCCTGGTTGAATCTGCCCATTTTCAAGCAAAACAGTTTTTATCCAGTTACAGTCTTCAAATAGGAAGTTTTAAACTGCGGTCAATAGGATTTTTAAAACTACGCAGGACCCCAGCACCACTAAAGGACGCAAGACTGATTTTCTAGTCACAGCTTTCACCTCCATAGCAGCTGATGTATTAGCAGTGGAGAGATCAGCCACTGGAGGTTCATATCACTCAGTACTGCACTGTCCAAAGGATTACAGAGAGATCTTGTCTCCTCTGAACAGAATTTGATCCAGTCCCCAGTCATTGTTCAATAAGTCCTCTTGATCCCAAGAGCTGCAAGCACCTCAGGGGAACAGTCCCAGTGAAAATCCACGAGATGTGTACTCCTGAGTTAATTAGGCATGTGGGAAAGTATTATGTGGAGTCAGTAGCATATGGGTCTGAATCAAAGAAGGGAATGGAGTAGGGAAAAAAAGACAAATCCTTAGAGCTCCAGAAAGAAACACGTAATTCCTGGCAGAGCAAAACTACAACACAGATTCAGGAACAGAAGTGATCTCAAATAATGTCCTAACAGACGCTTTAAAATGCCGTCTGCCAAATAAACACTAAGACTACTACACCAGAGGGCTTCTGTTCTGTTTGTTTCCCTCAGTCGGCCTGATTTAACATGTCTTGAATCCTTACCACAACAGTCTCTCCGGTAGTGCTGTCGGTGGTTAGAACGGCAGGAGCGGAACTGATGACAGCTGTCGCCAGCGGGGCATGTATTGTGTTAGGGAGCTGAGCAAACTCCGGGTGCTTTTTGCGAATGTGTTGTAC
Organism: Gymnogyps californianus; assembly: GCF_018139145.2. Lineage (NCBI taxonomy): Eukaryota > Metazoa > Chordata > Aves > Accipitriformes > Cathartidae > Gymnogyps > Gymnogyps californianus. Next base: position 6,283,775 of record NC_059495.1, read on the forward strand.
CATCTTCGTCTACAGAGAGATGCAAAAGAGCATTAGAAAGATGGTCAGTAGCTCTGCTGCGGGCCAACTGAAATCAAACAGCCCTGCGGACTGCAGCTTTTAGGTTTCCCTCAGTAAGGCAGCATCAAGATTCACACCATGGGATGCTCTGGTCAGCGAGAAGGAAACAAGGATCACAAAGTTGCTGCTGCTTAGAGCTATCCGATACTGAAATATTGCCCCAAACGTCACAGCCCGTAAGCTTTTTACCCCAACACAGCCAAACGTTTCAGGGACCTTTTCCAGAGTTCACCTTTTCTGCATTTTGTTTCCCTACTCCTCTTCCTTGTAACTGTCAGTGAGCAGTTCCCAAGCTTTTCCATCTGTGACCGCACTCTGATAACATTTCCATTTCTTCTTTCAAGCTCATGCCCTCTATTTAGGGAACCTTTTTGCCAATAAAACGAGCAGGCTCCACCTGTATTGTCAGCGCACAGCATGAAACCAGCACTCTGGCTCAGAATGAAAGAGCTCTGCTTGCGGACTGACAGATGACAGAGACAGTGGTGAAAAAAGCATCACCAGAGAGGCTCTGTCTTCTGAGGCTAGGAGGCAACCCCCATACCTTACTGCTGTACTGCTTGGAACAGTGAGGACAGCAGACTGGAGGGGTGGCTATGGTGCCTGTCAGCTGGGTGTGGGTGCTCAGCATGGGATCCGGCTCTCCTGGACCCGCAGGGCGCAGCTTCCGGATGCTTGGAGGTAGCTCAGCACCAGGATGGTTCTTCAGGATGTGTGCTTTGCGTTTGCTGGCACTCTTGTACACCTGCAGGGTAAAGATTTGGAATGAAAACGGTGTAATCCTGAAGCCTGCACACAAAACAGCTACCAGTTATCTTCATCTGGAAGGTCTGCACATTGCTTTAGACAGTATGTTCAGTTAAATCCCAAACAACTACAACATAATACATGAATATACATACACCTTTCAGTGTTTAATCAACCTGTAAAAGCAACTCCTTCTTGTGTAGCATGCAGAAGCCATCTGAGAACATGTTGTCCGCCACAACAAAACAGCAAAGCAGGACAGAAAGGCAAGGGGAAAACCTTTTTTGCCTGATACTTGAAGGTCAAATGTCAGAGAAGCCACTGATCACCAAAGTCGTAATTTGTCCAATGTTAATTTGTCATGAGGGTTGATGCCTCCACTCTCACATAAAGCATCAAACTATTTTAAAAGCCTTCAGCAATCAACATATTCTTTAATTCTTTTTAGGCACATCAACAAATGAATATTCTGTAACATTATTTAAAACTATCCTTTTTTTTCCCCTTTAAACAAAAGGAAGGGGGCATCACGGAAGAATGTACTGAGGATAAGGACAGTCAAAATACACTCCCTGGTAAATAAAGGCCCACATGCATAAAAAGCAAAGGCCAGGGAATAAGAAGAGGAACCCAAAGGCAGTGCAGAAGAAGCTTCAGGCTCCACTGAACACTGGGAATTACTGGCACGTGACTTAAGTAAGCAGCTTAAAATAAAAGGAGTTAGAGACTAACTTTTAGAAACGATACAGAAACCAAAAGAAATTAGTGTTCAGGAGTTACAGACAGATAGAATACTTAGTCCTGGGTTGCAAAAAGTGATACAGGACTCAGGGTGAGCGACTGCTTGCTGGATCACAGTATTTAAGTCTTCCAACTCCAAAGACAGCAGAAAAGGAGAACTGCAGTTTTCAATTAGCATTCAGCTGCCTTGGCCTAAGTGTGTTTCGTCTTAATTTTTTTTGGACAGTACTGCAGGAATGTTGCTGGAAAGCACCTCAAAAAAAGCTACAGATCCTGCCAGATGTTTCTATGCAGAGACAAATTGGTTGCGTACAGGTCTAGGACTGAGCTACCCTCCGAGGGGTGACTTCCTTACATACCTTATCACAGTACTGACAGAAATAATCTCTGTTGGGTTTGATGATTGGCAACGTGAGCTCTGGCACCTCTTCTATTTTCATGTCTGGATGTCTCTTTGATAAATGATTCACCTTAGGAGAAAGAAACACAGAGAACAAGGGAGCATATTACAGCTGGAAGGCAAGCAATCGCTGCTTCTCCTAGACATGGATAACAGCCAAACCAAAACCGTAATGATGCTAGCCAGCAGCACCGGAAGCATCTGCTGCTGCAAGGGTTACTGCACATTCGCAGTCAGCTGCCGAAAGTAAACATGGTCTTGCTAGATCTCATTTACAGTTTCTCTAATCAAAATAAGATGGGAAGGGGTAAAATAGCTTGCCAGAACTCTCTTGCAGCCGAGAGTGAGGTAACGTAAAGGGCCTCTGTCCAGGGAGGCCTGTGCTAGCAGAGATCACAACCCCCATGAAATATCTGCAAATAAGATCTCCCGCGGCGTAACACCCTTCACACAGTGGCAGTTACAGGGCATGGCCAGGAGAGGCCCCTCAAGAAGGAGGAGAAACAAAAAATAGGGAAGACAGTCATGCAAACTGAGGCAGTAAGGCTGAACGAGGCAATATATTAATCTCATGTTCCGTTAAATACATTACACATCAATCAGCAATATGGTAGTGACAACCAGACGTACAACACAGGCAATGAAATATGCAAAGGCACACATTTGCTGAAGAGATAAGATACACAGATTTAAAAAAAGATGTATAATCTTAACTCAGCTATAAAATTCTCCCAGTTTCACAGCATCCTGGTGTTCCAGCCGTCGGAATTCCATCTTTATTCCTTAACTAGTCATCAAAATTGAGTACAGAAGTTGTAAGAGAAGCTAGAGCACACAGACACTCACCAACATCCCCCTCCGGCGGAAACCCATCATACAGAGTCGGCACTTGAACATGAAGCTTTCGTAGTCAGTGGAAGCTATCCGAGGCTTGAACGTTTTTGAGCGGCTGATTCGATCAGCTTTCTTGGCCTCCCTCTCTGGGTTGTGCATCCTCTGCATGTGCTCTCGCAGTTTGTCTTTCCTCTAGGGAAAGAGCAATCGGGGACAAAAACATCAGCACCACCTAATGTCTTACTACCTGTTGTTACAAGGACGAGCCACAATGTAAGTCATTCAGAGATCTCTCTTCGGCTTTTCCTCTCCAGCGCTGCCGTGAGATACAGTTACATGCTCAGCGTTGGACAGCTCAGCAGGAACCCTTTGGGCTTAGGTTTATCCTTCAAACCAAGCTGAGGTTGCTCAGCCACAAAAGCAGGAGCCAAACTAATGCTAATTTAGCAGCCTCCGTGAGAACGAACCCCTCCACTCTGGCTTTTCTTTGAATTTACCTAAAATACTAGTGCTCAACTCTGTACGGCTGGAAACTTGCATCAAATAATGCTCTTGACTGAGGAGGACCTCATGTCCTACAACAGTACTGAACCTACTGCCCAGATGCAGTCCAGCCTCTCCGGACACACACTGTCTAGAATGTGCTTCTTCACCCAAAAGTATCCAGTCCCTCAGCATCCCATAAGAGACTAAGCGACAAGGGAGCAGGCTGCTGCCACCACAGTTTACCTGGCTCACGGTCTGCTCCATCTGTTCTGGTGGGATTTGGAAAGGCATCTGGATGTCATGTGCTGACAAGATGGATGCCATGGACACAGGCACCTCGGCCAGGAATATTATTACTCCACTCATATCAGCAAGAAGTTTTCTTAACTAAACTGATAGAAGCAATACAACCCAAGCACCTGGCAAGTGAGCTGTATAATGACCCAGTTCTTAATGAGCAGATGGAAGCTTGCTTTGCTATTAAATCATTAGAAATAAGATCCGATAGATGAGACACCCTGTTACAGCAGAGCCTGCCGGGGTGGATCTTGCCCCTTGTTCATCAGAAGTGAATGTCGTAGCTCACACACGACACAAAGCAGTGCATGCAACTTGCAGGCAAGTCTAGCATGTTTACACATGTTAGTTTCTTCCACCTTGGACAACACGAGCTTATCTACTTGAAGGAGGGTAAAGAATGGTGTTCTCCACCTGTATCAGGAATGATCCAGTCAAGAGTCATCTTACCTTGAACTGCTTGCCACACGTGGAGCACAGGAAGTCTTTGCGGTCTGAGTGTCGCAACATATGGAGTCGCAGCTTGTCAGGACGGCAGAAAGCCTTGTCACATTCTGTACACTGGTAAATCTTTTCTGAATGGAAACTGCGTACGTGTTTCTTGACCTAGAATTGCAGATCATAGAAAAATGGAATTTATTCAAAAGAGAAGAGTGTGGTAAAACAGTCTAGGAAACGCTTAGCAAAAAGGAAAAAGAAAGAAAGGAAGAAGGTTTTAAGAGTTCTCTAACCCGCTTTGGTTTAAAAAGTATTTTATCAGAACAGTTGCTATCTTGGCAGTAGTTTCTATAAAGCCATAACGTCTTTATTATGCATCTGGATGGACGATTTGATTTCCTCAAGACTGATTCTTGAAGGCATTGGCTATTGCACAGTTGAGCACTTAATGGGCAGCAAAAGTCCATGATGTACCAGTTTTACTGAATCATCCTGGAGTTAACACGTTCATCTGAGGTTCATTATCTTTACTTCATTTATAAGAAATCTAAACTCAGGGACTAATTCCTTTCAATCAGAGAGAATGAGCTTGCAATTACATTTGGCAAAAAAAAAAAAACCCAAACAAACTTAGATAGAAAAGCATTTGCACGCCATTCCTGAATGGTAATTACTTTTGCATACTTTGGGACTATCCTTGACCTCTTCAAGCATCCAGTGGGATTTTTTTTCCCCAATAAAGTAACTGATGAGGTTTGACATTTGAAATCCAAGCACTATTCACGAAATGGATCCCTAATTAAATCTTTACCATCTAATACGATCATACATGGAACAACTTGGTACCTTTATCTGTTCCACATAAAAGTATTTAAGTAGGCAGCAATCTATGGTGACTAGACTTAATTATTCACATAGTACCAAATGAAAAAATCACCTTTAAATTCCAAAATAGAGCTGAATAGCTGGAAAAAAAAAAAGCCGTGGGACCTTTTTCTGACTTGATCAGTTTCACGGGAAAGTTTATGGGGAATTAGGCTGCAGTACAGCATTTCTGAATCATCAACATTTTTCCTTGTTCAACATTTACAGAAGATAAAGGTTTTTGCCTGGATGGAATTATATTAGTGAATCACTTTTCCCCATCCTTTCCTCTTCAGCCTATTGGATAGTCTATCAGTTCCTATTACTTGACTTAAATTGAAATGTAGAAATCCAGTTTAAGTCAGGCAGCTCAGCAAGACATATCAACCTCTTTATCCCTCTAAAGGATAATGAATATGTGCATGGTACGTCTCAGTTTTTTCTTACTGAACATCGAAATAGCATCCTTAAATTCCATTAACGATCTTCTCCAATGGCTCTGCACAGTGCACAAAGTAGTTACTTTACTCACTACTCCAGTGCAACCTCTCCTAAGCAGTGTGCAGAGAAGAAGAAGAATAAAGTACCCAGCTGAAGCCCAGGGGGGAAGTCAGGAAGCAGAGTATCCTGATCTGTTCTGGCATTTCTGCCAGGTGTTCAAATGAATTATTCTGACAAAAACAGTCAAGGGATTAAAGATGTAAAACCACATTTTTTTTTTTGGTTCAGAGTTTTAACGACAAAGGACAAGGTGCATTCAAGTACACGCTGCATACAGCAAAAGACAATTCCTTTTCGTGCCATGGATCTGTACTGACCAAAAGTAGTCAGGACCTCTGCTTTAGGCATTTTCTAGGGATAAGGGACCACCCGTCCCACAGTACAGTGCCTTCTAATGACAGACTGAAGTACCACATCTGATGATTCAGTGGAAAGAGCACTTCCATGGCATAAGGCAACACCTAGCAATGCTTGGTCACTCTTCCTTTTTAATTTCTGACTGACATGGACCCCTTTGTCTTGTGAGAATGAACTGACATGCAGCATTACACAAGAACAGTACCGAAAAATTCATATACAGAGCACTGGCAAGAGACCCGGGAGGCAGTGCTTCAAATCAGTATGGCATCTCACCTGGATAAAATCCGGAAAGCGTTTTTTGCAGGTAGGGCAGGTGAAATAGCCATCATTGACGTGGATGGCCACGTGATCTTTAAGCAGATCCAAGCGGTCAAAGGACTCAGGACAGAAAATGCAGGAGTATGTCTTCTGGTCCATGTGGAACTTCATGTGGCTCTCGAGCGCACCGCTGTTGATGAAGCCCTTGTTGCAGATGTCACAAGTCAAAGGGCAGTTCCCTTCCCGTCCATGAAACCGCAAGTGCTGATCCAGTTTGTCCTTTTCGCGGAAGGCCTTCCCACACTGGAGGCATTTGAACGGGCGAAAGGATTTCCGTATGAACAGGTGCTGAAGAGCTGCATTCTGAAAGAAACATCGAAGAGACCATTAGCTTTTATTATTATGCATAGATTCCACATCCAAATATTTTCAAGATTAAATATACCAGATGATCGGTGAACCTAAACTTCAAAAAATGCTTTTGCTTATAGTACTGTCTCCATTTTACAGAAGGGGAGGCTGTGACAGGCAGAAGTTAAGGGATATACCTGCAGTTACACACTGAGTTAGGAGAACACAATGCAGAAGTTTCCTCTCCAGTCCCTGTCTTCTGCTGATTTAGCTAACTTTTGTCTTTAGCATGGCATTTTTCTGTAAAATAAAACTAAGTCCTCTCTGAAGTACAGACCTGGGCCTGAGAAAAGCTGCAATTCCAGCCGATTGTTGGGGATCGGGTCACAAGTTCAGCCACCATACAAAGGAACGGCCAGCTAGCGCCCTGTCTTTCACTCAGGAGCAGGGCTTATGAAATTCCACAGCCCTTTACAAAAATCAGCTTCTGCACCAAAGATCACCACAGAGATGTGCAGCAGTGGTTTAGCGTTGCCTGGAAAACTTCTGGCGGAACATACATTCCAGAGATGCTGGCCTAAACCTTTTCGTTATTATCGAAAAGAAAAATAGAGTTTCAGAACATCACAGCAGGGGCAGAATGGCAGGTTTACAAGCAACAGGTAAGAACTTGTGAGCAATTCGCCTGTCTTTGCGACATTTAGCATATATCATGTGTGAGAGCCTGAAAATGAAGAAGAAAGATGGAAGACAAACACACCGGTGCTAAATCAAGAGGAACTCTGATAGATTCTGTTGTCTACTCAAAGGGCAGTCGATTATACACAGTCAAACTTGAAATTGCTTTTCTTGGTATTGCAAGAAGCTTTAAGAATATTGTGAATTGAGCATAATGCGTGTTGTGCGAGTATTCATTTTAAAATTTAATATACTGGGCTGCTCTTCTCTGTTTTTCTCCACTCCTACTGTGCACAATTACTCTTCTCAGCCCCTGCTTTGTTTTGATGCGTGCTTTCCTTCGGTCTACCTTCTCTGTAACGTTTCACGATTGTTATCTCTTCCCCTTTCTCCCCTTCTCCTTCAGGTAAATGTTATGGAGCCATCCCAGTCCTGATACCAGCGCTGCCTGCTGGAGGAACAGATACTGCTCACCATGTTGCCTGTAGAAATAGGAATAGAAAGCGTGCCCTGCGCCTACATTTCAATATTGGATGAGAACTTCTATGTTGGACAGTTGCAAAGGTGGAAGTCAGTCGTACCTCTGCATGCATGAAATCCCACCGCACACTATCACGCATACTGTACTGAAAGTACGCTGCAATACTGCCGTTTCTCTGCAAGAAGTCTACGGAATATTTACTCTTCTCCAAAATAAGATCTATACATCGTCATTTATTGATGTCTTCTCTTTTCAGATGTTACACGCACAATCTACGTCATGATAGTCATATAGAGAAATAGCACTGGAACATTGCTGGCACCTATGCTTACACACGTTCAATAGTACATACTTCTCCATGAGATACGTTCAAGACTTCTGCAAACAGATTCCCCTGGTTTCCTTTCTCCTTTTCTCGTGGGAATGTCTGGGCTGACATTTGCTGTGTCCCTTAAGTGTGTGCCAACAGCTGACACTGAGAAAGTCAAGTTAGGAGCTCTTCTGCTGGAATGAGGGGACAGCTCGGGAACACTATGAAATGCCGCGCTAGAGATTAAATTAGTGAACCTGAATGATCCTTTTCACCATCTGAACTGCAGAGGGAAACCTATACTTTCATTCCAAGAACAGGAACATGTGAGCAACTGTTTTGCTATAAAAAAAGCTAACAGTTTAATACAGGAGCCCCAAATGAGCCCTCCCATGAATTGTCATCATCTCCATTCTCCATTTTGCAAGTGGAGAAGTGGAGACAACGGGAAATATATGGATCTGCTGTAAGTCACACCATGAGCTGGAAAGATAGACATGTGCTGTGTAAAAATTAACACGTTGCTTGGAGTCAGGAGCATATAATTTTCCCCTTAACTACAGGGATATGCTAATAAACCAAATAGTTGAAGAGATGCACTTCAAGTTCTTAACTCCACTATTACTGTACTTTGCTATTTGATCACTGGTATCTTACCAGTGATCTGACTGGTACGATGGCAGGCCAGACTTCTATACCATGTACATCAACATAGTCCCACTGCTATCTCAAAGGCTACAGAAGGGTGAAACGTTTTAGTGCTCTTTGGTTAGATAAGCTATCAACTATAAAACCAGAAAAAGAGAACTAAGTGTTGTCTCATTAACCTGCAACATTGATCCAGTGCAAACAATTGCGCAAACAAATCCTGCAAAACTTTAAGATGGATATTATAGTATTTCGTCCAAGCAGTTTACTCCTATAATATTCACCTTAAATTTGCAATTAATTAGTATGAAAAGAACTAGAAGAATGCAAATTGTTATTCAGATAACACTTTGTTCTGGACATCGGTTGCTTAAAGAACAAATGTGACAATTTACGATGCGGGGTCAATCGGGAAACAGTAAACAGAAGTTGGACAAAACAACATGGAAGGTGATGTTGTTACGTACCATTCGATTAGATACAGCAAAAACCCAACGAAACAAAAAAACCAAACCAAACCTACCTGCAGCTCCAGCTGAGCAGGCAGCATTGAGGGAGAGAAAAATACTTATGTTATGCAATGGACTTTAAAACAGAAGCCTTGACTTCTGCAATAGTCACGCTTCTGCGGGTCACTACGAGGGCCAGCTCTTCTAGCTAGAGTTTACTCTTTACTTAAGCAAAACTCCTTTGAGGTTTTTGCCTCAGGAAACACTAAGCAGATCTTCAAGGTTTACCCTGTAGTTAATAACTGCCCAAGGGGAGTTAAAGGGCAAAGATAAAAACCACAGATAATCTTGAAGGTGTTTTGTGACCTTTCATGTTTTCTCAGAGTTGATTAATAATGATGTAATGCATACTGCAGAGCCACAGTGAGAATGAACTGCTTTTAGCAGAAGGGAATAATTAGGGCAGGATGACAACAGGGCAAGGATTAGAAGAGTGAAAAAGTTAAGGAGTGCGGACTTTTTTTTTTTAACCTCATCTTACTGTTTGTACTCTTCGTTATACAACCAGTTGCATTTCTTTCAGCACGAAGGAAATGATTGTGCTTTCCAAATCATATCCCTATCCCTGCCAGTTGCTTCCTCTGAGTAAAGCAGTCACCTACACAAAGGACATTTTAGGATCAGGTCTGTATGTAAAAAAAAAAAAAAAAAAAAAAAAAAAAGGCAATTTGGAAATGCAGATGTTTCTGGGATCAGCCCAAAGACACTCTGGATGCCGCCCAGAACTGAATTAAAAACAAATATTCATTTTGGCTGCAGACCACAATGTTCCTCTAATTTGTTAGAAGAGTATCTTGAAGGGGGGGTCTATCTCTCTTCAATACTAAGGACGTGACCACCATATTTAAGGTCTGATCTCCAAGGAAACTTGACAGGCTGTAAAGCAGACGCTGAAAAATGAACCGATCCTAGCACGACTTGAACCCTGGGGCACCAGAGATCACTGCTTCCAGCTAGAATGAAAGTACTCTCAGAGCGTCACTGCCTTAAACCTTAGAAAAGCTGAAGCAATTCACAAAGAATTACTGGTTTTGAAAATTAAATCCTACATGAGTAATAAGGAAGAACTAGAGCTACACAGGTCTCCAGATCATAATCAGGAGTCAAGACTTTCTACCTGTTCTTTGGAAGTCAATGATGTACTACACATCTTAAAACCAAATGTTTGCTTGCTTATAATATTAAGTGCATGTTATTGTAAGAAGGTGCTGTGGATAGTTGAATTGAGTGAGTGCTCACAGGGTGCTAGAGCTTGCTGTCATTTTACAGTGCTTAAAAAATAATGCTTGCTAGTTTACTCTTATCTCGAGTTCTCATTGCTCACGGTCTGACGCAATATGGAAAGGTGCTATGCAACCATCCATCTGCCATTCTGCCAGTGCCCCTATCTTGAAACATCTCCAGGACTCTGCTGAACATGAGCTGCCAGATGTACGGGAAGTTAAGGAGATTTGGAGATACAAACATGTCACCAAGGACTAAACCACTGCTGCACTCCTCTTGGTTGTCATCCGTTTGTGATGCATTTCCAGGGAAAAGTTAAGTCACAAGACAAAGAAGTAACTTCAGAATTTCTGTCCCTTTCTTCCCAAATTTACCGTTTAAGAAGATCTTAAGTTCACATCTTGCGTTCAAAAGTTCAGGTAAAACAGGCAACACTCTTCTCCCATCACACTCAGGCCTCAACTTTCTACTGAGGAAGTTGTGCCATATCGTAAGCACTAAATATCCATGCTCTTTACTGTCAAAAACTCAGCATCTGTCTTTGTACTCTGTTATCCACCCTTCAAAACATTCAGTAAAAATCCCCCAAGCTTTTAACATACGAAAATCAAATTACTGGTAGAAACTTGTCATTCAGAGAGTGCAAGCATTTTATATGGTTAAAAAGTCTGCAGTCTTAATGTGCCTGAGCCAATTTCTTCCTTCAAGATATGCCGCTGCATTTATGGGGTAACACCACCGTTGGTCTCGCATATATATTGCTATAAACTGAGAGCAAAATTTGGCTCAACATATTCCCATACAGAACAGTTACTCAACTCTTTTCTAATCCTTTCTCATCCCCTAAAAATGAAGTCTTACCCCAATTGCAGCTGTTCCTTTCTGTAAGCAAAATTTTACACATGGAAGAAAAAGAAAAAGATTTTGGGCTAAATAAACCAATCTCACAGTTACACAGCTTGAAGGATTATTTGCTTGAATCATTTCCCTCCCACACACAGTAGAGAAAAAACAGCTCACCCGGCTGACACAAAGCTCAGGCTCAAAGCGTTTGCTGTCGGTACACCAAGCTCCTAGCACAGGTCTTAATCTCAAAGACAGGCAGGTTTTTCTACCCCAAGAAAGGATTTTATCACTAAATATCATCATCATCATCAACTAAGTGGATCTAAACTGAGGTCGTGGTTCCTCTTTGGCAACAATTTGCAAGAAAAGAGTTCTGAGAGACCCAGATGGTGCTGTGAACAAGTCATTAGTCTGTGCCACAGTACCATGATTCAGCCGGCTGTTTGAAGCACTCCTGCTTGCCAGCTTGGATGGACTGTGTTTCTATGAAAGAATTACTGTGCTGGAATTGAATCGGCTCCAACTGGTGACCAGTTCTCGCTAGCATCTCATGAGATACTAGTTCTTTACATGAGATTTGTCCTCCTCTCAGTCCAAAGAAAATTGCTAGGAATGAGATGCTTTATTCAGGATTTGGAAATGGATATGACAGTGAGAGAAAGAGACCAGCTGGTCCTGGCAGGCAGGTCCAGCATTCTCTGGGTTACAGCAAATGGAGAGAGTGAGAGAAGACGTGATCCGCCGTCCTCTTTGCTTACCCTGATACGCTTTGCTCGCCTCATGTCATCTGCTGTCATGGTGCTCTGCGTAGGCACCGTGCTCTCATCATGCTGCGGCTGGATTTGTAGCGGGTGGTTTTCTGACTGCTGCTCCAGTGCCGACTGCGTCTCTGATGGCACTGGAGTCTGTTCCTGCTGCTCCAACCCATTCAGTGTGGCTTGTCCGGCCTCATCAAACTGCCCCTTGCTGGAAAAATGCAGCAAGTCCTGAAATCGCAAATCATACAACCAGTGATTATTCCCCCCACCCACTGAAAAATGCTTTGATAATACTCAGCAGACAACAAGATTTCTACATATTTCATCACAAGCTATAAACAAAACGTGTCTACACTAATGCTTTCCTACTGTGTTCCACTGATGCTCTCAGCAGATCACCTCCACCTACAGCAACAACATTCAGAGCGCCAGGGAAGAAGCGCTGCAGGTAGGCGACTCTCTTGGCCATCATATTGTCTGGTCGGACACAGACAATCAAAATGACCCAGCTGTTAATAGCCAAGCAAGTTGTTCTGCACTCACGAGTATTCCTGCTTTAACCAAAGATGACGTAGACTGACCTGTGAGAAATTTTATGACCAAAGTGACTAGCACAGACCAGGGAAAGCAGAGAATTTCTGTCTCGTTGAAGCCGTTGTCACTTTGAAACATTACCATGTATTGTTATGCAGTATCTTCTCCTTTCTAACAAACTAGCTGGAGTGCTGAACTGGAGAGTGACAAACGAGACTATTATACTGTGCACTGTGTGCTTTGCTATCCAGTTTCCAAGCTCTGCATACTCTCATCGACCCAGCTGCATACATCACTTATATTTATCACACAAAGCTGTTTTCCTCCTTTTTTGCATTAGCATAAAAGAAAAGGGAGGGTGTCAGGAGCAGGAAGCACGTATCAAAAATCTACATTCTTTCCGTATAAATTCCAATAACCCCTCTGGGATGGAACCCTCCCGTATTACAAGACAAAAACCATAGGTCCTTACTAGACATCACTTAATGCAATTAAGGAAACTTAAAAGCACGAGCTAGGAGACAGAACACCAAAAGCGTATCAGCTCAAGGCTGGTGCTGTCAAAGCACAAAAGCAGGTGTGGGAGAAGAAAAACAGGGAGGTGCCAGAAGGAGTGCAGCTGTTATAAACCATGACTGCTTACCAGATAGAGACACTTAGTAGAGCAATATACCAGCCAAATGTCCAGTCCTGGTCTAGGTGGCAAGTTTCCACACTTGCCACACTAAACTGTGCTCACAGCATCCCGAGTCTCAAGTTCTCAGGCAGATGAACTCATGCCTAGTCATTAGCGAGGCAGGCAGACCTCCAAAGGCTTGGGACATAAACCATGGCCCTGCTCGACTGTACAGACACACGTGAGCTAGCTCTGGGCCACGCTCCAAGCTGGCAGGATGTGAGCCACCTCCAGTCCAGAGGCCGTTCAGAGACATTAGCATGGGACTGCGCCCAGTAAGCACTGTCTCTGCGGAGTTAAGAGTTTGGGAACAGCATTACACTTACTTGTCTAAATGGGGCTGGCTTGTGTCACGTCAGCTTGCGAAGAGGGTGATCTCGCAACTGTCTGCACTTAATGCAACATTTAGGGCAATCCTGCACGCTCAGGAAACGAGCAGCAGGCATTCATAGGCAACGTATACATTCCTCCCTCTAAGTCCGCACTGAACCGTGACCCAGCGAGATGCCAGAGGAGAATTACCACTCCAGATACCAGCTTTCAGCTAAGTCATAAAACAGAGCCACTGATGCCTTCTGACACCTTTCATAAGAGGACTTGGTGGTAACCTAAGCACGGTCAGCAGAGAGAATTTAGCATTTTACTTAAATGCATCATATTAGGTCCCTACAGAATATAACCAACAGCCACAAGCAAAAGAACATTTTGCAATCAGTATGCCTACAGGAGGCCCTTTTGTTAATATTAAAACATCATAAAGAATCGTAGCTCAAACTGATTTAAATCTACCAGCAACAGTTATAAGAGCAGGCTCTGACCTCACGTTCCAGAAAGGACAAATACGAACCTAAATTCCCATTACAGTTTTACTGTCTAAATTACTTTTGTGATGCTGCTAAACTGCTGCAATAACCCATCTCACTGCTAAGTGCTTTGGGATGAAAGTTGCTGTAGTAATGCAAGTGATTTTACAGTTTTTACAAAAGGAAAGCAGTGTGCTCCCCTGGCAGCGAATCACAGCTAGAAAACCAAGAATTACTTGGGTATAAGTCCAAGGCACACCCCCAGTTTGCACTGATGCCCCAAATTCTTTTAGTCAAGAGTTTACATCCCACAAGGTATTTTTTTTCCTCTTCTCCATCCCCAAAAATATACCTGCGTCCCTTCTTCACACTTTTCCCCATTTTCACTGGTTACTTCCATACGCATGAATTTGGGAGGGCGCCCCGGGCGTCTGCCTGGTCCAAACCTCCTCTTTCCTCGCCCACGACCTCGGCCTCTGGCTCTGCAGAATACATAGTGCTCCAGGTTAGAGACAAAAAAAAAAAAAAAAAAAAAGATGGATTTGGAATCTCCACTGATTTTATGCATTCTTTCTCAGCATCACTATTCACCCATTCAACTCAGTAACAATGGCCTGCAGTAAATAATAAAACCTGAAGAAATTCTGGCAGCAAAAAATAGGGTACTGGCTGGTATCTATTTATTTTGTGCTCTATGAGAAATCAAAAGTCCAGAACACATTAAAATTTATTTCAGTAATCATGGGACCGAGAGGACTACTGGCTTCTAGCAAGCCCTCTGCCATGGCAACTCTCCTGCTTCCAACACCCCACTGTACGGTGTGCTGGAAAGCATTTTCAGCCAGATGGAACAAGTGCACAAGGAAACCAATTTAAAACCTGAAGCCATAACATCCCTCCCCAAAAAGGCACTTAGCCATTCATGTCAGGCAGTAAACTGAAGGGAACAATTTCCCGCATCAAAAAAAAAAAAAAACCAAAACAAAATGCAGCACTTGCTAAGTTTCAGGAAAAAGAAGGCACCAATGTCTTGTGCTCTCTGATGGATGTTTGTAGATTCAGCTTTTAATAGGTCATGATAAACTATCTTGCCAGCCCAATGAGGAGCCAAAGCACTAGAAGTCTTGTTCTCCGAGCTCTGTATCTGCATCCATCTGAGAAGCATCAGTATTTCAATACTGTGGTACTGAAATATTGCAATTTTTAAAGTCATTGGCCAAAAACCAAAAGCCAACCCAAAAAATCTCACCATTTCAATGGGGTATTTATTTCCTTCGAGCTACTTCTTTCGCAAAGTCTCCTACACCAATCAGCTTCCTGGTGCCACATTCTTACCTCCTGGTGCTGAGCCGTTCTCTCATGGGTGTGATCTGTAGGGCAAACTTCCTGCAAGTTTGGGGAAGCACCATAGTGATACACAGACAAAGCTAAAGCTTTCAGTACCTGCTGAAGAAGTCCAGCTTCTCATCATGGGAGTTGAGGTGCTGCTGGAGTTGCTCTGAGCTCATGAAACGACGATTGCACTCGTAACACGGCCAGTTCTTCTCTTGCTCTCTGAGAACTATGTTCAATTGGAAATGTCAATAACAGCATTTCAGCCACCACCAATTAAACGCCTCATTTTTTTTCCCAAGCCTTTCTGTCCTCTGTGGGCCGTATTTCTCCCCTGAAGGTTAGACAGACTGCGGAATACCCAGCACTGCTCCATTTAGCTTTGCTTTTATCCCCTCTGCACTGTGGCATGACTACAGCTCATCACAGAAAGACAAAAAGGTCGCTGGGGACAATTCACATGGACTATAAACACTGCTTAAAATTCAGGGAGATTTTGAAGTTTACCCTTGTATGGAAAAGCACCTACAGGATTGTGCCTCTGGCATAAGTTAGGGGAGGTCAAGAGAAATTTCTCAATCTAAAGCAGGAGCACATCGGTTTATGACACAGACTCAACACGAGACATCAAGTACAGAAAAATATCTCTCTCTCCGGCAGCAACCTAATGCTTTCCAGAAACTGAGGCAAAAGGTTAAATTACTGTAGTATTAGCATGAGAAGAGTTAATAGAACTAAGTCCCAATAATACAATTCTAGATCTGGTTTAACTTTTCTTAACCTAGCAGAAATTTGGGAGCACTATCCAGGCCATATACTTGAAACTAAGAAGTACAACACCCAGCCACCATCACACAGCAAGAACGGAGAGCAGAAGAGCCCAAGTTACCCTTCCTTTCCTCCTCAGATATGTCATGGATCTTCTGGTTCACAAACTCTGCGTAAGAGGCAGCATACCACACCTGCAGCAGGAATACAAGATAACAGAACACTGAGATGGAACCAGAACTAAAGGGAATTCATGTGAAAATGGTTTTTAAGCAATACATTTACTTCACTCGCCTCAACCACTAACTCTTATTACTCCTTTCATCCTCAATAATAAAGTCTGTTGAGATCAATATGCCCCCACTGAGGAATAAAAGAGCTTTGCTCAGAAAGCATATCCATTTAATTTTAAGGTGTAGCCTCCTAATATGAATGTTAATCTCACACATGGCTACCAGTAGCTCTAAAGGAAGTAAGATTAATCTCTTTAGACCCGACTGTATGATTGTAAAGGATGGACGTCAGCAGAGTACTGTTACTTGTTGTACCAAGAGGAATGGAAACGTTGTTAACTCGGGGGATTTCCCATTTCTTTCCTGCTCTCTTTACATAGACAATATGCAGCACCGTCCAGAGACTCATTTAAAACGTTTCTGAACTTCTGAAGGATTGGAGCACTATGGTCCTCCTTCCCAAAACAAAAGATCTGCCAGGCTGCAGCATGATGGACCCACTTTCATTATACAAGGGATTTAGGAAGCCTTCAGCAGAGAGAACCACAGGAGGCAGAAAGACAAAGTTTATTAGAGCCTAAAATCAGATGCTCACATTAGCTGAGAATTCTGGCATCATTTCGCATTTTATCTTACTGTTCGATTAAAAAGGTTCAATTTTAGAAGAGATTTCTTAAAGAAGGCATGAACAGATTTTCAGCGTGAAAAA
This sequence comes from Gymnogyps californianus, assembly GCF_018139145.2. Lineage (NCBI taxonomy): Eukaryota > Metazoa > Chordata > Aves > Accipitriformes > Cathartidae > Gymnogyps > Gymnogyps californianus. Next base: position 6,300,621 of record NC_059495.1, read on the forward strand.
TCTGGGCAAGTTTAAACTGGTTGTGGGCCACGTGCGTTTTCATAGCAGTGGTGAGTGGCATTTCTAACTCCTTCAAAGACTCACTAGCAGGTTCGTGTTACTTTGCAGGAATCTCACCAGCTGGACAAAGAAGAAAGCCTAGAGCTCCTAGACTACTCACCTGTCATGCAATACAGAAGTTCTCAGCTTTAACTGACTGATCCTCCTAGTTCAATCTTTGGACAAAATTCACATGAATGCCCTACGCCCACTTGGGGAGGAAGACACATTACAGAGCCTAGGTAATTCGCTTTCAATTATCAAACCAATTTTACCCCAAAAGACACTACTAACACATAAAGCAAGAAAAATGGTGCTTCTACAGGCAGGTCTGTACAGATTTAATTAAAGTCTGATTACAAATTGATTTAAAAACTGTTGAGAAAATGATGTTTGGATACACTTAAAATGGATTAACAAGGTTTCTAGTGATTCAGCTTAAACAAATTAAGGACTGATTTCAGAGAAACCAAAAAGAATCCTGCTCTTAAAAATCAGCAACAAGTGTATAAGCAGGCTTTTGCCCTGGTTTAGCTAAGTGTGTTTAAAACAGGGTTTTTTTTGTTAAACTGTTGAAATTTACGTGCAAGAAAAGATTTGAAGATGAACAAACGATTTCCTGATACCAAAGTTTTTCGGTTACCCCCAGTTCCCCAAAAGATGTTGAAAACGAAGGCCATCTCAGCGGGCCACGCTGCTTTGAGCTCAAAGTAATCAGTACATTTTTAGAGGGAACAAAAAGTAACTCACAGGGAAGTCACAATATCCTTTATCATTTTCCACATGCAAAGTTTCAAAAGTTCCAGGAAAGCCAGGTAAAGTGAGAGACCATATTCACTTAAGGCACCAGAAAACAAGTCAAGGGCACACAGGACTAACTGGAAAGGGCATCCAGAACTAAAAAGAATAAGACTGCTGCAATAAAAATTAGATTGCATCAGCAAAATATATGCAGTGTAAAGCATGACAGTGACAGACAAATCATTTACATACTCTTATTTTAAACTTCCTCATTTTATACCTGAGCCAAAGCTCATTTAAAATCCAGAAGTCGGTGGCTAACTACTGACTGACTTCAGTGACATTTGACTCAGGCCATCACGTGCTTTATCAGAGAAAAAAGCCCTAAAACTATTTACAGCCATCATTTCTGGCACTTGGAGATGCACTTATTAGGTAGCAACTCTAAGATTTTATCTCATCAGTAGAAAAATGAGTCACGAAAGACAAGCAATGCCATACCTTGAGTTCCTGCTTGGGCTCCACGTTTTTAATGGTTGTGTAATAAATATGGTGGCCGTACTGATACGCTACCAGGTTCTGCTCCAAATGGTTTTGAGCTGGACGCACAAACATCATCCAGTTACAAAGAGCCTCGCTAGAAAGTTCAAACCACAGGTCCTCTTGCAAGTCTCTGTCTTTTCTGTCACCCTTATCAAGAGAAACCTGTAGCAAAATCCAATTACATAAGACTGTAACTGTCTGGCAGCAGGTTCAAAAGAATTTGAGTTTCTAAAAGAAACTACTGTGCCCATGCAACTTTTACATTAGGAAAGCAATGAAGGCATAGCTAGTTTGCTCTCTTTGCTAACAGGGATCCAGAAACAGGCAGCACTTAGAAGAATACTTAAAACCAGGTAGAGATTTAACTAGGGAGACACGATGGACCCTTCCATAGGGCTTTCAAGGGCAAGAAGCATTCATTAAAAGGGTCAGGCACAGTACTTGACATGTGGCTATAAAGGAGGCACAAGAAGCTGCAGCTTTAGTAGGCTATACAGCATCAGTTGTCAGATATTTCTAACTGGCAGACCCACTTCTCCTTTCATTTCTTGACTCATGACACTGCCTCAAGCTGGAAGCAGCGCTTCTTTAGCTGAACTTCTGTTGGGTTACTGAATCTGCCTGCGGTCACAACTTCCTTGTCAGACACTGACCATCAGAGACCAGCGCTCCTAAGACTGTGGACCTAATCTCCAGCAAATAAAGGACCAATTCCTATAACGAAACCAGTAAATAAATGGATAAAAGTCAGTCAAATCCATTATATCTTCACGCCAACGACCTGGCATGAGGAAGGGGAGAAAAATCTCTCCTCTCCCCTACATCTTGTGGGGGAGAGGAGGGCAAGGGGAAGAAAAACATTTTTAACTGAAGTTACAGCATGACACAAAATAATGGCTGCAAAACATCCTCACATGGGGCTGCTATTTTTATGTCCAGATGCTGCTTCAGCCCACGTAAGAGCGATTCGCAGCATTCCACGTTATGAGTCCTATACATCGTAACACCATAATGCCAGAATATTCACCACAATTATTGTGTCTCCCTGAATAACAGAGTAGATTCCAAGGCAAAGCAATCTGGGTATTTCTGAGTTACATTCGGAGATGGAAGTAACAAAAGAACATCTCCATTGAAGTAAGTGATCAAGGCAGAGCGACAAACTCGTGAAAATCAAAGCGTAAGCACAAATTGATCCCGCTTCTTCTCTCGCACGCACACCCTTACCTTCAAATGGATGTAGCAGTCTTTGAGTTCAGTTTGTCTAACCAGGGGTCCTTCCACAGGTCCAAACTGCGTGCGTTTTGGGATACGCCTTTTGGAGAACACACCTCCCAAAAACCTGTCTATATAGAGCACCAAGGGGAGGCTGGCTCTCGCCCTGGTCAGCACAGGCCGATTTGGGATTGGATGCAAAGGTCCGTGTTTTGGACACACAGAGGGATGCGCGTTATTACACTCTTCACACCCTACAACACAAAGTCAGAGAGGACACGACTGTCAGGCAGACACTCATGCATCAGCTCAGAAGAGACAGCCCTATCTCTCTCTAAACATCTTTGGCTCAGCTGTAGGAACATTTATTCCAATAGTCTGTCTACATTTTAAAACATTAGAGAGGGCAGCCTCCTGCAAAATGAAGAACAAAGCAACTCAGAGACTCCACCTAAGACAGAACCTTGTCTTTTCAGTAAGGCAGCTCAATATGAGTCTACTTTTCTGGGTAGGAAGGGGTTTACTTATTACCGCTAAAATCTGAATGGTTTTCGGCTCCATTAACTGAAGGTCTGATGGAGGGGAAAGAAAAAAGGGGAGGGCAGCTAATACACTACATACTACTTCATATGCTTACACAAATCATTGGGATCAAAGGGTCGAGGTGGATCTGGTTCCCATTCATCCATGTCAGTGTCTTCCCCGTCTTCATCCTCATCTTCATCCTCGTCATCTTCCTCTTTTGTTTCCATCCTTCCCATTTGATTCTGCAGAGGTGCTAAAGGGTCAGAACCATCCACTGCCTCCATAGGAGGTAACACCTGGTTATGCACCGGTAACGATGCCTGAGGAGAGAATTCACAAACAAGCAATCAAATTTGATTCACGAGGAGGAAAAAGACTCTTACAAAGACGAGCAACGAAGGTTCTTGCTAGCCTACCCTTTCTGCTTCCTTTGGTAATGAAAAGAAGGACAAGGGAAAGCGAAGCGACGTGATAAACGATCGCTGAGGGATGTTTTGCATCGCTGTTGCCAACAGCCTCGCTCAGGACAGCTCTGTGTCACTACCTAGCTCTATGCTGTCAAGGGCTGACTTCTTGGGAGAAGAAAATGGTATCACAGACATTCTGGACCCTCACAGAAGGTCTGAAACAAAGTCCAGGCTCTGTGCAAATTATCTAGAGCCTAAGGCTGTATTTTAACTTCTTCTATACAAGCGAGAGAATCCTGCACTTTGGCACACAATCTTTTCTCTCCTATCGTACAATCAAACAAACACAATCCCCAGAGCACACACATAGAGATCAATAAGGGATGAGATAACACAAGGACTAGATATCAACTATGGGACATGGAGGACAGTTGAGGGCATTGTATTCTTTCACTAATTTTAAAGTTTATCCCTTTCTTCCCCTACAAAAAGTAGCAAAAAACTAATTGAAGTGCACTGCACAGAATATTCCATCACCCATGCAGGTTTCTCAGGTAGAGAAGAAGAAATACTACACACAGTAAAGCTGCCTTAAAAGACTGGCAAAGAGACCCAGTGGATGTTGGTCCTACGTGACAGTCAGCATTACATCCTCTGTTAACTTTGCTTTTCAAAGCTGCGAAGAGTATTTTAAGGTGGCTGCTCAAGACAGAACAATCTGTAGAACAGGTTTCTCTGTACATTAAATACATGATCTCTCGAAAAAAAAACCCCACACATTCCATGGTGAGACTATGAAAGACAGTACAAATCTGCGCTACAGCTTTCTCGCATCTCCTCCCGTATCACTCAGACACGTTTCATCACCTGAGACAATGGAGCAATGAAATCAGTGTACTCGTACATTTAAAAGAAGAGGGTGCCTGGCAACTTACTCTATCTGCTTGTGGACCCTGCTCCAGAGCCATTTGCTGGGGGGATTCGGCAACGTTGCCGAGCACGGACAGGTTGGTGGGATTCATGCTCTGAGCAGCAGCAGGCAAGAGCACAGTTACCTAAAATTATAGGCACTCATTTTAGCACTGCGTCATTTCCATCAGTCACTTACATACGGGCAGTGCCCTGCATGCAAAGCTCCCTGGAGTCCTACTCTAGGTCAAAAACTGCAGCATTTTAATGATTTTTTTTTATTATTATTATTTTATTTTTAATAGGGATGATGGACTTGGACAAAACCTGCAGATCTGGGGACAAAGGGAAAGGCTTCAAAATTCAGGCTAGATTTTGCAACTTTTGAATTTCCTATCTCCCACTTTTGGCTTTAAATTAAGGTCCTATCCAGCCTGGGTTCAAACTGCACTAGACAGGTGTGAGGAGCTTTCTAGCTCTTGGTAAAACCAGTGATTTGGGGTCTTTTTCTTTTCTATGTCCAAATTTACCTTTTTTTTTTTTTTTTTTTTAAGGAAAAAGGTAAAGAAGGAAAAAGCAGCAAATCCTCTTTTTGCCTATCTTTCTTTTTCTCAAGCAAACCAAGATCCATTATAAAAACAAGATGGTGTACTGACCTCGTTGGAAGATCAAGCGCTCAAATGAGAGGATTCCAACAATTATTTTTTCTTTACATTATTTGGTCACACTATACCTTTTCGGTTGTTTTCATACCCTTTTTTTTGTGTAGTAACAAGAAAATTAATGCATGTTACCATACTGCTCCCATCCATTCAGCGATAAAACAAAGCAGAATTAAGATCCTAGGAATCACCTTTCCTGTCTTTCGTTTCCTGCTTATCTATACAGGAATTTGCACCGTTATCCCACATGATTTTTCATCCTTCTCTACAGTTGACATCATGTGGCTTCTAGTTTGTGCCTCTGACTGTTAAGCAGCTTTTATGCTAAAATTAAAGCCCCTGCCCCTCTACAGAATGCTTAATAAACATCAGATAAATCTGAGAACAGCAAATTGTGCCAACAGTGAAGGAGCAGACAAGAAAATCCCTAACATAAGCAGATAGTCTTAAAACTTCAAATCTAGTTGTTTTGTTTAAAGAGGTATGCCCTGGTTTTGGCTAGGATAATTTTCTTCCCAGTAGCTGGTATAGTGCAGTGTTTTGGATTTAGTAGGACAATAACGTTGATAACACACTGATGTTTTAGTTGTTGCTAAGTAGTGTTTATACTAAGTCAAGGATCATGCCCAGCCAGCAAGAAGGCTGGAGGGGCACAAGAAGCTGGGAGGGGACACAGCCAGGACAGCTGACCCAAACTGGCCAAAGGGATATTCCATACCATATGACGTCATGCCCAGTATATAAACTGGGGGGAGTTGGCTGGGAGGGGCGGATCGCTGCTCGGGAACTAACTGGGCATCGGTCGGCGAGTGGTGGGCAATTGCACTGTGCATCACTTGTTTTGTATAGTCTAATTCTTTTAGTATTATTATTGTCATATTATTATCATCATCATCATTATTTTTCCTTCCTTACTGTCCTATTAAACTGTCTTTATCTCAACCTACGAGGTTTTTTTTCTGATTCTCTCCCCCATCCCACTGGGTGGGGGGACTGAGTGAGCAGCTGCATGGTGCTTAGTTGTCGGCTGGGGTTACACCACGACAAGGTATTAAGAGTCATTTATGAAACTGCTTAAAAACTACAGCAAAAAGACTTCAGGGAACCATGTGACAGTGAGCAGGAAACCGCCAAGACGACAGCTGAACCAAGCTGTCTGGTATTGACATTTCTGATGCCAAGCGGCAACAGAAAAGGCATCATTATTCAATGGCACACCTCCAGGTCTGCCAGTAACGAGAGGTTCACACAAGCTTGTGTCTATTTGTACCTCATATTAGCATTTGCTACTACTAATCACACTTCAAACATATCCTTACTTTCACTTCCATGTCAGACACTGCAAGGAATATAGCATTATTTTTAAAAACCTTTCAATTTCTTTTTAAAATAAGGTTTCTTTTGAAAGACAAAAGGAGCTTTGATTATTATTTTAACATTTGTTGTCAGTTCAGGGATGTCCCGCATGAAACGCTGACGTAAAAACACCTGCAAAGGCAGGAGCTGCCACAACGAGGGACTAACCATTCACAAGCAAACGAACATCTCTGCTGGGACGGCTGTCATAGTGTTGGAAGGGAGGACGGGCTGAGGACACACAGACAAGCGCTCATGCCCTTGATACTCAACATGGGATAGTAACAGCACACCACCTCTGCTGTCAGTGTCATTTGCACTGCATGGATAAGTAATCTCCACTTTTAATTAGATCATATATTTGTCAAATGAGCTTTAAGACAATTGATTTTTTGGCTTCCTAATGCAAGGAAACTGATGTGGCAAAAAATTCCAGAATGACACTCCAAATACCTCCAGAGAACTGGATGAAAACAGGTAACACCTTTACTGTGTCAGTCATATTGTTTCCTGCCTGTGCCTCAACAGTTTACAAGGTCTCCTTTTAGCAAGAAGAAAATTTATTTTCAGTGCACATTCAAGCCTTCACTATGCTCCAAGACTGTCAATAAATACGCAGTTTAATGATGGCATCAGTAATGATTCAGATCTAACATGTCAATTCACACATGCCATTAAAGACTCACTAAGCAGTAATGATTTTAAGTCTCTATGACAAGCGGAGAATTTGAACTAGAGATCTAGATCTGAAAGCACCTATACCCGATTACCACAACGCAGTCCCCAAAGATAGTAGTAAAAATTAACAACAAAACCTTCCCATCCATGATGGATGAAAAAAAGAAAAATCATCAAAACTTTATAAACACAGGCTCCAATTTTATTCTGTTCCTAGCCCACGTCACGCTGGCAAGCACATCAGACCTGGGATGCTCAGGTAAGGTAAGGGAGCCAGTAATTGAACTTCTTCAGGTTTTACAATTAATTTCCTGTGAAGTTTCTAGTAAACCTAGAATTTGATCCAAAGTTTCTATCCCTTGAGAGCCTTTTACACTCTTAAAGGCATTTGGATCAGAATCTGTATGAGGACAACTGCAAACCCGGTCTTTCCAGAATGACACATTAAAATAGTCAGCCACATCAGCTTGCTGACTTATTTAAAGGGACAGCGTTGAAAGATTTTTCATTATATCTGGGGCAGTAAATTAGTATTTTTGCTGAACATGAATTAAAAAGAGTACACTCAAACTCTCTTCACTTTTATTGTCATTCATGGACAAGCTAGCCAAGATAACAGTGGCTTGTTATCAAAAGCTTTTTGCCCTTGATCCCTGGGACGACAGTACATGACCGAAGACCGCCACCTGACAAATCCAGAGATAGCTTATTACGCTCTACCGCCACAACAATGTCCCTTTACCTTCGGTAACAGTTTCCTTACAGTTTCAGGCCCAAGGAGAATAATGTCTCTTTCTTACCTGCTGGGTGGTGGCATCCTGTTGGACGTAAGCCACTTGGGACGGATCTGTAAACAGAGTCTAGACAAAGTGAAAAAGGCTTATCAAACCGGCCTTGGGGTTGTTTACTCCCAACTCACACAAAAATTACCCTGCCACCAAGAAGTGATCCACATTTGATCCTTTGCTAACTTCTAATGTGCCTATTACCACAGCAGGCTAATTCAACTTACCCATGTGAACCTAGACGCATAGAGATTAAACTAAAATTAGGTAGTGCTCCATAAAAAGATAATATCATATTTATGTGGCACTTTTCATCTATATACCTAAAGTGCTTCATGGGACTTTTTTTTTTTTTAAATACAGAAAACACTTTGTGAATTGCCAATTTCATAAATTCTACAGAATGAAAATCAATAGCTGTATGAAAGCTACGTAATACTTGAGGGCAGGACAGAATATGACTATTAACTTTATCTTTCTGCAAATTCACAAGAGAGTTCCTCAAAAGAAAGCGTGCAGATATCAGGCATATCCTACATGTAAATTTAATATGGCTAGGATGTTGGGTTTTTTAATTTCACAGAAGACGTGCCAACTCCAATATTCTTACAGTAGCCTACAAGAACAGCCATGACGGGAGGGCTTCCCCCTAGGAAAAGCAAGACTCAGATGAAAACTAAGTATTGACTGAGGTCAGCCTCGCTTACTTTGCCAAAACTTGAAATATCTGAGCTTGTAGCAGTCTGGCTCCAACAAAATAACGCACGGCATAATACAAATTCCATTAGCGCTTTGATAATTTCATCTCAGTTGCATGATAGTGTCTTAATACTACACCTCTTTTGAAAAAATTATAGTATTCAGAGTTTTGGAGTTACTTGGTCAGTAACTTCCTGGGAGATATCCTCTCAAAATATCTTATCCTCTCAGAACATCCCACCACATAGGAATTGTTTTTATGTAACAGCCAAGAACTGCACAAGAGAGAGACCACACGGCACGAGGCTATGCCAGCGTTGCTGCGGGCGTCAAGTACGTGCACTTTGTAGCATTGCTAACCTGTCCTGTCAGCAAAGACACTATAAAACATTCTCGACAAAGCGTGCCTCTTCCTCTTTTTTTATCTGTCCACACAGATGCATACTATATTAACCCCATATAAACACATGCTGTCAGAGAATAAAAGCTATTTGATATAATTATGAAGAAGAAAAAGAACCTAGGTCTATAAAATCAACAACTTCTCTGAAGAGAGACTACAAAATTAGGTTGAATACACTGAGATCCTCTGCAAAAAGACATGACCGTTATTGTAACTATCAATTATGAGAACTGTACTATGTAAAACAAGGACTCTTCCAGAAGGCACATCGATTGCTCTTAGCATTTTACTGAATGCAACAGAGGCAGAATTTCTGGACAGATTATCCGTGTTTTGGAAAACTCCCTTGATTTAATTATAATCTCATGCACCTTCAGTGAAATAACCAGCATTTCATAACTCATAGCCTCGATATCCTTTGATTATCACATTTGCACATCAGACAAGCGAACAGCATGAAGTCCCTGTTCAGCAATGGGCAGATAAAAAGTGTTAAGAGCGACTGCCTGCTATTTTCCAGTCATATCACTTGGCTGGCAACTGGCTTTCATCTCCAACAAGATTGTTTTGCTTTCTAGGTGCCAAAATGGGGTGGGCCCAGAACCACACATGCCTGCGTAGCTTCCACGGGATGGATGTAAACGAGCGTGTGCTCCGAGGTGTCCACGGAGGTGTAGGAGGTGCCATCCGCCGTGTAGACCACCTGCTGCGAGGGACGGTCCTGCTCATCGCTGTACACAATCTGTGCCACTGTCCCCCCCTCAGGGACAAAGTGCACCTGGAAGAAAAAACAGATCCTGCACTGAAACATACGCCTATGGGAAACAACACAAGAGACATAGGTTGCAAGGTGCCTTGGAAAGCAGTGAGTGCCTTGTGTCCCAACTACCTCGCCAATTGTTTTGAAAACAATAAAAAACTCACTGTGTAATTCACATTTAAAATCTCATTGAATTACGCTAGCAACATAGAAATCTGGACGTAAATTACCATCAGTTTCTGGTTTTACTCTGCATTTTGATTCAAGACTTAACTGGTACAAAGGGCACCTTCTAATACTTGGTTCTTGGATCATCCTTTGAAAATTCATAAGAGAAAGAAAGCTCAGATATGAACTAGTGTATCTATGGGATTTATTGGTATATTGTTTCCCTTATTCTCATATTCCTTTCTGGATTTATGATAATTACTTCATTCAGCTAGTTCTGTAGTTGGAGGTAATTTTTTCTGTCTGATGAACGGCTAACAGAATCTATTAACTTTGATACTGCTTCAAGTAATAGTATTGCACCTATCATGAGGAAGCAATAGTGTATGTTAGATTGCTTCTCTGTAGTATGTACATGCAGTATCAGTAGAAAATTCAGCTATTTAAACAGAGAAACATATAACTGAAAACATTAAGCAATGATTCCAAGGACCACCAGAACAAGCTATGTCTAGGGCAGCAGTTTAAATCCAAACAAGTTGATTTTGACAGAACATCATGACCATAAATGATGATCAGTGGCCTACCTTCAACAAGCTAGAATACTTAATTCCAGTGGCAATAGGAACACATTTATCTTTTGACACCCTTTACATGCTGAAAACCGTTTTCAGTGCATGGGAAAAACAGGACAGCTAGCAGGAAACCTAGTTTCAGTATCCATATTCATATTCACATAAAATGTTTTCACGTAAAACGATGCCACAGTTACATATTTTATTTACATTGTTTCACCTTTTAGCTTGTGCTTCAGGAGACACCTGGTACTCCCCTGCGGATGGCAAGTGCTGATTCCGTACAATAAATCCTCATGCAAACACTACAGTAAGGATGCATGCAGTGTTTCACATTTGGAGAGCACTCTGCAAATACTAATTAAGCCTTATAACTGCCATGGGCAAACAACAGTATAGTTATCCCATTGTATAGATAACGGAACACAGGCCATTGAAAACTGCCTCTCTTTGCAAGTTTCAAAGCTGGAAATTACCAGGAGAGTCAGAATTTCTCAGCTTGTGGGTCAAATGACATGCAGCACCCTCTTCATAATCTATTCAAAAGAATAAATCAATTTACAGTCTTCTAGAAATTCTCAGCTGCATTGTCTCAGAGACAGAGGGACTAGCTGCATACATCAGAATCTGACTGTATTAGTCACTAACGATTAACATTTCTCCCTTCCCCGCTACCCAGATGTCTGACTGGAAAAAATTATTCTAATTACTTTCCCCAAGGTCCACCCACAGTTCCAACTGATTCGACCGATGCCATCAAAACGGCCTGTCACAGACCACGGATTTTGTTAATATTCCTTAATCTGAATACCCTTTCACTTTCCCACATGGCTATACAGATATTTGGACACTGCAACTTCTATAGCCACTGGCTGGTTTCGTTTAGCTCATTTCAGATGTCTGTGTATTCACTGCTGCGGTCTGCACAGCTCACTTGCTGAAGCTTTAATCCGAAATCACCACAGACATGTTTGTATTTCTCCTCAAATGAAAGCCGAGTTTCCAGACTCTAAGAAAGGCTCGAATGGGAACGCCTGCTTGCTAAGCCACCGCACCGAGCCCCATTCAGTCTGAGCAGAAACCGAGAGCTCTGGAAGGCACTAGTCACCTGAGCAGTATTCTGTTCCTGCTCAGCAGAGTCAGCCCACACCTGAGGACTTTCCTCTTTTGAGTCCATCTCCTCCCTGCCGTGGTGCTCCATGAGGGGAGAGATCTACTGGAGGAATATCTGGCTGAATAGATTCATCTGTTCACTGTGTTTCTACTTCCAGAAGACAAGGTGATCTTCAGTAACATGGCTATAAAAAAGGAAAAAAACAAGAAGAGATGGAGATATTAAAACAAGTGTGGCACACGGAACGGAGGTATGAGGTATCATCATCAGCTACTGCACTACAGTAACACACTGCCAGAGTAAAGCAGGCTTGGCTTTACGAACACGTGCATTCTCATTCACCATGCTCAAGTTCTGCCGTATAACACTTTCCACGTCCTATTGAGGAGCAAACACGTCAACCATTGCTACAATCGCACTGAAGGATTATACCGAATGCCTCCTGCCCTGACAGATTATACTGAATTCCTCCTGCACTTCTTTCCTTGGCCACAGGCAGTCCACAAAATATTCTTCACATTGTCCTTCTGGCACCTACAGGCTCAGAAATCAATAAACGATGCAGAAAACTGACCTTAAGCTTCCAACAGGAAAACACTACCTTCAGAGATGCATCAACAGTTTCTCGGTGTGTCTGAAAGAGTTTTGTTCAAGAACCAACTGGCTTTACATCTACAGGCAGCTTTCACCTTGTACAAAACTGCACTCCCGGTTGGTATTCAGGCAGTGTTACAATAGACAACTTTTAGAAAAAGAACAATGAAACTTAAACTCTAATTCATGCGAGCCCGAAGACCCTGACAAATTGCTTCCAAGCTAGGTTTTATTCACCTCTCGCAATTTTACTGGGGCCTCTCAATCTGCCATTGGGAATCTCAGGAGTGTAATTTACAGCTCTGGTGATTGGTTTAGTCAGTGGTTCAGCACCTTCCCAATCCTTGGTCTCTAATGTCATACTAAATCACAGGCCCAGGAATTAGCATGAGGCTGAGCCCATTTCATTTTTCAGCTAGTCCAATTAACTTTTATACCGAGTGCCTCGCTGGGCTGATCCAATGCCAGTACCACGTCTGTGCACCAGGAAGAAAGCAGAAGGCTCCTTGCTGACGCTTTCATTCATTTGCATTTTAAATGCAAATTATTTTAGTCATAATTTATTCCCATAAATGCCAGCAGTTGGCTTGTCATTGACAAACTAAAAAAAGATACGGGGGGGGGGGGGGCGGGGAAAGCAGCATGCACTTTCTGCCTTCTGCTAATTTTGCCAGCAACGAATAAGCTTCGCAGACCCGAGCACTGACTGTACCACTGGTCCTGGCCAGAACATGTAAATCAATAGTACAGAAAAGTCTCAGGCTAACGTCACTAAACTGCATGGTGGGGAAACAAAAAAAAAAAAAAAAATCATATGACTTCCACATATACAAAGAAAAACTGTGGGAAAGATATTTCTGGGCATCGCTAGACGGTAAGTCATGCCATTATTGGTGACTAGAGCCTAACATTTGATTTCTCATGCCGAGCAACACAGTACACGCGTGCCACGCAGTCCCCCACACAAGCAGAGACTGAGGAGCGGTGCAATGGCTGTTCTCACTTCCTATTAGACCCATACATCCCTAAGTTCTGGGATAAAGGAGCAGAAATCCTATCTCCGCTAATATTACTTGATACAAAACATCCAGAAAAAGCACTGAGGAGAAAAGGAAAAAAGAAATACATGTACCTGCACGCAACACTTCAGCTAGGGGATCTCATTAGTACGAAAAAATGAACTGCAGCAAACAATTAGGACTGATAAACACCAGCCTTACTCTCCAAGTGTTGAAAGCCAGCATCGTTTACAAATAAATACTATTTATTTATATATTACACCACACACAAGCTCTGATACATAAGTAAATATCATCCATCCCTACATAGCACCTTTCATCCAGCTATCTCAGAGCTACTTGCTGTGTTATTAAGGCTTAATTCAGGGATTTTCTCATACCTAATCCTACCACTTTCACTGAACTCCATCGCTCATTTTATCAGGTATACAATCACCAAGGGGTCTAGAACTGCTTGTGTGAAACGTGACAGCATTTCTGTCAGTAACACAATCTGAACAACTTTTATATAAAACTAAATGCCTATCCTGTTGATATTCTTTGGCTGGTTTATCCCAAACAGCTCTTTTTCTTGACTGTCATTATTAATCAAGAGCCAATTCAGGTAATTGCACTAACAACAGCCAGTAGTGTAATCAATTACCTAATTGCTTAGAAAAATAAAAATAAATGCTAGAGGTTTCAAGTTTGGGTGGTTTGGGTTTTTTAATTATCCTGTTAATAAGAATGTAATTAAATTAACCAGTGATTGAATTAAGAGAAAGGCACAGTTCCGGCTAATTCCACATGGTGCAACAAGTAGCAGAATTTTTGGCTGACCTTCCCCACAAGCAGATATTGAAGGTCTGAAGGAAGATGCTGACTCACTCCTGCAGACTCATTTTGGCGCAAATAACTTACAACTCGAGTGGAAAGAAGACCGAAGGGTTCAGACAGGTCTTTAATAAACAAAACTGGGCATTAAGATTCATATCTGGAAAAAAAAAAAAAGTACCAAAAAGTTGGAAAAGAAAGCAGAAGACAGTAATTTCAAGTTTTGCCATGGTTCTAAAGGTTAACAGTAATCTCAGATCTCAGGGAAAAAAGCAAGGTTGAGCCAAATTCAGTGGCTCAGTGCTGCAGTTTCTATAAATGGTACTGTTATTGCTGTTCTTCACAGAAATAAACAAAACATACTGCTCAGCCCTGCCAATTGTCTAGCAATAACAATCAGACATTATTAGGAGCTGCAGGATTTGCTGATGCTTTCAACTTCCGTAATTGAAAACACATCCTAGGATCTGCCCCTCCGGTATGCATTCCTACCAAAGACTGGATCTCCGTAAATTCTCATCATTTCTATCATCACCAAAATACATAGAAAAGCACGTTTCCCTGGAAACGTGCATGGGCTGAGTGAGAACTCAGTGCAAGAGCGGACAGGCCACGTCCCAGAGAGGTCCCAAGGCCAAGCAATAAAGAGGGCCCGAGGCAGGAGCAAGCATTGAAATTTAGCTGGTACGAAAGCCAACGGTGAAACAAGACCTGCAGTTAAGGTCAGGAGCTGGAAAGCATGATCTGGTCCAAAGTCACTGACAACAAAACTGCCAGGAAACACAAACACCTGAGTAAGTTTTCTAACACCGATGACAGAAAAGACAGAAATAACTTTGCTCACTAGTGCTCCAAAGGATGCTCTCCCTCATTAATCCTGCATGATCTTATTTTCTTCTTTAAATCCCCTTCTCAATATTCATAACAGCTGACAGCCACAGTGCCTCAAGATTTTAACAATTTCCCTGTGGTCTTCTCTCAGCAGAGATGTCTCACCGCACAAGGAAGCGGCAGATGTCCAGCTCAGCACACAGCCACAATACTTTTTCAAATTAGCTGCAGAAGAATCACGATGAGTACATTAGGGTATGTGGCCTCTACACTAAGCCTGTTAGCAATACCAGTTTGGGAGATATAGATAAAGAAAACAAGTATTTTCTCAAAGGATCTAGCTGGAAGCTTTGTTGGTTTTGGGGGTTTTTTTTTAGCAGAAATAAACGTGAAACTTTGGGCATAAGCGTTGCCAAACAGCTGGCATGCAAGGGAACACTCTCTGCTTGTCCCTGCTTGCTCTCCGCACTGTTTGCCCACGGATTATCCTTCGCAAGTGTTGATTTTTCTCCCCGTATCTCACACGCATCAGACACGTTCAGACAAGCTAAATGCCAAGGCAAGCACCTCAATGGGAAGTTCTGCAGCGTCCAAGGGGGACGCGCACACGTTATGAGACCTATCACGCAATATATCGACTGCAGTTCTGTCACCACCCCAATGCTTGCGTACGACCCGCTAAGCATCAGGCACACGAGCGAGAAGCAATGCCAACATGTGAGATGCTAAGCCATTTACAGTAACCGTGAAGTCAGCATTTTCCTCCCCAAAATAGCAGGCATGCCTCACCCAGTCCACGCTGGGTGATGACACAAGCTGAAGTGGTAATAGGTATAAATATAACCCAGCATCACTCCAGTACGTCAGAGTGGCAAGGTAGTGACAGGACGTGGTTTGTCACTATATATATAGCGTGAATCAAGATATAAGATACAATGCGAATCAAGAACCCGCACAGCTCCCATGACTTTAAAACATCTACTCCAGGGGAAGATAAACTCATTCTGACTTGTATTTGCTGGAGCTCTATCTGAGACAGCACCCCTGGGTGCTGCCCTTGAGCTCCCTATGACGTGCCCACATTTTTCACAGGTAGAAGCACGCTCAGAGCTAGGAAGCGACACTAGCGTGCCGCTGCGCTTATCTCTCAGCGAGGCTTATCAGCACAGGAACAACCTGGTGCTAACCACAACTAGAAAGCATCCAATTTAGAGTCGGAGCGTGGTCAGCAGACACGCAGGGCAGGACAAGTACTCTCCTACATGTCCGTGCACCCACAATATATAATATCCAGCTGTCTGCCTCATCACGTAAGTGCAAGTAAATCCACCACCTCTTCAAGACAAACCAGGTTCGTTTCAGTATGCCGTTCACATTTACCTTCCTTTTCTCAACACCCCCTGGGGACCTGCTCGTGTCAGACACCTATGGCCTTCCTCCTTAGTTCTTGCCTTTTACATCCAATCCAAAAAAATCTCATTAACGGTGAAGCTCCTCCTCTGCAGCTCCTGATGCCTGGAGAGCGCCTTTGTGGCATTGTCTGAACAGTTCTTCATCTTTTTGGAAATCTCACTTGAAAACTCCTTTTCACCACGGCAATACTCTCTAACCCCTCTCTCCTGTTCCTGCAGCACGTTGTTTTCTCCGAAGCTGTATTATTAAATCAGCAGCTTTCTCCAGTCACTGCATTCAGCTCCGGAGGATGAGAAAGAACTGCTCAGGGGCAAAGCACCTCTATCCAACAGCAATGTCCTCATTAGCCTTACTGTCCTCAGCAGAAGACACCCCACCCTCGGCCATCACAGCACCCATGCCATGTCACCTCACCGGCGCACCTATGTCCCCTAACACCCAGGGAATGGGAGTGAACGGTGCTTTAAGAGAAAACCTCCAACAACAGCAAAGTCACTGTTATTTTGTATTTGGTGTGCAGGAGTTTTTGACACAAGTTGAATATCGTGAACTCGCGTGGTGCTTCAAAGGAAAGCTCAGCTCTGAATTTCAGAGAAAAGCACCACCAAAGAAAAAAAGAAAGAGAAAAAAAAAGATATCAACAGTAACCATATTTTCTTGGCATACCTGCTATTAAGGAATGACAATTTCTTTCAGTGCTGGGGCTACACAAGAAGATACACAGACAAAAACTCTGGGGACTTCATCTGCAGCAACCTCTCCAAGTCCAATTAAGGACATTCTGCTGAGAAAGCACCCGAGCCAGTGGCTGCCAAACACTCATTTTTGTCCCTTCCCTGGGATGAGAAGAATGGGGGAATATTAAAGCCGGGCGAGAGGAAAAGTCCACCTCCCTGCTCAGGGAGCCATAAAGCCACTGCAGTATCTCAAATGAGAATCCACTTTACAATAATGGTGCATAAAACAGCTAATGTGATTTACTCCCCAGTGTAAAAGAGGCTTGCATATAGATTGGGGCTCCCTGCAGCAATAATAGCAGGGGTTATTAGCTTAATCCTTTAAGTACTCAGCTCACTGACCACTCTTTTTCACCGCCAACCATATGCAAGGACAGCAAGATTGTTACGAAAGGGGGTTTTACGGCTACGGGTCTTCCTCCAGCTTTTAATATGAAAATGATTTATTACGCTCAAAAGGAACATCACATGTGTCTGCAAAAAGCTATATCCCACACTTAAGTTAATTACCCCAGCTTGCCTAGGAGGCAGAGTCGGTGCATTTCCTGAGATCCCTTGGCAAGAATACGCTTTCATTGCAGCAAGAAGGTTTCTAACCTCATTGAGGACTGAGTCACGACTGCCGTCTCCTCCTCTGCATTCTCATCCATCAAAAGCACATATTGTTTCAAGGAACCCTGGCTCTGGTGCATTTTGGCTGAATGTTAATAATCAGGTAATGTATAACCACAATATTTATGTTTTACCGGTGAGTTAGAAATGGAAATCATACATGGGGCTGGGGCAGCAAAGATTATTTATTTCCACAAAAGGAAAAATGGCTTCAATTTATTTAATCGTATAACAAGGGGAAGAGCTCAGCCAAACACAAACTCACTCTTTACTCAAATTGTGCATAATGAATCGATCTATCTATATCCTTATGGCACATCTATCATCAAAGCAACCACGAGCTGGAAGAGATCTCTTAGATCTTCAAGGCCAGTTCTCCGCTGCTGTGTCCAACGTGTGTCACAGTCCTTTTCCTAGAGGGACAGTGCCCAAGCACTGAAGGCGAGAGCACCACAGTCTGTTGCAACTATTCTCTCACAAAGTATCAGGTAAGTAGCTGGAAGTCCAAGTGTTTCTGCCATAAAATACAGGAGATAATCCCAACTTGTCTCTTTCAGAATAGCCGATTCTCTGAAGCACTACAGGCCACAGAGAACAAATTAGGCTCTCTGTACATTAAAACAGTGGCGAACTTAACACGTAGTGCCAGTTAAGGGCTACAACACAACTTCTACTTCCGCGCGTCTTACTAGCATGAAATGAAAGTGACAAGAAGACCCGATCTCATGTTTAAGTCAAAACAAAATTCACAATACTAAAACAGCCCCCATAATTAGCTACACTTATAAGCCAATTAAAATCCAGTTTACACAGCTGACAGCAGCTGCAGGTGGTCAGAAACACACTCGAAGTAGCTGCTGACTGAAGAGCAAATTACCATGAGAGAGCTCATCCAGGGATTTTCTTTGCAGGTCAGTAGTAAGGGTGCCAGAGGAGAGCAAGCCACACCACATACCCATTTCTCTCCAAAAAACTGATTGTCAATTATTCCATCAGATAATAATAACAATTACATCGATATCTCATCCTATAACCAAGGTAGTAAAGCTGTCTTCGTTTTAAACACCTAACACACAAGAGAAGCATGCATATAGCAAAGTGCCAAAAAGCATCACAATTCGGGAGATAAGTTCTCCATTTAAGGACTGACTAGAGAAATACACCCTCATTTTCCCCCCCCCCAGAAATGAAGGCATTAGAAGGCTTGAGACTGCCAATTATTTTATTTCCACAAAAGATGCAAAGAACTCTCTTGTAAAATCAGTTGATGATTCATCAGCATTTCAACTTCTAACTTAACCAATGGGGGGGGGGGAGATAATTGAATTATTAAAAATATAACAGAAGAAAGCTAAAGTTCAGTATAGTCTCTATTCCCCTTGAAACTCTGAAAGAGAAACATTGATATGCACCTTATAGACACCCAGCTTTGTGCTTGTTCATTCTTTAAAGGCCTGTAAGAACCACGAATATATCACTAATACACTAAACAGGTTGGTGCACAGATAACAAAAAGCGCATGGCAAATACTGACCATTCATTTCACTCTCAGGACTACGAAACTCAGTAGCCTAAGCCAGGTCTTTAACTCTGATCTACGGACCGCTGCAAGACCCCTTCTGAGGCTCTGCAACCAGCAGCTGAAAGGTAAGAGGTGACCGCGCATAGCTGGAAATGTCTTGTACCGGGAAACTAACCGTACAAAGGGTGAGTTGTCCCTTTAGGATGAGTAGTTCTGAAAGACAGAGCACCAGGACCTCATTCTTCCACTCCAACTGAATGATTTAACAAGCTCCCGTTAACAAATTTTTAATGCAACCGTGGCCCAGGAGGGGGGGCGTGGCAACTCAACACTAAAACCTAGGTAGCAAGAGGTCCGCGAGATCAAACAGCCACGCGCTATAACCGTATCTCAGACCACGAGAACGGGCCTATTTGGCAGAGGCAACCACCGCCACTGGCACAAAGACCAACGCTTAGCAGGGCAGCGGCAACCGCCACCGCTGCCACTTGCAGAAGCTGCTTCTGCTCGCACACGGGCCTTGCCCTTTGCCTTCAGGCCCTCGACGGATGGAACCACCTCACGCGACGGGAAGCCAGCAGAAGGCCCGAACCCACCGGCCTGGGCCTGCTCTACCCTCGGACGAACCTATCCACGCAAGCCCCATCCTGGCACCTCAAGGTGGTGGGGAAAGGGCTGCCACCCCTCCACAGGGGTGCCCAAAGGGCCCCCAAGCACCACCCTCGGGCAGGGCAGGACCCCATGGGGGCTGCAGGACCCCATGGGGGCTGCAGGACCCCCCCCCCCCCCCCCCCCGCTCCTCTCAGGCCGGACTGCAGGTCTACCCCCTCCCACCACCTCGCTCCCCCTTATATACCCTCCGCGCCCCACCACCGCCACCAACAGCAGCCAATCCGGGGACGGAGGAGGGGGGGATGCGACGCCCCCTCCCCTAACTAGGCCAATGGGAGGCAGGGGCGCGAGGCACGCGGCCAATCAGGGCGCGCAGGTGCCCCCGCCCGCTTCCCGCCACCGCTCCCCAGTGTGAGAAACCACCGCGGCCTTCCCCCCCCCGCCCCGAGAAAGCGCGAGGCGCCATCAGCACCCCCCCCCCCCCCCGTGAGGGCGCCCAACGGTCAGTCAGCCCCAACCACTCCGGCCCTGGGGGGGACACGACACGGGGGCTTGCGGCGAGAGGCCGCGCTGGGCGGGAAGAGGAGAGGGGACGGCCCGGCAGCCGAGGGTAGGGGAGCTGGTCTATCCACGGGGCGAGGGGAGCGAGCGGCCCAAAGTAATGGGGGCGGGGGGGGGGGGGGAGGGCTGAGGCGCCCACAGTGCTGGGGGGGGCGGGGGGGGGAAACAAGATGGCTCCGGCACCCCCCCGCCACTGAGGTGCCGGGGTCCGGACTGTACCATCCAGGGAGGGGGGGAAACAGGGATGGGGGCAGCCCCTTCTCCCTCTGTCCGGGGCGGGTGGGGGATCCCGGTTGGGGCGGGGAGGGGGGGGAAGCGGACTGTACCTCTCCCGCGGGGGGGAAGGGGAATGACTGCGCCCTGCTTCCCCCCCCCCCCACTCGCGGGAGCGAACGGTTTATCCCGTCCCCAGCGCTAAGGAGCCGCCAGCTGCGGGCGCCATCTTGGGTGCGACTAAAACAACAAGTCCAAAACCCCCGGCGGGTCCCCTCGGCGCCCCCGGATCGGGCTTCCCTCCCGGACCGTCCCATCGCGTTACCTGAGGGGGTCCCGTGCGGGTGCCGCGTCCCGGCCGCCGCCGCCGGCCCCGCTGCGGCCCCAAACCCCCCCACCTGTCCTCACCTCACAATGGTAGCTGCAGAGCGGGAGGGGGGGCGGCCGCCCGGACCTCATTACCATAATCTGCCTGGCAACAGGCCGCGGCGCCGCACGCTGATTGGCTGAAACGCCTCCGCCCGCGAAGATAGGGCACAAAAGTCCTCAAGAAAAGACTCGGAGGCGGCCAGGTCAGGGGGCTGGGGAGCAAGGGGGGGGACCCCGATCCACGGGGAGGGGAGGGGGGGGGGGACATCCCTGCCCGGGCCTTTACTCCCCCTTTCGGGTGCCCGCGACCAATCAGAGCGCCGCTCTCATCCCCGCTCCGCTCCGCCGGGGGCCTTGCCACCAATCGGAGCGCGCCTCTTATGGCGGCGCCCCGCCCCCTGCTGGGGGGAGGAGGTGTGGGGGAACGCGAGCAGCGCCCCCTGCTGGGAGGGCGGGGCGGGGCGCCCCCTGCTGGCGGGGAGGAGCGGGGAGGGGGGGGCGGTCTCCGAGTGACGGGCAGTGATTTATTGGGGCGGGGGGCGGCCGGGCTCCCCCCCCCCCCCTTTTTTTTTTACACGGCAGGGAGGGCCGGATCCGTCTCCCTCTTCCCCGCTAGATAAGGAGGTGAGCCCAAAATCTCTCGTGGGCTTCTGTGCCGCAGCCGCCTGGCTCCCAGCCGCCATGCTGCGCAGCCCCCCCTGCCCCATCTGGCAGCCCCTCGGAGTACAATTATCTGAAATCGTGTCAAAAATAGCCGTCCAGCGGGTTTTGCTGTAATTTTACTTGTAAATTAAAAGCTGAAGAAAGAGCTATTAATATCCGTCGAGGGTCAGCCTGTGAGGAAGTGGCCCCAAAAGGGCTCCTTCTGCCTAAAGGGACCCAGACTGGTGCTGGCATTTCTTTTTTTTCATGGTGTATGTGTCCGAGTCCTAAATGTCAGCTCAGAGAAGGATAATAATTACTATTGTTCGGAAATTTTAACTAATTGGTCATTCCAGTGGGGTTATTGCCGTCCTTTTGTTGCTGCTCATCTTAAAGAGGTGTTTGTATTATGGTGGCATGGAAAAATACTGCTTTTCTTAGTCCTTATTTGACATTAGCATACGCTCAGAAAGCTATTTGATCTAGTAGTTCAGCAGATATTTCTTAAATATGACAATCTCTGTGTTTAGGACCTTCTAAGTTTCTTCCAAACGGCTTCGTGAACTGTGTGTGTGCACGTACATAACAAACGCTGTTCCACTGAAGCGTGGGCAGCAACGGATCCTGCAACGGGCCATTGCGGCCAATTGACCCAAACCCCGGTAACAGAGGAAGGGTAGATTTTGCTTAAAGATGAATCACTGCTTTTACAAAAGCTGGTTCTGCTCGTTCTCTGCCCTGGGAGAACAGCGACAGGGTCAGATCTTGGTGCAATTAAGCGCACTTCTTCGCTAGGTCTGTCTTTTTAAAGCCTGATCTAGTCTTTTCAGTTAAGAGGTGCAGGTGTATATTGAAATCATCCCCTGTTGTACTGACCCATCCCTTCCATAAGCAATCAAGATTTAAAAAAAAAGCAGAGATGCAAATTTTCTAACTTGTGCTTAGGAACTTGACCTGAAAATGCTAGATAAGAAAGGATTTTAAAACTGAAGTGAGCAGAATTAGTTACCAATTAGAAGTTTGGTAGGGTAGTTAGTAGTTTAGGGTGTGGGGGTTTTTTTCCCCTCCACAACACTTTTTTACTCCTCTAGGCAGTTCTCTCAATTTATGAGAGTTATGGAGTCAATTTATTCCTCTATCCTATAAAAACAGTTTCGATTTCATTATACCGTGCTGAAACGTTAGGATAACAGCTAGCACAAGGAAATACATAAGACCAAAACTGCTTTATTTCTCATAAGTCTTAACAGGTATATATATTACTTTAAAAAAAAAATATCAAAGCGCTTTCAGTGTTGTATTTTTATTTGGGATTTCCGAGAGTCTCCCTAACATTTCGAAGACTTACTGGCTCCGACACGAACACACTATTATGCCATGTTTTCCTACAGACATGTAGTTCTACAACTGGGCACAAAACAGCGCAGGACCTCAGGGCTGTCCTTTCCTGGTACATGGGTCATATTCCAGAAGTTATTCCACAGGTTATTCCCCCCCCCCTTAGCTTGGAAAGACCGATTCAGTGCAAGTGTACAGTGGATGCAATGAGCTGCCAGATGCAGAAAAAGCATGCTGGTCTGATTCATCATCTGCAGTATCTGGAATGTGATGTAATGCCTATTGTATTTCCCACATTTAATGTGTTGTTTCTGATGCTCCAGCACAGGCTTTGTTTTTCCAATGGCCTCATGCTGTCAGAGAGAGAGAGAAGCCTTCACATTAGGTTAATCTATTTATTTCTAATCTTCATAGTTCAAATAAGCTACATAATTTCCCCATTCGCCTGTGTTGTCCGGAACAGCGCTGTAACCCTTCGTCGAACCCTCCTTTTCGCCCCTCATCTCCTGGGTCATCAGATCTGCGTCTCCGTCTCTGCATCACCTCATTTGTACACTGCTGTTTCAGCACCGCCTCTGCTGCATGCGTCCTGTCTTGCCTGTTTTGTCCCTTCCCTGTGGCCACTGCAAGGCTCATTTTTCCCGGCCGCGGCACTGTCTCCCACATGGAAGCGTGCGTACTGACATCCTCCTGGAGAGGGCCGTTCCCTCCCTCACTTCAGGCTCCAGGTGGAAAAGCATACTGCAACCCCACCCCATTTCATTTACTTGCAAATATCTTTTTGACCTAACTCTTTCACTTAAACCTCTTCATCCATTCCTTTCACCTAGTAAAACCACTGTTACATTTGCCTTAAAAAAACCTCCCGCATGTGGACCACTGGCCCCTGAAGCTGCTCACCAACCCTCTGTCTTTCAGACCTCCTAAAAAGCTTTCCCGTTCTTTTCCTGTCTGTACCTCTTTGTTTCTGGTTTTGTTGGGGTTATTTGATTTTTCTTCATGACATTATCCCATTTGGAGAAGCATGTAGATTAAAACATGACAAAGAAAAATGCTCAAGTACTGTAAACTCATTTGAGTTATAGAAGCAGACGATGCCTCGCTGGCCCCGTTGACCTCCCGGGCTACATCTGTGCATGATAAGTAGGTACTTGCGCCTAGATTTCCAAATTAAACTGTGTACAGAATTGGGCTATGCATTGTGGTATCCATCTAACTTCCCTTGTGCAAGTCAGCAGCTGGCTGTGATTTAACACACCAATCTAGAAGATGGGAAGACTTCAGCTCTCTCCATGTTTCTGTTAGAACCTGCTAAATTATAATGCAACTGAAATGTAATTACTTTACATCCTGCACAGAGAATACAAAACACGGTGAAGGTAGTGATATGAGTTTACTGGTTTAGAGCAAGCCACAATAAATTTAATTAAGTGGCCTCATGTAAAACACATACAAAATACAACAAAGTTATCCTATTTTGGTTCTCAGGGTCATTTCCCCCCCCAAAAAAAGTTTAACTAGTTTTTTTAAACAAGCAAATTAATCCCCTTACACTGCAAGGAAAGGTTTGACTAAAAGAAGTTTGGGGGTTAGTGTGTTTTAATAGCAGCTACCTAATCATCTCAAAATTTTAAAAGTGATTTTACTTAAAACTAAGTGAAAAACGTACCATTAGAGAAAGCATTTCGTCACATACATTCAACTGTTGGCTACCCTTTTGCCTGATCTGTACCCACCCAAATGGCATTTATCCCCCAATATTTAATAAGAAATATAGGCAACAGGCACAGTAGTAAGCGAGGAAACAATTCACATAGCCCCCCCATAATCTTTACTGTGCATTTGGTAAAAGGTGCATCAAGTCTTAGGAAAAGGGAGCTTTTCAGTTCACTGTGAAAACCTATTTAGCAAAGCCATGCTGCGGCACAGGGATGGGAAAAGCGAGTTCTGGCTGCAAGAATGCCTGCAGGGAAAAATACTTTGCCACTCACACACCAGTATCTCCCCAACTCCATTAGAACAATATTTATTAAGGCGGCTGCTGCTGCTCCTGATGGTGTCTTGAGATCTTTGGGTTTAGGGGAAGATAGAAATCAACCAAGAGAGTTTAGCCTTTCACAAGTTTTGATGTAAACTGCCTGTTTGCAAGCTTTTCCAGGGCAAGAAAAATATTTTTCATTCTTCTTGTGCACAGCTGCTACAGTGGAGTCCTGGCCCTTAAGCAAGGCAGCCAGGTGGTTGTGGAACCAGTAAATGCCCCAGCTCACAGACTATCCAAGTACAGGAACCCCGATGCAGCAGAGTTGTTCTTTGCATTGCAAGACTTCTTAGCTATTGGACCATTTCCCAGAAATCTGCACTGGCCAGATGTAGTTCAACTTCAAATCCAGGTCAACGACTTCATCTGGGATTACTGTTTATTGAGTACATGCATTTCTTCTCTGGGAAAGCTGTTCAACCATGATTAGCCTTACAATACTTAACTGAAAGTACCCAACTTTGTTGGCTGATTTTTCACTCAGGTTCAGGTGTCGCCACTGTCCAGTTCTGGTTCTGTGGAAGCATTGTCATTAGTAGGAAATAATTTGTGCATCAACTGCAAAGTAAACACACAGGCTGTTTGGGTTTCCTCTCCATTAAGCAAGCTGGAATGACTCCGAAAACTATTAACAATGCTTTTTGATAGTTCTGAGTTTGCTAGAAAGTGGAATAAAGGTTGAATATTCTCTATTCAAATTAGTCCTGTATCTAGGCGTTATAATGAAGGCTTTAAAAAATCATCATAAACATTTACAGGATTTAAAGGATTTTTAACTTTTCTAGATGGTTTCCCTGTCTCCAGCCCTGGGAGAGGACTTGTTAGTACACGTGCCTTTGATAATTGTTTTCAAAAAAGTGACGATGAGATGATAGAGTCAGTCTTACCCAGCCTCTGTTGGGAAAGAAGGGATCTTCAGAGATGTTCCTCCTGCTTCTGGATACACTTAGTAGCTAAAGAAGAGAGGCAACAGGGAAAAAAGTTCAGTGATAACTTATGGTAGATGGTTAGACAGCAGCCACTTTTTTTTTTAAATGATATTTTATGATCTAATTTAGTATATGTGTCAACCATATGCTCTGTTTATCTGGGCTTTTTCTAGAATAGCAAAAAGTAAATCCCATAGCTGGGAAATCTCAATATTATTTTTCCATCTGTATAAAGATATTTATCTGTGGGATGGTCAGTCTTCCTCCTTCCCCAGAATTTAGAAATTAAGAAGTCTGACTCTCACAGATGTAGGAGTTGGCAGGGGCATTTCCAAGCCACCGAGTCTTCTCCATCACAGACACCACAGTATATAACCTGAGCAGGCTTTCTCTTAGGAAAAACTGAGACTTTTGTTCTTGCAGCCTTGAACACGAGACTAAAAACATCACTGAAAACAAGGTTTTTTTCCAAGGCCCATTTCTACTTATTTGTTCTTGTGCCAACATTTTGATGTAGCTTAAATAGGGGACTTTTTTTTCCCCCTAGTGTTTACTCTCCTGATGTATTTATAGACAGCAGTCATATCCCCTCCTGAAGTTTATTTTGTTAGACTATGCAAGCCACATTCCTCATTCCCCCATCTGTCTTACTAGTCCCTCTGCTGCAGTAGGGCAACAGGGCTTTTAAAGAGAAGTTTTCACCTTACATGATGCATTTTCCAAAGCAGTTTTAAAAATCCTTATTGAGTTCTAAGGGTTAAAAAAATTTCCCCAGGAAGCCTCTAGCTCTTATTCTAAAGTCTGGATCTCCAAGCTTGTGAAAATACTCACAATATACAGTCTCATCTTTCAGTACCTGAACAAGATGAGTAAGGCTTAGCTGGAGATGGCAGTAAGAGTCATTTAAAAATCTTGGTCATCAGGCAAGTTCAGGAGGATGAGACAAGTCTGAGGTCTAGACAGGAATTAAATCTGCAGGTTGTGATGCAGGCTGGTGAGGACAGCCAGGATTAGACAAAATCTAGTAGTTGCTTACCAAGTCCATAGCAATGAAACCAAGTCAAGATCAAGCTGGGAAATGAGGTTGGAAAGCCATAGCCTAGTACAACTATCCCTAAGCTGAAGCCCAACACTTCTCTAGGATCACTGAGGCAAGGAATCAGATTCCCCAGGCTCGGCTTAAATAGAGCTTCTGGGCCCGTGGGTGGAGGACCCAGGTGAAGCTGCTCAGGATCAGTAAGATTTATTAGTGGCCTCAGGTCGCAAGCAGGCTCCTCTGGTGCTGCCTAGGTACTGTAGGTAAAGCTTTGTCCCTCCAGTAGACCTGGTTTTAAGCAAAGTATTTTTTTGGTTGGGTTTTTTTTTTTCTTCTCCCGTTAAGCTTTGCTTTAGAGTCATCTTAAATGTAATATTTGCACTGTTACCCTATTTATTAAAAGCTTGGGGGTCTGGTTCAAAAAAGCAACTTACAGTTGTGGAGGAGGCTGCATGCTTTACCTTTTTTTCCCCCCCCCCGAGGTCTGAGCCTTTACTTTCTGTATCTTCAAGTTTTTCCTCAATCTTCTATCACAACAATATAGAAAGCTAGACCTTTGAAAAGAAAAACACTGATGAAATTTTCCCACAGGGTTCTGGGATTTTTGTGGTTAAGCGGAAGAAAAGCAACGTTTGCGACATCGGCGTTGCATTATTGTCAAAACCTCTGGCACAGGAGACTGCGGTGTCCTGCTGGAGTACCTGACCCTGCGGCGAGAGCTGCGTGAGCAGCCGCCGGCAGCAGTGCGGGGCTGCGTTGATTTAGATGTCACTTTGGATCCAATTCAAAATATTTTTTTTGCAGAGCAGTTCTTTGCAGTTGGATGTGTCCTTCAAGAGGATAGTTGTCTCGCTGGAAGAGAAATGTTTACTTTAGTGACTGATTAGTTTAAAGGAAGGGATGTTTTGAAACTAAACTGAGTTTGAAAGGTAAGTATATTCCACCCACGCTATAGACAGATACCTGAATGCCTTTGAAAATAAGTGTCTTAGGAGAACAGTAGGTATCAAATGGAGTAAATGTATAGCAAGTGCCAAGATTTGTCAGTCAGTTCAATGCTGCCTTATCTCGAAAGCTGACAAAAAGAAAATGGTATCATCTGAGACAGCCATTAAGATTGAAGCCACAGCCTCTGCCCTGGTGCAGATGGCTACAAATGAAAAACTCCTGCTGCCAGCCAGACAGGAAAAACATGAAAATTTGCTGCACAAAGGAAAAGCGCAGAGCTGCCGAGAGCAGGGATTTCTGGCAGATCCTCCACTGTGCTTCAGACAAATGACACTGGAGGAGGGATGCAGATACTGTAGGCTATGAAGGAGTAACGCGTCAATCTACTTCCCCAAAATCTTTTAGTGAACAGAACATCACCCAATTATTTTGAGCCAGTCTCATTTTTTTTTTCCCCCCCTTTTTTTTATTTTTCTTGCAGGAAATAATCCTTGTTGTCAAAGCTCATGTGATGTTATTCAGGTGCACCCAAATGTTATGTATTCCAGGTGTGCCCAGGCACCTGGCCAGCTTGACTGAGAACAGAGGTGTTTTCTTCAAAGCAGCAGATTTACACAGTAAGGTGAGAGCATTCTTTCAAACACAGTGATGACAGTACTTGGCATTTCTCTGTTGCATTTCAACTGTTGCTTTGAACTCTTCTAACCTCAGCCTGCATACAGTGGAAAAATTCAGGATTTGCTTGCCTGAGCATGAGGCTGCAGTTCACGATAAAATATTTGCTGCAGTTCCAGCTGAGAGTGCTTGTGTGTCCTGTGTCAGGTTAGGTTTGCTCTGCCTTAATTTTGCAGGGACCCTTCTGGAGCTTTGTTTCAAGAGTTTTGCTGTCAGAGTAGCATTGATATTTCCCAGTGCTCTAAAATCCATTTGCTCGGGAAGACTGGCCTTAAAACTAATCCACTACAGTGGGAGCTTAGGTAGGATCTGGGCTCTAAGTTTTATCAAAGGATCCCAGAATTTGACCGCTGATTTTTTAAATGCTCTGAAATTTGCTGCATAGTGAATTTGCCTGAATAATAGAGGGCCACAGTAATAGCAAGGGCATTTCTTCAAGCAAATTTGGAGTCATTTTGATCAAGAGGCTTGCCAGCTGCAAGCCCATCCAATCAGTAGCCAATTTTTACACTGAAATGTCTTTTTTGCCACCATGGTAAGATTGCCTTGAAAGTTATTATTTTAGTTGCTGAGATATTGAGGAAGGCAAAGGACAGGAATACACCTAAGATGACTAGGACATTTTACACTTCTTGGATCAGTCTGATAAGGCTGAATTTATCTCCCTGGTGAGTTCTGTTTCATCCACGAATACCCTAATAAGTTGAATGAGCCACTTCACATCTTTGCAGTCCTCCTCAAATGCAAAAGGTTGTAATGAGAGGTCTCCTTCTGTGTTAATCTTTGTAATGAATTCCAGAGCCTGGCTCCCCTTCTCTGCCCTCTCCTCACGAGTTCCCTGCAGAACTTCTAGGAAACCTGCTGGGGATGCCAGTTTTCGTTTCTTCCTTCCCAAGTTTGACCTGTACCTAGCTTTATTTTGACTCATTCACTTTCTCTTATAGCGGTTGCAGAAACTGTAGAAAAAATATTTTACAAAATACTGTTTCACTTAATATAGAGCAACTGCAACACAGCGAAAACTCATTAAAGATGTAGTTAAGACTAAAGGACAATTCGGTATTTCTGTAACACTCGCTGGGGGTTTATCTCCTTTCATAGTCTTTCACCAGGTTTTCTTTAACAGCTGATGTGTTGGTTGATAACATAAATATAAAATAAAAATGAATGAAAGAGCCCTCTACCGTACAGAATGCAGGCTTCTTTCACGATGAAATACTCAATAGTGAATCACACAATTGTTGAAAAGCTATTGGCAAGCATTTGAGTCGAAGGCAGAGAAAAGATTTAACGTGTGCGGTATTTTTCCTTCCCTTTAAAGAAACGTTTTCACACTGTGAGAACCTTTAACGAGGAGAACAACTTACATAGCCGTAAACTCATTTGATTCTTGTTTTTCATTGCTGTACTTCTTGGATGCTTTTTGGTAGATTATTTCCTGCCCCGTGCCAGATGCTGTTTTCATTCACAATGAAGTAATAGTCCTTTGTGAGTGATATCACAGTATTATACCGCGGCCCTTATTGTGACTTCTCAAATTTAACGTACTGAAATACATTCTTTGTTGGTTGTTTGGGGACTTTTAGATCTAGGGTTTGATTGAAGTCAGTCTGTAACAAAAAAGAGAGAACAGAGCCCGGAGAACTTGGACAGTATGCAATTTGCAGAAACACACGGAAACAAAAGAAGGGCAAAAAGGAAAAGTTTGAATATTTGATATATTCTATCTCCTCTTGTATAGACAGAGGAAAAACTTGGAATAAGACTTGTGTAATTTGTTGTTTTTCAGGTTTTGAGATGGTGTAGGTATTTAATCGCTGACCCTGCTGAGGGATCTACCGGTGTGCCCGCACTGGGCTGCTGCAGTCGATGCTGGATCAGCAGGTAGCGTTGGCCGGGGGAGGACCTGGGTTGGGGTCTGCTCCTATTTCACACCGCTGCGTGTGCTCCGGCTCTGTGCCTACGTGCTAAAGCAAGTGTATCCAAATACAAATAATTGCTAGTTCTTCAACTAGATCGCAGGGTTAGGCCCTTCTAAATATAGCCTAGAAACCTTGCAGTTCCCTTTCAGACATGTGATCTGTGGGTTTCATATCATGATGACACAGTTCCATCTTTTGCCGGTGTAAGATTTATTAAAACTGGTGTATGTGTTTGTGCCAGTGTCCATGTGCATAGAAATGAGTTCTTTTGAAGGGTTATGTAAAGGTATATTTTTCCAGAAGACAGAACAAATACAAGGAATCCAGTTGAGTTACTTAAGGCTTGATCACGCAAGGAGTAGAGGACTCTGAATTTTAAATGCAGGGTAGAGCACTTCGCATCCCCCGGGTCCGTGTGAGGTTGTAGGGGTGTGTCTGTGTGTGCGCATGCATATGTATGTGGTTTAAGCATAAATTGATCTAAGGACGTAATTATACATGCTTATTTTTTCCCCCCTTAGAAGTAAACTGGTAATTATGAAAAAGAAAGTGAGATGGAAGACATTCCTTTTGAAATTGGTAAGTAAATACTGGTTTAAAATCTTTGCTAAGTAGACACTTCTTTGGATAGCTTTTTAGTCATTCCAGTCAACAAAGGAGCTGGCAAACAGGTCTGTCATCCAGCTATATTTTCAGGAAGTATGGAAAAGGTCTCGTTAGACTTTTTTAACAGAAAAGAAGGAAATATTTATAATACTTGATAGAATATTGATATATTTAAATGTGCTGATATATGAGATTTTAAAAAATAGAAGACGTGGTCAAATTTTGCCCTCATTGTAGTCCACTGAGACTGCACCAGGTAATATGTTGAGGAAAAATTTAGCCAAAAGCAGTTTTGAGGGAAACTATATTAAAATGCAGATAAATGAAGATGTCTGGCTGACCAGAAGAATCTGTATTCCTGTGGCGAATGTTTCATTACTCATACTGCAATGCTTTCTGAAGTATATTTTTGTATCATCGTTTCCCATTTTAAATTCAGCTCTTAAATCCCAAAAGGGAATTAACTACCAGCCATTTGCATTTTAAAGGGAAAACTCAAACCTCAATAGAGTGCTCTACTTGAGACTCCTTTTATATAACTTAGCCAATGAGCTACACCTCGGTAGAGACCTTAGGGAGTCAACCAAATGTCTGAGACAAGGCAGGAAAACCTAGACTTGGAAGAAGCCTTGTGATTTGCTTCATAAAACGCAGAATACGCTGGTATTGGTGTGAAGCTGTCCTGCGAACTGGTGTTTTCATTATTGTGGGGCAAAATGCCTTTATTGTTGGGGAGGGAGAAACGACCTTCAAGCTTTGGCACAGGCTACTCTCCCTTCCCATGCGTGAGGGGAAAATCATAGTAAAAAAAAGTTGTAAAATAAAAAGAGCTACTTTTAATTGAGCCGTTTGCAAGACAGGGGAGATGACAATCAGAAAGTTGCAGGAGAAGCGACAGGGGTTTTGTTAAAACAAAGATCTCTCGGGGGCTGACTCATCTGAGAAAATGTGATTCAGGGGAGGCATCGAGGGGGCTGTTCTCCCCCTCGGGCCATGGGTTTGCGGGTGGAAGTTGTAGGCGGTCCACTCCTTCCCTTGGAGACATTGGGATTCATCTTCTACTCGGATGTCCCAGTTCCTTTCAGCTGTGTCTTGCTGTATGCCTTTATTGAACTGAAAGACTTCAAATACATGTATTTCTTTATTTTTTTATCACCAAGAGAACCTATATTCTAACTTCTTGCTGCATTAGGAGCTTGAAAGCTGTGAAAGTACTGCTCTATCTCATTTTCTTGTTGCCCTCCAAAGAACTGTACGTTTCAAAGGTTATTAAAAAACCCAATGCAGAATATGAAGCCACTCTCTTAAATGAGTTTCTAAATAAGTAGTACTAGAGAGCACTGTCTGTATTTGGGGCATTCAAAAAAAGTTGTAGAGCGAGGTCTGCAAATACGAATTCCTGTGCCTGGGAATTCCAAAATCCTGCTAGTTTTCCCCCTAACTCTCAGTTGAAGACTAGGGTGCTAATCGGCACAAGACCCTTCAGCTCCTTCCCAAAGCGTGGTCTGGTGCCTGTCACTGGAGGGCAAAGCGGCAGGTCCCCGCGGTACCTGGTGCACAACTCCCTTGTCTCCAGGGTGCGCATTTCAAGAAGCTAAAATAAATATTCCTGTGTTGACATAAGAAGAATGACTGGGTGGTTGGGAGCCGTGAGGCTTCTAATGATGATTGTAACAGGAAATGTACCTTAATGTTTGTTTAAATAGAATGATGCAAACTGCTGATACTGAATTGAAGTAAGGAGGGGATTTCTGGTGGAGTTACTTTGCTTTTAAGTGCACCAGAAAAATAAGCACTTGAAAGTATCGTGCAGCTGATGGAAAAACAACGGTTCCCAGTAATAAAGCTTTGCAGTATCAGACATGACACGTCTCCTAGACACTTTAAAATTCCTTATTGTCTGTTGCTGTGTCATAAGTTACTTCCTAACACACCCTGTTGCTTGCAAACTGAGTAACTGCACAAACAAGCGATGGGGGGGAAAGAAAAGGCAACTTCAGTGTGCCATAAAAGAGCTTGCTAGCACAGGTTATTCCCTGATGCCTGATGTAACCGGCACTGAATCAGACCTGATTGCAGAGGGAGGGGTAGATTTTTTGCTGTTGAATTGCACTTATCTTCAAAGCTGTTGCAAATGATTCTACGTTTATTCAGCAGGACAAGTCCTGAGGTTTTTATATTCGATGTTGTTCATTGCCGTGCCGTTTGTCAAGATGATTTGGCTTTTAATCCACCAATGAATACTGAATGAAGAATTCAATCATGAATCACATCTCTTCTTTTGCTTGCCAGTAACACAAGCCATTTTTATTTTGAATTCCACGTTTCTTTTACAGTACAGGACAAAAATAAATTGAGTGGAAAGAAGTAAAAATTGTTCCTCTCGAGCAACTCCCCTGCATCAATGCTTAATCCTTCCATTATGTGTGATATCATTAATCATTCTACTGTAATATTTGACAGATACATTTGTGGGACAAATTCAGATCTAATATAAAAGCTGCAATAATACTGACTTATGTGGAACTGCAGCTAATTATAACATACTTGAATTTTCATCTTTCATGAAAGACCTCTAAAATAAACAACCTTTCACACCATTGAAATGAGACTGAGTGAGACACGCAAGCAGATGAGGGGAGAGGAAAGAAATGTTGTCCAAGGACAACAGGAGAAATCTCAGCATCATAATGAGCCAATATCTGTGGAAAATATGCTCAGTTATTGGTGGATTCTTTTTAATTGTGTTTTTTTTCTCTTTAAGCTCTCATATGGCTTCTCTACCACAAACTGCACTGCTCAGCTTAAGTGGGAACAGTTTGGTTGGCTTGATATGAGTGACTGATCCTGCCATCT
Organism: Gymnogyps californianus; assembly: GCF_018139145.2. Classification (NCBI taxonomy): domain Eukaryota; kingdom Metazoa; phylum Chordata; class Aves; order Accipitriformes; family Cathartidae; genus Gymnogyps; species Gymnogyps californianus. The sequence continues at coordinate 6,334,486 of NC_059495.1, forward strand.
TCAGAGAGTAAATGACACTTCCATCTTCACAGGTGGACTAGAAGAGAGAAAGATAACAGGACGCCTTCAGCCCATTGTAGGAAGATATTACGATGCAAGAGGGTGAGAATTTACTAAATATTTTCTGCAATTCCTCCCTCCCCCCGGTGTCTTGACTATGCCTTTGTTTCTAGACCTCTAGACCCCTTGCCTTTTGAGTTCCCTGTGTCAGGTTAAGTGTTTGCTACAGCTCTTTGAAGAAGCGTCAGGCATTATTCTGCCTTGAGATCCTGCCGGTGCCCAAAGCCTCGCATCCATCTGCAGAGAGAAAATGAGCAGCACAAATACCCAGTTTGTATCTTCTGAAAACTGATGGCTAGCTAAAAAGGTGGTTAGGCTCGCTTCTATTTTTGCATTTGGGATCCTAAATCTGAGTGTGGGCTCATTACTCCATGGAATTATGTATCAGAGGTAATTTCCCTTCCTGGATAGTGAATCCTACAGACGTGCAAATCTATTCTAAAACGGATTGCTTGTGTCTTTCAGACACTGCTTTTGTCTTGGGTAGTCTTCCTCTTCAGACAAACAAATTGTCCAGTTAATTCACCGTGATCATTGGTTTTGCCCTCCGTCTAGAAAATGAGAGGAGATCATAGACTTAGCATATTTTCCCAATGCTGAGATTGATACACAGAGTACTGAAGGAGCAGTGGCTTCCTTTAGCAGCCATGCACTTGTGCTAGCCTTAAGCATCCTCGATTGATGTATTTTTCATTTTCCAATGCATTGCCACCTTTTCTGTGCTGATGTGCTTCAGCAAAGCAGTAATATTTCTAAACCCAAAAGAAGGGGTTATTTTGAAGTTTGCAGATATGGGAGAGTATTAATGTTACGATTGTTTCCTTAACAGTCTGTTATATGCTGTAGGGAAGGATCATGCTGTTTGATATTAACATAGCACAAACTGCTGTTTAAATCTCCCCCCAGAAAAATCTCAGAATACCTGCATGAAAGCCAGATTAATGGCACTGTTTCAGGCACAGAACAGAGCAGTAGGAAAATGGCCTTCAAGAGTTAAGGATTCATGGATACAATAAAGGGTAGACTTTTCCTCCCTTGCCTGCCAAGGCCTTTTAAAGATGTCTTTGAGTAGAAACAGAAAGGCTTGTTGTCCACCACTATTTACTGTGTCACTTCCTTTTCACAGATTCTTGTGCTGTTTTTCCTCATGCCTGCGATTACTCCTCTTATCCTTGTTTTTAAGGTATGACTCTGCTTGCAATGCATCTGTTCTTATTTATTCTCCATCCTTTCACTTTTCTAACCTTCGTTGTATTCCCATAGAAATCACTTTTCTTTTAAACCCCTGTCTACCTTGCATTATCTTTCAAGGCCTAGAAGGTCTCTGCATCTTTTCTGTTACCCTCTTTCTATGGAACATCTTCGTCCTCGGTGTGTATACCTTACATCTTAAGCCTGGTTTCTTCAGTGGTTTCCTTCATCTCATTGCTGCTGGACTTTCTACACCTTGTCTGCAACGTGTTGTCCTTTTGAGTTACGGATGGAAGACTGAGTCGCAAAACTGCAGGAACCCTAGACTTCCACAAAGAAATTCTGCAGCCAAATATAGATGTCCAATTCCAGAGCGGGTTGGCAACTTTCTGATGTTATTTATGGGTTTTGGAGAAGTATTATTTCCCAAAGGCACTTATATAGCTGGATGTTGGATCAAGTTTTAGTTGGCTAATACAAGTTTTGCATTGCTTTATGCCCCTCGTACAGCCTTGTTAACAGATAGAGGTCTTGTCCTAAGCGCAGTATGGCTCGCGATGAGTTGTGGCAGTTAACTGTACATCACTCATGCAAGCTGGGTGGTATATTTTTTCTAGAAGCACTGTTTAGTATTTCTTATATTGCTGAATTGTGCCGGAATAAGGAATTCTCTTTACTCCAGACCACCACATGCTGTAGTCATTTTCTAAATACAGTTTGCATTCTACCTCCTAAAACCAAGGTTCACTCAGCTCTACCTCTGCAACCTCTAACTTGCACGTATCTGTCACGTAGAGCTAGTACGAATGATATGATCCGCCATTTAAATCTTCAATCAAGTTTTTTAATTAAAGAGCTGCATAATATTACCATTCACAGGCTAGATCAATTTTATGCTTTAATTTGTGGAGTTTGAGAACGGTGAGAATATTCGAAGGCTTTCTGACTTCTCTGAACTCATTCCCCAGGTACTGGCAGGATCTCAGCACATCGGTTCGCTGAAGTTGCAGCTCCCAGTGACTTTAATGGTACTGGCCACATTCCTCACGGACTTCTGTTTGCCCTTTTTATCAAGAGTTTAACGTTGCCCTTTCAGGGCACATTTTTGCAATCATAAATATGTTCTTTCCGTTTACACAGTTGTGGTCTTGCAAGTGATAACGGGCAGACATGTTCACTTGAAACATTTCTTACAGAATAAACAGTAGCAGCCAAAGGTGAGGATGAGATTCTCAGTGCTTCGTTAGCACAGACGTACTGGGAAAAAGGCACTGAAAGCCCTGGAACCAAGCACACAAAGTGGGATTCTTGGAAGGAAGCGTAAGCTGACACCTACCTAACAGGGTTAACAACAGGAAAGGTGTTCTAGGGGAATGCCGCAGCCTTGCAGCATTTATTCAAAGTGGTACTGTTGTCACAGGCAACAGATAACTACCGGTTCTCATCTGGAATACATCTACACGCTGAATTAACCATGACCATTGTGAGTGTCAACATACCTGCGGTAGTGTAACCTGCTGTTCCTATGTTGACTAGTACGGATATGAAAGTAACCACCTCCAAAGCCTTTCCTTGCTGAAAGTGTTTGGTTTTTTTTTTTTTCCAACTGCTAGAATCACATTTGCATTTTGCTGGAGACTCTGTCTCGATCTCCCTTCCTCCCTGCCACCCAGCAGCCACAGGAATTCAGTTGCATTCAGAACTCTTGATGACCACCAAGGAAAGAACAAGATCTGGTGGCTTAGAACTCTTTTATTCTGGGGACTTTTTTTCCTGGGGAGGACTGATCTCTATATGAAGGGGAATCTGTTATTCTTCAAATTTTGATTTGTTGCTTGTTTTTCAGGTAGTGAACTGAGCACTGATGGCCTTGCTTTTGAAGTGGAATATGCTGTGTTGCAGCCTTGCGGCAGGACTTCAGCTCCTACACGCCGGCGTGTCTGCGGTGTCGTACTAGGAGCGGGCTGTGTTACTGGAGGTGAGAATGCAGCCGAGGTCGTACCTCGTGCTTATCTCTGAGACTTCCCCAAAAGTCATCGGACTGAAATTGCTTTTTTGGAAAAATGAGGATAACACTGTTGTAATCAAGGCTGTCTCAGTAAAAATACTCCAAAGTGAATCGAGTATCTGTTTATGTCATGCCTGCGTATAGAGATGCTGCTTTCTTTTGTGTTGACAGCCAATGTGCTACCATAAAGTATTGTATCCGAATGGGCTGAGGCAGAGGACTAGGTGCGTTCTGGTTGTACTGTCGCTCTGACCTCTGAAACTGGCACCACGTGGCCGTGGAAATTCAGACTCTCACGAGGGCCCTCATACTTTGCATGCCTCTCTACTTAAGGCATTTGTGACTGGATTGCGAGAGGTGCTCAGTAACCTGCAGCCAATTACCTCGGTTTCTGCTGTGCCCCAAAAATCAAGTCTTCGCATACCCGAATTAATGAGCCCTTTTGGGTTGTGGGTTTTTTTTTTTTGCAGCTGTTTCGCCATCCTCAAATTGCGTTAGCTCACAGAGGGGTTGTGAACATTAATTAATACTCACCAAGCACTCTGTAAATATTAACTATTAAAAGTTAATTTATATAGCCCTTTAAACGCTATATAAATTCAACCTCGAATGAAAGCCCCTATCCAAAGATTTATAAAGTGCTTGTACATTTGTGGCCTGGGGAGAAAGAAAAGTACCTCCTTTTTTTTTTTTTTTTTTTAAGAAAAGGGAGAAGCTTAACTTAGAATGTCCTGTTATTTACTCATGTATTCATATTGCACAATAAAATATTTCCATTAAAATGTATCAGTTTTCAAAGAACTTATTAACTCCATTTTCCAACTGAATTTGGCCAAGTTGAAAAGAAAATTATATACGCCAGAGGACTGCAGTAAAAGAGATTTAAGGGTTTTCAAATACTATAAAAAAGAGACTATAATAAGTGACTAGTGGACCAGTCAGCTGTTTTAATTAAAACTGGGCTGCTTATTGATCTATCGTACAGATTTACCCCCATCTGCAACATTTCAGCAATATTCCTTTCAACCATTTCAGAAAATAGCGCTTGTAAGAGACACTAAAGAATATGGAAGTTGAGAATGGAAATGTTTTATAACTGCGCGACAATTTGTACAAAGATCTTTTTTTAATTTCTTTTTTTTATAAGTAACATGGTGAAATTAAAATAGTGTCAACGCAGGCTCGGCGCAATTGGTTTTAAAGCCAGAAACATGTCCTTTAATAGTGGCACCAGCTGTGGCAGAACATCTGCATTGAAAGACTCAAAATGTTCAAAAGAAACCGGAGGCATGGCTGTTTCACACCGACGGGCGCACAAACTGGAGGAGGTGATGATGATGATGATGATGTGTTGTGGGGATACGTGCCCGTTGTTTAATTAAAGTTTACGGAGAGCTTTGTGTTTACAGAGGTCGGTAGCATGTGTGCTGTCTTCTCTTCCAGGTAGTGCCCGGTGAGCACCCGCCCTCAGTGTTGGTAGCAGGATCAAGCAAGCTATGATTATTATTCGATAGCAGTATTTTAAGGGAAAAAAAAAAATATGAAAAAGCACAACTGTGTTGGTTTTTATTGCAAAGCAAGAAGGGCTGGGAGCTTGTTGGTAGCGCCATGGGTCAAGGGTTTTACGCAATCGGGGAGAGATGTAGAGGCGGTTTTCTTTTAGAGTGGGAAACCTCATTGGTTTTAGAGTGTGAAACCACCTCATTTTCCTTTTTTTTTACCTGAGGAAAACCCCTCATCACAGTGGCGGGGAGAAGCAATGAGGCCGGAGGCCTTTTAGTCCCTACAACCCCATACAGCCCATGGCCATACCCGACCCCCCGTGGCCTTTTAGGCTCCTCGATGTAAGGAATTTCACGTGGTGGGCGGTTAATTTCTATAGCAGCCTAAAAACAAAAGAGGGTGGAAAATCCCCATGGGGTGTTTCCCCGCCTCGCCTTTCCCCTCAGGGCCTCACTCCCCGCCTCAGCTTTGGCCGCCATTTGCCGGCGGGGCGGGAGCTCGCCCCCCGTGGGCGGGGCAGCCTGCCCCGCGCCTCCTCCTCCTATTGGCTGGTAGCGGGGAAGGGAGGCGTGGCTCCCTCGCCTAGACGTCCTTACTCACCCGGGGGCAGGGGCGGCTTTCCTGGGCGGCGCGGCGATTGGCCGCCAGCCGGGGAGCTTCGGGACGTCGCTGCTCCGCATCACCGTGATAGGGCAGGGGCGGCGGAGCGGGGCGGGGCTTCGCGAGGCGGTTCCCGACGCGCCGCCGAGGAGGCGGGGAGCTGAGGCCGCAGTAGCGTTCGGGCGGCGGCGGAGGACGGTTGGCGGCGATGGGCTCCGCGCTGCGCTTTCCCCTCCTGCTCCTTCTGGGGCTCGCCGGCCCCGCGGCCACGCTCGCCGGTTACATCGAGGTGGGTAGGGGCTGGGAAGGGTGAGGGCGGCCGAGGTCTGCGGCCGTTGGGGGCGCGGGGGGGGCGGCCGCTGTGGGGCTTCCGCGCCGCTGCCCTTCTCCTCAGGCGGCGGGTGCGGCCCCGCTCCGAGCGGGCTCCCCCGGGGCGAGGGAGGGAGGGAGGGGGGGGTACCCAGTGCTGCCCGCGGGGGCGGAGAGGGCCGGGCATTGTTTGGCAGCGGCTAAAGGTGGAGGAGAGGCCGTGAGGGAAACCGGGCTCCGGCGGAGCCGAGGTGGGGGCTTTCTCGGCAACCTTACCGGGGTGTTTTCCTCTCCCCGGGTGGCGAGGGGGGGGGGGGGGGGGGGGGGGGGGGGGGGGGCGGGCGGCCTGCGTTATCGCCCGGGGTTACCCTGCAGCTGGGCTGCGGTTGTGGAGGCGGAAGATCAGTGGCGTGTTCAAGGTGTCTCTGCTTGCATGGAAAGACCTGGAGGTTGACCGGCTTCTGCAAGACCTTCTAGGGGTAGGCGGTGATGGGTTCGTGTTTTTCCCCTTGTTTTCAGGAAAGCGCTCCAACCAGATACCGCAGGCCTCTTATCTGGCCAAGGATCGCGTGGTTTAGCAGCTTCCTTTCACTGGGGTGCTTGGGGTTGGGTGTTTTTTTGGTGGTTTGTTGGGGTTTTTTTGTTTGGGTTTGGTTTTTTTTTTTTTTTTTTTGGAGAAGTGACCTCTGCATTCTTGGCACGGTAGCAAGAGCTGTGAGCTTCAGATTGGTCTAGAAGCTTAGAAGAGTGTTAGAGGGCGATTTCGTAGAGAAAAGCCTCGGTCAAACGAATCCGTTTGGTTGCTGTCGGCTTGATAGATCCCGAGTAAATCTTCGGGTTGGAACTGTTACCTTATCTTGTGGAGGGGATGCTTCAGCCAAGTGTAAAGGGTGTGCATTTAATAGAGAAAGGGCTTAAATGCCACAATTCATATATATATACACACACACATATACATATATACATGTATATATATTACATTTGTATCTCTGTATATGAAAGTAATTGGAGGGGGGAAATTCTAACTTCATCCCTAAAAACAAAAACTTGGTGTAACCTAGCTATCTAAACAACAAGATGGATAGGAAAAAATCGTGTCGATTTAAAAACTTCATACAGCAAAACAAAGAGCAAAGTACATGCTGAGCTTCAAAGATGGCACGTAAATAGAGTTTAGTAATCTCCGCCGGAATGTTGTTTGGAAATGCAAAACAGCTACATCCCTCTTGTGTAGGTTCTGGGTTATTTAGGGATAGATAAAGAACAGGCTTGTGGCTACTTGTGAATGGCCGGATTTGACAGTTTACAGTAAAATTTAACAAACTCGGTTTAGCAGAACGTCCACCTCAGTGCGATGCAAAAATCTGAAGCCCTAAGCTGGCGGTGATTACTAACTGGCAGTAAGCATGGTTCTTTAATATCTTTAATATGCGTCCCGTGAAATTAGTCTAGTCAATGACTTTTGCTGATTCAGCTGCTATTGAGGAATAGTATTCCACCTACTTTGTACCAGTCCTTCTGTTAAATTTCTCTAAATCAATGGAACGTGGCGATAATTGTCTTTGGAAAACTTGTGCGGAGGTGATCTTGCAGGAAAGATGACTTAAGACTCGGTAGGGCTGCTCTGAGGGTGTCTAGCTCATGCCAAGATCAGGTTACTTGGTGGTAGGGGACTGTCCTGGCTGCTCGACGGTGTTAAATCGAAATCTCTTGCACCTGGTTGGAAACTCCTCCAGCTGTAGGTCACTTCCTCTGTCATATCCGAGACAAATTTGGCTGCTATGCACATCCCTTCTGGAAGCTGCTACCGCTGCTGCTTACGGACACGTGCTACAAAATGCCAAGTCGGAAAACAAATCTAGCTGTAATTTTATTCCCAAGCCTTGTGTCCGTCTGATGAAGCAGATCCCGGGATTCGCCGGTCGCAGGATTGGCGAAGGGTTTGGCACAGAGGGCAGAGCGGCCTCAGCACCCCAGGAGGGGCCGGCAACCCCAGCGAACGGGGGTGTTGACCTCTCTGAAAAGGATTAAAATGAAACCGTTTCTGCCGCCTCCTTTTTCAGAGGATGGCGATGCCTGTAACAGGGTTGGTTTTACAGGCTTGCGGGTTCCCTCCCAACCTGCAGCAGTCTGGTCTTTACTGACAGGAATCGGTACTAGCGCGGGGTTATGTTAGTGCAGCGGGCTGTCCTCGCTGCCTCTTCAATCTGCTCAGCCGTTGCTGCAGCAGAATTTGCACCCTCTGAAGGCACGACAGCCACCTCAGCCTGCTGACATGAAATGTCAGCTGTGACATTTTAATTCTTATTTTTGCTGCATCCTCTCTCGTTGTCTTGTCTGTGGGGGACTGCAGCTCTCGAGTCTTTACTGCTGCCACATTTTCTCAGGAATATTATCTCAATGCAGAGCTTAGGGAGCGAAATGGTTACAGTTCTTGGTTTTTATACTGTGATTGTTACTGGATGCTATCAGGTAATGTGATGAAAAATATGCAAGAGATGGATTTTTTTTTTTTTAAATAATAAAGATTACATTTGAAAGTGTACTGGAGTTAAGGAAAATGCATAGCAATGTCTGCAATTATTAGCTTAGTTGGATTGGCACGGTCCCATTAGGTGGATTTTCTTTCACTTGATTATCTTAGCTACCAGTCCCTGTCCCTGGAACACCCGGTAATCTTCTTACTGACTACAATTTGTTTTTCTTTCTTTCCTGCACAGAGGAAGGGGAGTGGCAGATTTTTTTTTTTTTTTTAATTATTGGTATGTGAACCTCTGAATAGGGCGTTCCCAAGGGCTTGTCGTCGGTGACAGTCAGTCTCCCTTTCAGATCATTGTGTGTCGATGGCAGATAACCTTTGACAATCTGTCTTCCAAATTAATTTGAATAGAAGAGCTTGGAGAAATCATTGATACCCAGCAATTAATGTTTCTCTTTCCATAGTAGTATGTGTCCTAGGGTTGTGTCTAAATTCAGTGGCTGCTGTGTTTTGCTGGTGCAGTCGCTGAGAACTTCAGATAGGACGGTGATGCCAACTGGAAAAAGAAAATAAATCTATTCTAATTTGATCTGTATTCCAATGATAAACTACTTTTGCTGTGCCCTCAAGACCTTTAAAGATGCAAAGTTTCTTTTTTATCACTTGACCTTTTTGTATAATCGAATCTGAGGCGATGCAGACTCGATATTGCTTTTTTTAATCGCGTTTGGTTTTAGTGGTCCTTTTCCAAAGCTATCTTGAATGCTTACATATGTTACCTGTCTGTTTCAAATTACCAGGATTTGGGGTGAGAAAAAACCAACAGCGTGTTTTACAGCAGAATTGTGCATTTCATGTTGGTATTTTTGTATTGTGTGCTTAAATTCTCACCGACAAAAATATCAGTCTTGTGCCATTTCTGCAGACCTTAGGGACTTCTAATTGCCTGCTGCATTGAACAAAGAACTCCACCTAGGGGAAATTTCCACTTCTGTGTTGAAGTCCTGAGTAGAAACAGCTCAGTAAAATTCCAGCCTTGAGCGTATGGCCTTTAGTTTGCTTTCAGTTCCTAAAACTTCGTTTCCCAGTAAGTGTTAGGAAATGTACTTTCATATGAAAGTGATTATATGCAATACCTCTTCTAAGCCTCAACAAAAGCTTCTCTGAAGCAGAGATACATATAAGGAAATAAAGCAAATCAGATGGACATCTGATATTGCAGAGAGGCTCTGGAATTTCTGCTGCGTTGTAGAATGCTACGTGAAGGTAAGCTCTGCTCTTTGGAGAAGGCCTTCAGCTCTCCTTGTTTCACGTGTGAAATATTTATGACCTCTCTTAAATGTTATTTAGGCATTAATATCTCTACCAGGGATTAAATGATTTTTTGTTAATGTGTTCATTGCATCACCTCAGAGTTACTCAAAACCTATTCCGTAGGTGGCTTTAGCTGGATGTGAGCTTTATTATAATTACATACTGCTCCTCCTTCAGCACCTTTTAGTGCAAGGAATGGTTAATGCAGCGTCTGCGTTCTATATACCAGTTGGGCTTCTCTCTAGATGTTGCTTGTAAAAATTCTGCCTTTGCTTTTTTCCTGCTTATGGACTCAATCTTGTAAACATAAGTTATTTTGACTGTAGCATCTGCTTCTACAAATGTACTTAAACCATAACCTTGTTCTTCAGTTGAAAATAGAGGAGAAATACGCTATCCCCAACTATCTCTTTCTTGTTAGAACAACAAAGCCTTTAGCTCTTTTTCTGTGCTTTGGCATTTCAGACTCTTCTCGTTAACTACTTAGGTTTTCTAAATTGACGTAATCCTTCAGATGCTTACTCTCATGCTACTTATGTGCAGTAAAACTTAGTGTCATTGATTTTTAGTTCATGCAGTCAGCACCTCTGAAACATGTTGTTAATTTAAGATGATGCTCACTCTTAATTGGAATGCTTCAAATACTTGCAATGGCCTAGAAACCATTCCAGTAAGGCTTCTAATTCGGAACTGTACTTGAAGTTGCAAGATTGCCCCTTTTTTCTCCAAAAGTGTTGTCTACACCCATAATGGGCATGCTCTGCTTTCTCTACTAGCAGTGAGTTTGTCACAGGCAAATGGCATATCCTGTCACGGGTTTTACCTTGCTGTTTACCTTAAATGGAGTCCTTAGGGCACTTTGACTATATTAGTTTTGCAATTTCCATTCCGATATTTTCATTTTCGGCTTTTTGCTGTAGGTGCCAATAAGTCTCAGGTTTGTGGGGAGAGGGAGAGGAAATGGATTGACAACACTGTGCAAAGTCTCAAAGTAACTCTTCCATATATATATATTTATTGTATGCTTACTAGTGTGAATTATAAAGCAGTAAGAAGGAAGATGTGAGCGGAGTAAACTGTCAGGTTTCTCTCTGTCGTGGCTTGACCAAAATGGCGTACTTGTTTCTTTCTTCTGGTTCAGGAGAGCTGATGGCTCCTCGTTGGATACGTAGGCTAAAAGGTAACTTCAGCGTGTTACTACTGTTATGTAAATAGGGCAGGTTGTACTTCAGGTTGGGTGCTACAGGGGAAAGAAACAAATGAACCTTCACTCCTGAGAGGCAGTGCACAAGGAAATGTGCATTTTGGGAGAAATAGTTTGGCTGGGGTTTTTTTAGAGTAATTTCTTAACGTCAGATTTGCACTTCTTTTCATTTAGGAATCCCTGCAATAGTAAGCAGGGATATACTCCACATGTAGATCTTGCATATGGATAACACTTTTTTTTTTTAACTTGTTCCGCACTAGATTTACTACCTTCACCCCCCCATCTGCCTTCTCAGTTGGAGTTAAATATATATTTCTGACTGCGCCTTCCCTAAGCTCTACTACTTCATGCAAGAACATGGAAAATCCACATACAGAAGAAGACAGAAGTCAAATTCACCTTCTAGCATGGCTTTTAAATGGTTGATGAATTCTAATGCTTGCTCCACAGTCTGATTGGGTTGATGTTTAAAATGCAAAATTTCGTCTTCATCTGCATTTGTAAAAGTTTCAGTTCCAACTTGAGATGAATGATTGAAATACTAATGTTCTGCAAATGGTGTTAAACTAATCTTTCTAGCAGCAAAACATAGCCTGCTTGGCTTTGTGTAATCGGGTGTCCACCTGATCAGAAATGCATGCGGCTAAGCTGCTTACCAGCACTTCATTTTAAAGTATTACAGTGGATGTTTTGTAGATAGCCAGTGGGGAAAAGAAGGCGTTCCTTATTTTGGAGAGATCGACCCATACATGTATGAAATCTAGTTATAACATTTTTGTTGTCATATTTCGTGCTGTCATGATGGTGTTCTTGTACAAATTTATACATTGCAGACCTTCATTTTGGTTTATATCTTTAGCAGCGTGCTAGTCACTCTTAGCTGGCGTGCAGAGTCAAATGTTGCCGCTCTCCGTGGCATTCGACGTTCTGTTTCACTTCCCATTTTCATTGGCGACAATGGAAAGTCAAATCATGTGTTGGTAAATCTCTGTGTTGCAAAAGGGAGAGAACTGATGGATGAGGCATGGTCCAGAAAGTCTTTTGTTTTCTGCTACAGGCAGACCTGGTTCCTGAACATGTATGTGTGTATTTCTTGGTCTGTTTTAGAGATCAAGACTTGATCTCTCCTGGCCAAACTGGCGCAGTAGTCTGTGAGGACTGCTGCTGCTGTCGTCTGTGGGCTACACACGTTGGTGTGCTGACTGCAAGGACAGTGGCTTCACTTGAGGTGGTTTTTTTCCCTGCGGATTTTTTTTTCTAAAGATGACTATGTTATGCCTTGCAGTAATACCTTTTAGCACTGGTTTGGGGGAAGTCTTAGCTGTCAAGCCTGCTGAACAGTGTCTGGCTACAGAGTTTAATTTAATCTTCTTTGCGGGTGACTTTCTGGGGGATTCCTCTTCTGAACCTTTGAAAGTTTTCACCAGTTGTTTCAACTGCTAGGATTTCCTGCGCAGGTGAGCAGTACGGCAGGTTGCTGTGGCTAGACGAGCCCTTCAGTTGATGAAGCGGGGTCTGAAGGTGTTCTTCTGTGCAGTGCATGAGCTTCAGAGAAGTTTACAGAGGAGACAGAATCAATAATTGTTTGGCTCGGATGGCTTTTCTGTGTTTTGAGACTAACTGAAAATCATTATGAAATGCTGACTTTGAGTTCAGGTTTTTCAAGTCACCAAATATGAAGGGCTTAAAAATTGCCAGCATAACTTAGATGCAGCCTGAAGAAAAAACCCCAAAAGCACAGAAGGTGGGAGCTGACTCTTCTTTCCCCATTGTCTCAGGAAAGCTTCGTGTGTCTTAGCTCCGGGGTAAGGCACTGAGTCATCAGTAGTGTTACAGTTCACCTCGACTGTTGGCAATGTGACTAACACATGGTATCATGCAGAGGTGCAGCGTGGATGATAACTATGCTTCAGCACTCAGATTCCAGGCTTTGGCTCAGTGACACGATGCGTTTAAGTAATTTCATACAGTAAGCTTCTCTCTAACAAAATTGCAACAGTCAAAAGTGTATTTTGATTCGGGTCAAGGACAGAGAGAGAGACACACGCACACAAGCACACGGAGATGGCTGGGGCTGTGGTTCCTCCTTACTGTTACAGTAGGTTGATGCTTAGCGAAGTTTCCATTTAAGAGTAGCTAATTATCATCGTCTTACTGATGACTTCATGTTTAAATAAAAGTAGTGTTTAACCTTGAAAGTTCCTTACTCATTTAGGTCTTTTTGTCCTCCAGCAAACATTTGCTGCTTAGGTTATATTTTCAAATGTCTGATATGTTCTGAGGTGTTGGTCAGTATTTTGAGGGGTTTTTAATTCTTGCAGTAGAGAGAGTTTTATTATTCTGTTAACTCTCTACTGTAACAGGGGCTTGCATCTTCTCACGCGGGTGCCGTGCTTGGGTTCTTTAATCTGCCACCTCAAAGCACTAAAATAGTCAGTGAGGAGACCTCAAAAATCGTCTTATGATGATGTTGTTGCAAAGATGAAACAGCGGTTTGGTAAACTACTTGATATTTTCCAGGAGTTGCCCTATGCTAACTTCAGTACTGAGATGCTTAAATCAAAAGCCGAACGTTCGCGTTTTTAATCTTGGGCTTTTCTTTAAAGGCTCTTATGTTATTTTTAGCTCCAGCTCCCTGCCAAAAGCTTTGTCCCTTTTCTTTTGGATTTTGGGTTGATGAGTCCCACTAGTATGATGTCATTGCGTAGTGTGAAGTGACAGCAACAAAAAGAAAAATCTTGCCGGTACCATCTGTTACAATAAACATTATGCACTCATGTTAGTTTTCAAGCGGATTTGGATTGCATATTCGCAGCAGAAGCTGGTCTCTGCTTAGACGTATGGTAACCTCCTGCATAAAGCTTTTAATCACCAAATTCTCTATATGGTTTTGGACTTGGCATGACACGTTGACAGGTCTAAGGTAAGTGGTAGGGCTTTTTATCGGTGTTTAATCTGTTCGCATTCATATTGGGACTAGTAACTTGCCAAAAATGGTCCTAGAGGAAGCTGCATGAATTGGTATAATTCACTAATACCGAACGCTGGTTGACTTCTTATGCTGGTAGTTTTACGATAATTGTGGCCTGAAATAGAGAGGGGCAGATTTGCTTTAATCTGCTAAGTATTCCTCTCAAAAGATTAAATGCAAAATGTTGATTCAAACCTGTGGTTTGAGTTCCCAGTGAGTATATCGGCATTTGAACGTGAGTCTTTCTCTGCATAATTTATCAAAGCTCTTGCTGAAGAAATTGAATTTGATGTCTGTTTCGTTTTACACAGCAAGATCACATACGTGTTTAGAAACCCTAAAGAATGAAGCAGTGTCAGAATGAAGCAGTGTCAGGATCCAAGCTAAGCACGTTAGCTTGTGTAACGGTCTTGGTCAAAGATTAATTCTCAAGTGTAAGGTATGGCAGTGCTCATGTATGTACTTAAATGTTGCTGCTGGTCAGGAAAAAGGGAAACTGAGAAATTGTTGAGGGTGCACGTTGTTGTGGAAACGGGTTATTACTCTTGAATGGAGCCAGGATGCTTGCAGCTCCCATTTGGACTGTTGGAATAAGATTAAGTGCCTCTAAGTAGGTTGAGTTGCAGGGTTTCAAATATCTGCTTCATTTCCAGAGTCTTTAAGTAGAGAGCCTCGTAGCCTCAGCACTGGAAACATCAAGCAGTGGAGAAGGTTTTTTTACCTCGGTAGCCAGCCAAAAATGTTGGGGTTTTGTGTTTGCGACGTATTGGTGTATTAGAGCTCAGCCTTCGGACGCGAATGTACACGGTGCCGTGGACTTACTTGGGCAGGAGCCAGAGCCCAGGAGAGGCCGAGTGAATTCTTGGCGGGGGTCATGGAACAAAGTTAGGGTGTTCCTGTGGATGTGTGAAGCTTGGGCCTGGGACAGAGCATCATGTCACAGCAAAAGAGACTCACTGGAGGCTTTAAAAACAGGGAAAAAAGTGTTCCTGCCCCCGTCACTCCTGATAAATGCGGTCTTGTTCAAATTGCATCAATACTTGCTCTGCAACAAAGCTAGTCAGTATGTGGATATTCTGTTTAGGGCAACAGCCGCTTTCTCGGAAGCAATTTACCAATAACAAAGGCGGGAGATGAATGGCCTGCCAGAGTGCAGGCTTGATGCAATGTAATATTTTGCACTGCTGTATCCCTGTGTTGTCTGCAGCTGGCTTTATGGTCTGAATCACAGCTTGTGATTTCCTTAGGTCCCTCACCTTCTGGCTACGTGCTTATGTGCTTTTGTTTTTATCAGTCTTTTCGTTGTATGCGTGTACAAGATATATTTGAGTTTGCGAATAAGAACTTGGCCTCATCACAAGAGCTGAAATCTGTTACCTACATTTGAATCCATAGTAGTGTGTTTTATGCATAGTGGTTTAGATAAATTAATCCTTCATTTTAAATGCTTGCATCTTGCTTCAGAATGTCTTCATTTCTCAGGTTGAGAGACAAAGAAATAAACATCAACCAGCTGATC
Source organism: Gymnogyps californianus (assembly GCF_018139145.2). Classification (NCBI taxonomy): domain Eukaryota; kingdom Metazoa; phylum Chordata; class Aves; order Accipitriformes; family Cathartidae; genus Gymnogyps; species Gymnogyps californianus. Next base: position 6,349,647 of record NC_059495.1, read on the forward strand.
ACTTCGAAGTCCTTTTGCCTTCTCTCCCTGTCCGCCAGGTCCTTTGCTCAGCAACGTGGCTCCGAGGAAAGACTAACGAGAAGAGCTGGATTCCTAATGTAGCAGGGCTGTTAAGATGGCAGGAAATCTTCTTTCAGATTTGCTTAAATGTAAAACCCGCAATACAGACAAAAGGCGTTTTGAGGTTGAGGCTGAAATTCCTAGGTTTGGATGGATTTGTTGTGCTCAATTATATTGAGCAAGCTTTTGCAACTTGCTTCACATGGGAATTAGCGTGATGAGAAGAATACTTTTCAAAGTATAACCGTATGGGAGGTTTTCCACAGGGCATCTATAGCATGTTAATTCCCTCTTTCATTGCAGGGCACTGACTAGAATGCATCATTGTAGTCCTTTTGTAATAGATGCTGATGTATTTCAAGAGCATTACTGTTCTGAAATGGCCAGTGTCATACTTTTTAGGCGTGTGTAGGCAAACAGCTAAACTGGTTGCTCCCGAGAAGAATATTATGAAGACACCCCAAAAAACTTTGGGCTGCAAGCTTCACCTATGCTGTAAAAGAGAAGTAGTGAGGAGCACTGCTTTTTAAGACTCTAAATGGCCTTTTGCTTCAGGCAAAAGCAAAGATGACTGTACTTCATTTGCCTTGCTGTTCTTGGTTTCAATTTGGCTTTTCATGTTTCCTGTCACTATCTTAAAAGATTTTTGCAACAAGTTAAATCATTATTCCCCATTATGTAGGTGGCTGATAGCTTTACTCATGCTGTTCTGTTATTTTATTTAGTAATCTGTGACTATTATATTTCTTTTGATCATATAACTGAGGGCATAACAAACATTTAGCCACTGCTGGCAGCACAGTTAACTGTCTAAGGTGGGCTTAATGTGCACAGCTGTTTGTAGCTAAACTTTCAGCAGCTATTCCCCGGTGTTGACTTTGAGATGCATTGCCATTTACGTAGTTATTCTTTCTTTTTTTATTTATTTATTTTTATTATTTTTTTTTTTATTAAGAGGATGCTAGTGACCTGCCTGTAAGCTGCTTCTCATGCCGTAACAGGGGGCTGGTAGATTTTTACTGGTTCTAGCAGCTAGCTTTAAATACTCCAGATCAAGTAAAGCAGAGATTTTTGTTTTGTAGTATTTGCCTTGGAATGACTTCTGTGCTTTGGAGTATCTCTTCAAATACATCTGTGAGCAGCATCCATCGAACAATATGTATCTACATCACGTCTAGGATGACGTTCTTCAGTGATGAAGAGGATTAAAATAGTCATTAAGCTGCAAAATGCACCACACGTCATGTAAAGTACAAAATAAAGATACAGGCAGACTGAACAGGCTGGAGTGGTACAATCTGTTGGAATGCATCAGGATGCGAACATCTTTAACTCGAGCCAAATTTCAAATGCTCGTATTGCAGACAGATGAAACTGGGGCTGAGTTTGCGCGTGGAAACACTCGGCCTGTTGTTGTCTGCAGACACACTTCCTTGCTTTCATTTTCTCTCCTGTGTATGAATGGATAGCTGGTCCCCTCTGCAACACCTTGGCTCCCGAGTGAAACTGAAGATTGTGTGCTTAGCAGTATTTGTTAGGATACTTCCTGTCACGGGGAGAATTAACTTTGGGAACAAATAGTGGCCCCAAAGCAGAGGACTGTTCTTATTATTCCCGCCTCTCTGGGCTAATATTCACATCCCTTTTATTGATAGGTATAATTATGAAGATATAGACAACCTCTAAAGGAATCGTGCAACTGGATAGTTAGCCCATTTGTCTTTGCTGTCCAGGCTTTGGAATTGCCACACAGCCTTGACACGCATGAATTTGTTTTGTGCCGGTTACCTAACCTGTTTTCCTCCTCAAACTGGTATTACAGTGAGGTACAAAAATTCTCAGTGCAGTATTCTCGGAGTCTTCTAAATGTTCCTAGCCTCATAACACAAATTCATCTAGTACTGGTATCACTGCTGTCTAGGCTAGCTGGGGATTGTGCAGGGAGAGACAGCCTCAAAGATAATTAAGACGTAGTCTGTTAAGGAGCTCATTTGGGCTCTCAATGATTTTTTTTTTTTTTTTTTTAAGGTGTCCAAAATAAGGATATGAGAATGAGGTATGTTTCTGGCTGTCTCATGCTATTGCCTCATCGAGCTATAATTTCAGCATGGCTTTCTCGGGTGCTGATCTGTGATGATGTGAGACATCTGAATGTATTCCACAGGGCTAATCCACAACAGTGATTTGCCAGATTCTGGCAAGGTTAATATTTGCAGCTGAGATGTGTACACAGCCGTGTTTCTGAATTAAAAAAACGCCGTAGTGGGCCATGTCTGAAGTCAACTAGTGAAAAACAAAACCACCGCTCCCCAGGGTTGGAACTTCATGCAACATTTTCATCCTCTGACTTTGAGAAAGCTCTATTGAAACTACTCAGCCTATGGCTAGGAAAATGGTTGAGAGGCCTATTGCATCAATACACAAATCAATCTACCCTCCAATCACTGTCCCAGGGATGGGATTTACACGTTAAGTCAGCATTTCCATTGCTGTCCATATCTGCTTGTAGGGTCAAGGAAAGTAAAACTTGTTTGTGATGGCTGACCGTTTATTTCTTTCTCACTCAAGTGTGTATCATGTTGGACAAGAGCATCTGAGCAGGCAAAAAAGCTTCTCTGAGAAAAAGTAAATAGTCCCCCTCTTCTCCTGTCTGATAGCCTTTTCCAAACAGGAAAATAAAGAATTGTTTGGAATCCTTGTGTTCAAAATAACACATCTTGAAGTTTTCCTTTGCTGTTCCTCCAGCTGGAGAATACTAAGTCTTTAGGCAAAAAAAAAAAAAAAAAAGTTTTGCTGCTGAGGTGGACATCCTGGACAAAGGGTTTAAAAAAAAAAAAAAGAGAGAAGAAAATAGTAGTACCTTTCAGAGACCTTGCAGAGGAATTTCTGTTGAGGTGATGGAAGTTCTTGGTGTATACTGCCTCTTTAAGGCGTAACTAGATTGTCTAAAACTGTTCTGCCTGCTCTTTTTCAAAGAGCAATTTCCATCACTGTTGCAGAACAGGCAGTTTTTGCTTCCACGTTTGTAATAAAGCTTTCAACTCGTGATGGTTTTGTGCTTTGAAGCCCTTACTGAAGTGTCGCATTTCTTAAAACTCGTCAAAGAACTGACCGTCAGGTGTATGCAGCTGCAGTCTATAACTTCTTCCACCAATCTAATGTTCAATTATAGTTCAACTAAGTAGACAGAAAAGAAGAAAATGCTGCTTTCTATCTCCTACTTTGAAAGTTTCCAGAAAATGCTTAAGGAAGCCTCAAGGAAATAGGTATCAGTGTGTACAGAGTTCGTTCTTCCCACTGAAACGCGGAAGAAATTGCTAACAAGTTGAAATCTCATTTTATCAAAGATAAACATCAGTTCTCGCATTTTGTGTAGCATTCCATGGAAATAGAACAATCTGACACAGCTCAGTAGACTGCAGAGCTATAAAACTCAGCATATGAAAATCAGTTGTGTTTGTACAATGTACAAAGCCAGTTAAATGTTATGCGATGATAGCCCTGAAATATTTGAGGTTCTAGGCTAGCTTCTGTTGAGCTAGTTTTACTTTCTGGATCAGCAAAATCGGTAAAGGGGATCTCAACCTAGCCAGCTTTAGTCTGTGCTATAAATTACCACTTAATTTTCTAATAGCATTAAGCAGTTATTCTAGGTAGAGATCTGTTGCTTCCCTTAAAAGAAACTGTTTAATACATCCATTAGAGTTTCAGTATGCTAGCCTAGCTATGATAGGACGCTGTGACTATGAAACCCCAGCTGATAAATTAATGCTTCAGAAATAAAATGCTACTAAGTTACTCAGGATTGCTTTTAAAGCGTAAAAAATTGAAATCCATTAAGCCATTACTGAGGTCCTTTCTTCACGTTCTATGACCCTGCTGCTGACAAAACTTTAGGGGTACTTCAAAAGGCATTTTGTCATTTGACGTCTCTCTCGTGCCAGATTGCTAAATCTAGGTGTTTGTGCTCTAGGGGATAGATAGAAGTCCACCTTTCATCCTCTGCTTTGGAAGAAGGAAGGAAGTTGTGAGATTTGAGCCTGAATTCTGCTATTAGTACCAGCATCCTTCTGAGAGATGTTTGGCTGTTGGGTGACAAGCTTAAAAATAAACAAGTAAGGCTTTCGCCATCTGACTCGTGGAAGTAAGAAGTGTTGCTCCGAGCCATCTTCCCGCGCTTCGGCCTCTTTGCTACTTAAGTAAGGTAGTGCTGGTCATTCTTTATCCTGCTCTTGCTTGCTTGTTTGCTTGCTCGCTCACCTCCAGGTTGCCAGCATTAGTGGAAGGAAACTGGCAGACTTTCATCGGGTTTAGTGCTGTTCACTGGGATCAAAAATAGCTGCAGTCAGGAGAATGAAAAGACCTTTTTTTGGTAGGAATTTGAGATGGTTTTGCTAAGTTAATTCTCTTGCATTATATTTTTTAGCCATAAGTGGTAGGAGCTCTTCCTAATGAGCAGCTAACTGAAAACTAAACTTTCTTGGGGCGATCTTCACGTTGAAGTTTTCTATTTAAGAAAAAAAAAAATCATTTACGGTAGCTGAATAAGCTCAGACTAGCAGTATGGGAGTCTTTAAACAGCAAATACAAAGATTTTTGTAGAGCACTGATTCTGTGCCCCTAGACATTAAAGGTTCTTAAAAGATTTTTTTTTTTTTAATATGCGAGCAATCATGTAAGGTGCTGCCTGAAAGATGCTCCATAACAAGCCATGAGCAGTTCTCAGAATAAATAACAGAAGGAGGTGTGTGGGAAGGTGCGTGGGGAGATGTTTTTGGTTTAAAATCCCAATTTGCATTATTTCCTAAATATATTTAATAAGAGCTAGAGTTAAGCTACCCGTTCTCGGTAATATCTACTAACTGCTGACTTTTTTCATAGACCTGTAATTTATAGAAGTAACCTGTACTTTTGACAGAACTTTAGAAGTTTTAAGTGTAAACATATCCTCAGTTTGGACACTGAAAACGGCAAGGCTGTTCCGTAATTTTTTTGGTAATGTGTTAATTTTGATCTAGTTCAGCATACACTTGGCAAAGCTCCAGGAGCAGCAGCAAAGATGAAAGCAGTCCTGTATTTTAGCTGTGGGTTTACTGTTTTCAAAAGATGGTCATTAGCATGGTTTGGAGAGCCAAGACTTAAAACTCTCATGGTTTCCTCTTCCAGATCTGAAGTTTCTTCTGGACTGTTTGGAGGGCAGAATTACCAATTAATTTGGGGTTGGGTTTTTTTCAGAAGATTGTGAATTTGGGAGTGGAATGCGATCAGGATGACCTGCAGAGCTTCAGTGGGGTTAGAGCAATGCCTATTGAATTACTCCTGTGTGCTGTAGGGACGTTTGTGTGTAGCCTAATTGCAGGATTTTAAGATACCAAATGAGTATTTTCTCAAGTTCCAGAACACTTGCAGTCTGTGCGCATAAATAGCCGATCTGTGGTACTGAACAACATCTATAAAGGGAGGGATGCTTGAGCTCACGAATGGTTGAAACCAAAACCAAACTGCATTGCAAACTGCATTCCCACTCGTTGGCTTTCCTTTATCTTGCATTTTTCTTCCAGGTCTTTTTCCTTGCCACTTCAAATTCTCGATGCTCTGTTAAAATATGCCCTTTGGTTTCCTGCGTGCTTTTTGGATAGTTGTGTGTTAGATAAAAACACAGTCTGTGCAGCCTTTTTATCTCAAGTTGTTCGAGTGGTTAGATGTATGGTTAGACTGAGTAACCGCAGGTTCCTACAGTGGTCTCTCCATTGCAGGCTTTTTTGTGAAGCTCCCAGTGAGCTTCACAAGATCTCTAAATCAAATATTCATGCTGTTTTGGGGGAGGTTTTTTGGTTTGGTTTGGTTTTGTCCCCCCCTGGAATGCTAAATCACTTGGAATCAGTAGTAAGGGTTTGGTTTTTGCCTGCCTGATGTGAATAAATTATTCCCTCAGTCTCCTTTCTGCCAGTTTTGTCCACTAGGAAAGCTAGCGTACAAGCTGTGTGTGTATGTGAGTTGTGATGAGTTTTAGTCCAGAAGTTATTTTTGCTTCGAACAAATTGTTTTGAAGCGATGAAAGATTTTGTACATGTACTTTCCTGTGTATTATGGAATCTCTGTATCCTGGTAACCACAGTGATTATATTCACTAACTCCTATGTAGCTAAAGTGCCTTAAGATGGAAAGGACTTGCTATCGAACCATGTGGAGAAGTTACTTATAAAATAGCATATCTCAGTACTCCTCCGTATCTGTGCTGTTGTCAGCAAAGCCTTTATGCTAGTGCTATCTTTATGCTAACTATCATATGTTAATATGATAGTTCATATTAACAGCTCAGTAATGAAAGTTAGAGCTGAAAGTCAAATGTTTTTCCTAAGCAGAGTGAAAGGCTATTAAATCATAGCCACTTTTCCTACATTGTGTTTTGGATCTCCCGTCCAATTGTCCAGGAAGGCAAAATTGCCCCGTGGCCATTTTCTTCAGTAGATTTTTAGTGTACATGAAAACATTAACTTGCACTGAAGTTTTCACTTGTTGGCTAGCTAACAAGACATCTTGAGTCTCTGTGGTTCAGATGCCCAAACAATTCATGTGGGAAAGCAGTAATTAGTCTTGCTGTGCAAGACAGAACGATGACACAGATTGGAGCGATGAGGGGTTGAGGATTAAACTGGGCTGAGCCCACTGACGAGTGACCTTAGGCAAGTCACTTGACTTTGTGCCTTAGTTTAGCCCAGTGATAAATAGGTCTAGCTTCCATGTGCTGTAATATGACTTAGAATCGCTCCATAAAAAAAAAAGGTACTTTAAATAGCACTGCTGCTGTGTTTTGCTGAAAAGGAGAAGGAAGTGGCTGTAAGTGCAGCCGCCTGATACTTTGCATGAAAATTGTTCCCGATGACCTTGTGACGAGTGGAAGGCAGCCTGACTGATTAAGCATATTTGGACCTACCTGTGCACTACGTAAGGATTATTAATGGCATAATAGTACTGCCTACCTCTTCTCTCGCCCTTACATTTTTAGGGTGGCTTTTGTGGTAAACTGTTCCAGTCCCAGCCGTTACACGCAAGCTTTAGTTTGGAAAGCTTGAGGCCTATCAGTTAATCTTTTTTTAAAGGACGCGTTCTGGGTACGGTAACACTTGTTCAGGGAATGTTCCAACTGAGTTGTTCTGAACTTTGTCTCTCCGGGGGTAGAAAAGAGGATGCCAAAGGCAACCATGTTACACAAACAACTGCAGGAAGCCAAGACTGTGCTGAATCGTGGCTTTACTGAATTTGATCGCTGCTCCCTGAGACTAGCTGCGCACCAGTACTGCCTGCAGTGTTGCTTTCCCTATCTGAATGTGGCAGTTGCTGAGTGCAAATGTCTGACAGGCAGATTACCTGCCCAATGACTCACGTAGGCTTGGTTTATGGAGCATGATGAACTAGAGGAGGAGGGGGAAATAATCTGCTACCTCATTAGTACAAATTCCAAGGGCAAAAAGGCTGCCCGTGAGTCACAGGTACTTGGAAATCTCCCCTTTTCTCTGTAGAAAGGCAGAGGAAGGTGCAAAAGCAGTAAGGAATGCTTCAGGCATCAGCAGTATTTTGGTCTTTGTAATGCTACGGTTGCTGTCGGCATGTATGAAAGTACATAGGTTATTGTCACTGAACTTCCGAGTGTTCGAGGCTGCATGTTAGCCATAAACAGTGGCGATCTAAATATAAACGGCACCCGAGCTAGCACTGCAGCTCCTCCTGCATTGGTTTCCAGTTTTCTGCTGGTGCAGAATCCTCTACCACAAAAGTCAATAAAGGACGAGCAGATGAGAACTCCACCCCTTCCAGCAAGTTAAAGTAAGCCAAAGGCTGCTTTACTGAGATTTCTGCCATTTAAATTCAAAAGCAAACACAGGCTGGTATTATCAGCTCACACCAGATCTGCCTGCAGACAATAATTCTTCCTGTCTTGGACCTCTGCCCATGTGCATTATTGTAATTATCAGCAATTTAAAAAAAAATAAAGCAATAAAGCTAGGATGAGCTGCTAGTCTGTAGATTTACTGCCTGCTGTGTCAGGCATTCATTAGCCTTCCTGGGCTCAAGCCACCTATCTGCTGAATAAAAGCAGGAAGAGAAGCTAAGGAAAACAAAGCGTGAAGCACGAATTGAAAGCCCTGCTCATGTTCACAAGTTATAAATCCAAAAACAGGGGAATTTTAAGTATTCTGTTCAGAAGTTCTTGCGCGTAAAGTCCCTCTGCCAACTTCCCTCGCTTTTTAATTGAAGTGTTGGTTTCCTGAATGCTAGCTTGCCATAAACCAGTAATTCACAGGTGAGATTCACGGCAATGAACATTAGGTTTAAGGGCTGTGCGGCACGTCGAGACCTGGGAAGGCTCATCTCTGCAATGCCAACCCAGCTGTTCTCCTTCCAAAAGCTTCAGCTTAACGCTTCACATCAGATGGCAGTGATAGAGTTTGTGACTGCAACATCTCTTCTTGATGTTTATTTTTATTTTGCCAAGGGCTGGCCTCTCCTTATGGAAGGAGAAATGCCCATGAACATCAGCTCTGTGGACAGCAGTAGCATTGGGGTGTGCAGCTGGGCTTCGAAGCAGTGAAATCCCTGCACAAATGTGCGTACCAATTTTTCAGCCAAGGAAAGGGTGAAAAGTTAGAATACTCACACATTTAAAAGCGGCAGCTGTAAAGGGTTATGCTCACAGGAAGGCTAATGAGGTAACAAGGCTCATTTTTGTATCAAAGGAACTGTTAGAATTCCTCAGTGGTCTTGAAAGAGTTCAATTTATATCCTCTATATCTGTGGATATTACACTGACATAGGAAGAGTTGCAGTCTTGCGCTCCAGATAGACTAGGAAATGTGTTTTTTCTTTTTAAAAATCCAGAAAAGCTTGCTGCTTTTTTTTTCTTTTTTTCTTTATTTAAGTAAAAGTGGGAAGCGTAGTTTATCTGGGTAGGGACTGTGCTGAACAGCATGTTCTGAAGTCCCTCAGGTTGTGGTTCGTGCGCATTCTGATTTAATAAGCAGTATTACCTTCGAGGGGCTTCGCTTAATTAAAAACAAACAGCGCAAGTAATCTTTCAAAGTACGGCCTGGCATTTTTTGTCGGTGTAGCGGCAAATAGTTGTGGCATACTTGTAACTCTTCTGAGCAGGAAATCTGATCCGACGTGCAGACAATCCTGCAAAAGGCTGTGCATTTTCTTTTGAGGCAGTGAATGCCCTCAGCAGCTATTAATCTGTGTTCTCTGGCCACCAAGTCAATGCAATTCACAATCGGAGCTTTTTTCAGCAGCTTATAAATTCTAGAGGCTGGAGTTTCAGTTTTAAAGCAACTTAATCTTCCGTGGTTTTATCCGGCCAGGTCTGCTGGTGTATCGTGGCAGAGGAAGCCTGATGGAAAGCACAGTCAGTATGAGTTTTTCTAGCAGGCTCTCGATATTTCTCAAGCCTTGCAGCCCTTCTGCCCTGTAACCAGGGGCCAGCATCTCGTGTCATGCTTGTGCAACAGGCAGTGCACGTGCCCGGTAGCTGACATGTTTGCACCAAACACGTTAGCTGGGAGACTGTGATTTTCTATCATGCATGTTCCTGGATTTTCTTTAGAAGCAATATGCTATGTGAACAGCTCTTCAGCATGAATGAAAAGGGAATCTAAGATTTCCTGCTAAGCTCCCATCCGCTCTGGTTTTGCTGGAATAAAGACTCATGTTCTGTGTAACCTGATCAGATGGGCAAGGTTACTGTAATGTTTGACTTCATGGAAAATTCAGAATGTAGTTAAATTTGATGTTTTGCAGATACCTTTGTGCTATAAAGGAAAGCTCTCAGGAACTAATTTCGATGAAATATAACGAACAACAACTCTTCACCAAAGAGAAACTCCAATCCCCCTTCTATCCTGCAAGTCCCCAGCAGCATGCCAGAGGGCTTTCCTGAATAGCGTTCGATAGGGAGCTGAATAGACAGCGTGCTCAATAGGCTCTGTTGTGATGATTTTTAACAGATCCTAGAAATAGAAGGCGAGGAAAATGGGTGTATTTTTCACGTTTATGCTTTTTTGAACCTGAACTGCAATGTAATGCATGCATTTCAGGGGTAGATGTGAAATATTCCTTATTTTACGTAAGTTGATAGGACTTCCTGTACATTGTTGTTCCCAGCATTGAAGTAGAGGCACACTAGAGAACAGAAATGGTTTAAATTCACAGAAAATCCTCCCTAGAGAATGTCGTTGTGCTGTGCGGTGCCCATAATCTCTCTAGCCTTGCATCCCTGCTTTGAGATGGTAGATACTTACAGGAAGAAAAGGCGTGACCCTTCTTAGCGCATAGAGGCCAGGCCTCTGGATGGGTAAAGCTCACCGATCAAACCCGCTGTCACAAGTTGAAGAGGCTAGTAGTAAATAAAAGACAGGATACTTGGGCAGAGACACTTCCATCAGAGAAGAAGAAGATTTAGAGGTTTGAATTCCAGTGTTTCGGGACTGTAAATCAGGCACTGCATGACAGGGTGAGGAATTTAACTGACATTAACTGGCCAGAGATTTATGTGTTTATGGAATCAAATACTTCTTTGGTCTTGGAAAGCAAACTGGATTACAGAATTATGCCAAAAGGCAGAGCGGAATTTATCATGAAACGTCTTGTAAATGCAAGTGCCAGTGAGGGAAGTAATGGTTTGTGTAACAGTCTTTTCCCAAATAACATTCATCTTGCTCTCATGTTATGGATATACATTAACAGGATAATAGCTACTAAAATAACGTTTGCCGAGGACGTACGCAACTGGATGAACTCTCTTCCATTATGTGTATGTTGCCCCTCCTGAACTGTCAGTCTGCTTATTTAAGAGATTGAATAGTTGCTCCCCAGCGCTAAAAGAGGCGGCTGCTTCCATTTATGGCTGGGAAATTCCCAAAGAAAAATGTGCTGTCAGTTTGTTCATCCCTCTGCAATGTGGAATGGGTGAATTCTCTGAAGTACTGAAGAGCTTAACTGAGGACATGGCTTTGTCCCAGGCTTCCTGCTGGTTTACATGTTCCCCAACCCTCCTTTTGCAAAGTGATGCGTGAATGTAGACTAACTAACTTCAGGCACCATCAGCCTGAGCGATCTGCTTTTAGTTTTGATACACCGAAGGCAGTGGTGGGGAGCAAGAGAAAATGTCTTTGTCCAAAAAACTCTTGTAGGCAACTTTCTTCACTACTTGAGTAGCAGCGTTCAAGGTGTGGCCTCCACTGGTACAGATGAATTTTGCTGTGCTGTATTCTCTCATTACAGGTAGAATGAGATAAAAAGGCTAAACTAAATAACTGGTGTGTTTGGTGGCTGGAGTGATTGTCAGTGGTGAAAAATTGAAGGCCATTACTCAAAAATCTTATCTTGCAGGTCATGGGGTTAAAGTATATCAAAGTTCATTAACTTACTCAACAGTGCAATTCAAGAAAAGATTTCTTCCATTTGATTAAAAGTGATGAAATCAAGCAAGTAATTAGTCTCGTTTGTTCAGCTGTGAGTTGGGGCTTAGCATGTTCTGGTAGCTAGGGCAACAGCACTCGACTGATATGCAAACTATTTGAGCAATCCACGGAGGAGGAATGATACCTTTGCCACAGTGCCGAGGTGTCAGGCCGGAGAGACAGCAAAAATAAACACGAGCTCGCATCAGTATGTAAATAGGGGGTGGTCATGATTTCAGGAGGTCGGTATGTGTTTGAACAGGAGTTTTGCTGATGCGAGAGCTGTTATGAATGGATTACTGATGGATGTTTCTGCCTCTCGGGATGGAGCCTGCACCTCTCCTGCCTATGCAGTTACCTTATTTTGCTGCATACTTGTTAAGTTTGCTTTGAAGAAAACAGGTTTCAAGCACAGGCAGTGCTAATGATCTCCAAACCGTTCATAACACGTACATTTTATTCTCTTTTGATGCACTGTATTCTTCTTCGTGCACACTTGATCTTGCATTTCTTTTTGTTCTCTTCAGAGTTCAGCTTGAATCTTGGATGTAGTTGTAGTGTTGTCATAAAACAAAATTGTGTCGTGGATTGTTTCCTTTAATGTGTCAAGTCTTGTGCTCTCTGGAAAGTGGTTGTTGCTACCAAAGTGGTGTTTGTTTAGAGAGAGATAAAAAGGCCCCCTTACGAAGTTTGCATTGTGTGTGTTTATGGAGTTATGAAGGATCGTTCCACGTTTGCCTTTTTCTTCTGAAACGATACGGCAGGGAGGAAGGCAGGGCAAGAGCCTAGGTTTTGCCGAGTGGTATCAGTCGGCACTTGTTAGAAGCACATGTTTATTAAGTGGTTTTATTTCTGAAAGAACAAAGTTATTGCACCCTGTTACCCGGCCTCAGTGTACTCATCAGAAGTCCTCCTATACCTGAAGTGCGTTACTGTCTTCTCTCCGTTAGGACAGAGAGTACAACAAAGGTACCTACACTAAACTTGAAAGTATATATGAACTTGGAAGCATTTTGTTACTGGGACATAGATGCTGGAATCTGTTATATATAGTTCAATAGTTCCTTACTTTGTGATCTGTGCTAAAACTTCCTCTCGTGTGCGTCTGTTGGGTGAAAGGGTTAGAGTAAATAGAAGCCACTTGTGTAAGACTGTTTCTCTTAGGTGATGTGCAGTTGAATAGTTCTTAAAACTCAAGGGGTAATTTTTCTGAAGTTAAGACGTGAATTTATGCTTTTGTGTCTCAAGTTGGTCTTATCCCCCAAGCACTAGCCATATGTTCAGCACTAAACAATCCTTGACTCTGAGTGTTGTAATGTCTCATCTCCAGGCAGTGATTTTGTGTGTAAACGGGGAGGGGAGGGGAAATGAGCTAGTTATAATGGAGTTAATTTTTTCCTAATATCCAGCAACTAGGAGCTGCATACAGGGGTTGTCCAGTTGAATTCTTCTCTTTGCTCTTTTATTTGCTTTAAGCATACGCGTATGGACAAAAGTTGATGGGGATCTGCAGGCAATAGGGAATGAAGAGTGCCCACAGTAATGTACGCGTTTTTGAGTGCATGAAAAGTTAAATGCGAAGGCAGGACCGGTGGCCTAGGGTAGTGCTGCCTGCCAGGAAAAAAGCAGCTGTGGGGCAGTGGTGCCCTGAAGCCTCTTGTGCATTGCTGTTTCTAATCTGCCTTGTCTGAAGTAGTTGAAATGGATTTCATTCCCCTAAACATCTTAAAGAGCTTTCAATTTAGGAGCTCATCTGGTTTTTTGCCTCATACCTCTTCTTTTATTTTTTTCTTTTTCTTTTACGACAGCTAGTAGTTATGTAGGGAGAGGATGTTCAGCTCCCAGCATCCACTCAGTCTTTTCAGAAGAAAACGCAAGTCTGCAATTTAATTTAATCCCCTTTTTCTTCTTTTGGTCAGCCAGGAAGATTTCAGAAAGGGAACCTGACCTTGTTTTCATTGATCGGTCTGCAGTTTGACCCCAATGTGGGTCTGGGGTTGTTGGGTTTTTGTCTGCTGGTGCAGGGTGGGAAGTGCACAGAATACGCATCAGAAACCAGGCAGTACAAATACCCGTAGGAGTGCACTGAATGAGAGACAACAGGCTTTGAGGAGTTGGTTGCAACAGCTCTGTTTTTCTGATTCAGCAGAAGTCATCTTTACTTGTATGTTCAGGCAAGAAGCTTGGGTGTTTCTATCGCAAATATTTGAAGAACTTGGGAGAAACACATGGCTTCGAACTCTGAGCAGGATTCTTGCAGTGGGAAGCAGTTATTTTATTAGTAGTAGCAATACCTTCTTTGTGTGTAACCTCACAGAGGTGTTCCTGCCAAAAGTTATGAGTATTAGTTATTTATCTTCAAATATCGGTTTAAGTTTTTCAGACATCTGTTTTAGCCTTTGTGGGCACAACCTTTAAGTGTGAATTACTCTTGGTTTTGGTAAGCTGTTGTTGCAATAATAAAAACAGAGTTTGGAAAAACAAACATCTTGCTGGTGAAAACTTGGTGTGGGCTGACCAGCTTTAAGCAATGTTGTTACGAAATAGTTCGCAAGACTCCATCCATATTCTGGATTAAGCAGGAGCTCTCTGAGAAGATGCCAGAGGGTTTCTGGTTCTTTGAGTTGTTCTGCTTTCGATCAGATAATGCAATCAACATGTTTTGTTTTTGTTTGTCTTCACAGGCGCTGGCAGCCAATGCTGGGACAGGGTTTGCGGTGGCAGAGCCTCAAATTGCCATGTTCTGCGGGAAGCTAAATATGCATGTGAATATCCAGACTGGGAAATGGGAACCTGACACTTCTGGGACCAAGAGCTGCTTTGGAAGAAAGGAAGAGATTCTGCAGTACTGCCAGGAGGTGAGTTTTTCTGTGTGATCCTGAATCTTCACTGCTGCTAAGGAATTGGATTCCAATTTAGCTGGTCAGTAGCAAATTAACCCTGCAGGAGACTAACTTGCTTTTGACTAGCTCAGTTCCCTGAACTACGTTGCTGTGTTAACTGCCCCGGAGGAGCAGGGAGGACAGCGCAGTGGGATTTAGGAGCTACCTGCGATTTAAATCAGCTTACGCTGCCACAGAAGGTCCTCGGTCTGTAAGTCAGAGAGGTGTCCGTGTCTGTGTTTGCAGGGGTTTCTCCAAATGTTCTGCCTCTGAGCTGATTAACCAGCATCTGCTCCACGTTGTGCAAAATGGAACCTGACACCTATTCTAGTTAGAACGTGGCTGTGTTGTTCTCGGTGACGTGTTCAGATCAGCCAGAATATTAGAAAAGTATTTTTGTCAAAATGTTGACGGTATTTTTAGGCTCCTCATGCTTCATTGTAAAAACCATAATCTCCTTTCAGTGTGCTCCAGATATACTGTAGCGTATTGGCCTTGATAAGTATCTTTAACCGCTCTTCTGAGGTGACAGGCACATAAAATACCACAAGGAGTGTTTTTTTTTAAAATGGGAAAGTGATAGAGCACACCATGTCTGGACTGGAAAACGTTTAAAACTGTTTTACAGGGCTGATATAACTGGGGCTACATTTGGTTCACGTAGCGGAAGGCTAAATATAAGTCAGTGTCTGGACTTGAGAACTCGAGCAGGAAATAGGGATCATATTAATACACCATAAATGGAGCAGGCATAAGGAAACCTGAGGAGGTAGGTGCATATTAGCTTGACAAGTGACGAGAGAGTCTGAAGATATTATTAAACCCTATTTGTTGGTGATTGCCCTCGTCCAGAGCGTTTTGTGCTGCATCAGACAGAATAGAACACATAAATACTTCTCCCCTACCAGGCAAAGCCGAACACCTCAGCTTAGTGCCAATGAAGGCTCTTGCCCCTGACCTGGCTTTCCCTTGCCACAAAGAAGTGATGACACATTCCATTTCTCAAGCTCTGTGTGACAGACAGCTGGGGGCTTTTTTATGTCTTCAGCTGTTGTAAGCTTGATCCGGAAGAGAATGTGTGTCCATGTGCAAATTTGAACTTGTTTTTGTGTAGAGAATCAGCCTCACTACTTCTGGTTAGGAGCCACTTTGCACGTTCTTTGTCCTTTCTGGAGAGAAACATATCTCTGCATCTTGTTAAACAGATGTATCCAGACCTTCAGATTACGAACGTCGTGGAAGCCAATCAACCTGTCAGCATCGACAGCTGGTGCAAGAGAGGGAAGAAACAGTGCAAGGACCACACTCATATTGTCGTGCCCTACAAGTGCCTGGGTGAGTGCGTGGTATGATGTGTTTGGGCATTCTTGTGGGAGGAGCAAAGAATTGCCTCCTGGCTTCTTACAGAGAGAACGACCGAGTTTATAAGGCTTCTCTCGTATCAGGTTGCCATTTCGACGTCCAGCTTCCACTTAAACGTTTTTATTTCCACGAGATGGAACTCTGCCTTTCTCGAACAGATCGACAGCTGTGGTGGAATAATGGCGCCTGGCGTGAAAAAGAAATCCCCATTCTCTCTGCAACTGCCATAAAAACCTGAAGGCTATTGTATTTGAGTATCACAAAGACATTGGGATTTAATACTCTGATCCTATTTTTGTGGAGCTTTAATATTTTGTTGCCTTGGAGACTTAAATGCTCAGTGTGTTCAGGCTTCCTGCTTTGGTCTTGGCAAGAGATCTCTATTCTATTTCAATGACTATATTTAAACTTTGCTGTTTCAAAGAGGCCCTGCTTCTTGCAGCTGTATCCCATGTCCCCACTTTGAACTGTGAAAGAATATGAGATAAACTGTGATGGATTTCATGGTGCGTTCCAGAATCTGTCCACCCACTTGAATCAGGCAACATGTTTAGCTTGTTTACCTTGTGGCTTTTGACCTGTGCGTTGTGCCTGACACTGTGCTGCGCTGCATGTGTTCTTAGTAGTAAGCTTAGTCTCAGCTGGCTGAATCTCTTTTCAGTTATCCGCTGGAAAAGACTTGTTTTGCAAGAAGTCTTGTGCGATCTTGGAGAGTCTGATTACCGGGAGCATTCAGTGGGAACCATTTTTCGTAATGTTGTATCCATATCTCAGGTTAGCATGTGGTTTGACATAGGAGAACACAAGCAAATCTGAAGAACTGTATGGGTACTATTCTCCTGTATGTAATGCCCTCCACTAGACGGTCATAAAGCACTTTGTAAGAAATGAAATTTGGTGTGGATACATCCTGGGAGAAAGATGCTTCTCTTTATAGATGTGGAAATTCAGGTTTGAGAAGCAACCAAACCCAGCTGATTATGCTGAGAACTTCTAATGAAAATAAGGATGAAAGCAAGATCTCTGGATTTGTAAGGAGTCATCTCTTTTAGAAATAATCCTCCCCCAAGCCTATTCTCCAGCTGGAAAATAAGCTGATTTTAGTGACACTGCCCTAAAATTTGATAAGCATTAAACTATCTGTGGAAAGTTTTTAATTAGTGTCTTTCACAGTGTTCTTGACTTGTTCAGCCCAGCCTGCAAGGCGGCTTTGGTTTTCAGATCTGCGTTGCAAGTCAGTAGTCCATATGTGTATAAAATACCTTCTTGTTGTCTTTAGCAGCCCACAAATTGTTTGTTGTAAATGGATGATGTGTTTCTCTGGGGTGCATGTGACTTTTTGATTGTAGTTGAACTATGGGGTTTTTTTGTTCCCATTCCTGCTTGTGTCTTCCTTGCTACATTAATGCACAGGCTATCTTGAGGTAGGATCTTGCTATCAAACCACGTTTAACCTTCTCCTGCCTCCCCCCACCAATGAAATTTGTATTTCAAAGGTGAAGAGGGGAGAAGAGGAGAACCCATTAGCACTCTCACTGAACTGTAAAATAAAGGTAACAATAGGATGATGGGAGCAGGGCTGAGCCTGGTGAGGTGTGAAAAGACAAACTGCTGACAGTTCTGGCTAGGCTGTTAGGTGGCATGGAAACACCTCCTATGCCTGCTCTGATCTGAAAAGGGAGAGGTTTTTTCTTTTTTGATAGCAGTGGCCATGAATGGGGAAGGTGTCCATTAATGTGTAGCGTGTAAGGGTTTTCCAGTTCCTAGGTGAATTGAGAGGACCTTCTGTGTGTCTTATGCGAAGGTGCTAGGATTCAGTGTTTTTCAAAATAGCTATTTAATGGCTGGTTTTTGTTACTGATTATTGTATTTGATCAGTTTGAGTCTTCTGCCTTCAGTCCCCAGAACGACAGTCTCTTGATTTTAAAGTTTGGTCAGTTTTAGCTTCCTTATCAGAAACTTTTTAACTAACCTCTCGTGAGAGTGAAGGAGGAAGGGTTATTAACTCAAAATTGTAACTAGCCTGTTTTGAGAGAAGAAAATGGGGAAAATACCATTTCTCTGTTGTGTCTATTAGTTCAAAATTTAACTAATTTAAAAGGGATGATGAATTCTAGTTGTTTTCGTTATCTTGCAATTTTCAGCAGATAATCTGTCCCTAAACTCTACTCGACGTGTGTATAGTGCATAGGAGAAGTGTCCGTGAGCCTTTGGTATCAGTACGAAGGGGCTGCAAAAAAATTGGTCGTGCAAAATATTAAAATTTATTTTGAAATCATAATGTTGAAGGCTGTTTGGACAAATAATTCTGCTCTCTAGAGACTCCATGAGAAAAGGCATTTGACTTAAAGAACTTTTCTCCAATTTTAACAAAGGATTCCTAAAGCTGCCAGTCAGGTGTGCAAGGTAAGTTGCTTTGAAACATTTGAACTGAAGGTCTTTTCCTGGTCTTCTGAGAGTATCTAGATATCTCCTTATTTTAAAATTACTGGATGTGGCATTTAAATCTGCAGGAAAGAGAGAAAAGTGTCAACTTTGAGAAAATATCACGTTTTGGATTCCAGTGGCAGTGTTTGTTAGGACATCTGGGCTAAGAACAGGAAGTAATGCTCATGTAGTTCTGATGCTTGCTTGACGTGTGTTGGTACCAAACTGAGTTGTGGTGGAGATTTAGGTTAAATAGCTTTTAAGTCCCACTAACACAGAGCCTGTAGAGCAGACTGATTATCTCTTTCTCTCCCGCCTTCCTCAAAAGCAAAAGTCTGGTTCTAAGATTGTGCCAGAATTTCATCATGCTGGTGAGGTGGTGGTTATCTCAATGTTGGAATGCAGCGTATTTGCTGACTCCGGTTCTGCTCTGGTTTTTGGGCTGTATAGTTTTTATTTTTCCAGCCCTCTGTGTTTTGGTTAGGACTGTCCGAGTCAGGGAATGTGCTGCAGTTGATCCTGAATTAAACCATGTGGAAACTGTTTAAAACAAGTTAAAAACAAACAAGACTTACTCAGATACCCAGATACTGAAAACATAGATAACACTCGTGGCCTATAAAAATTTCCAGGCTGTTACAGCACCAGACAGCATGAACTAGCTTTGGTATGATGCGGCTGGTTTAGAAATTGGTGATTAAGTGGTTTGAAAACTTCTGTATGCAGATGCAATCTTCTCAAAGATTTGCGTGAATTCTCTTCAGTCAATCCTGTCTGTTCCATGAACAACTATCTACTAACTCGCACCGTAAACTTTGCCTTCAGTTCGGCCTTCGGGTTCGCATAATGTTTCAGCAATCAGCCCCTACTCCTGTCTTTACCTTGGAAACTCTGCGGCTCTGTTTTTCTGTAAATTTGCAGAGACAGCTGCTGATCTGACCTGTCCCCGTTAGGAATATACCAAACCTTTAAGGCACTTGCGACGGTGTGTTCTTTGGTGGAGTTCCGATATTGGCTTTGTTTTCTGTTGGAAGTTGGACCTGTGTGATGGGACAAGCGAACTATGGATGTTTCTTGTTTTTTCAGTGGGTGAGTTTGTAAGCGATGTCCTGCTGGTTCCAGAGAAGTGCCGATTCTTCCACAAGGAGCGGATGGATGTGTGTGAAAGCCATCAGCACTGGCACACTGTGGCAAAAGAGGTAATTGAGCTGCTGCGGCAGGAATATTTATTCTGGGTTTGTCCACTTGGATGCTTGTAGTATTGGAGCATAACAGCGTTTATCTCCGGGGTCTGTTATTCCCATGTTGCAGTCTATGGATTGAGGCAGAGAGCAATGAAAAAAAAATTTAAAAGTACTCAAGTGGCTTAAAAAACCTGTGTAGCGGGCTGAATTATTCTTCACTCACGAAAAGCTGTCCTAAGTAGCTTGCCCAAGATCATCCTCTAGGATGGAGCTAGGAATTGAAATCAGGTCTCTAGGATATTGCTTTAACCAATGGCTCATCCTTCTTTCCAGGGTAGAGAGCTACAGCAGTCATAGAACGTTTCCTATTCTTCTTGCATATTTTGCATTAACGTACCTGCTGCTGCTGGGGATTTGGTTGGGAGTGCTTGCTTGGGGACAATCTGAGTTTTGCTGTGACTGATTAGTGGAGGTTTTACATAAGAGATGGATTATCTTCTCAGAATAAATCTGGCCCATGGGTTTTTTGTGGTGGTTTTCTTTTTTTTATCTGACTAGCAAAAATGTTGCAAATTCTCTGCGCACCGGTTTGAACTGGGGGTAATAAAAGCAAGATCATGACGAAATGTACGTGTTTGCCTTTTTGTAGAAACAGCAATTGTAGAAACAGCAACACAGTGATTAGTTGTGATGGTGCTAGTAAAGATGAGATTAAGGATGCACCAGTTAAACTTCCGATTTCTTTAAAATCCCGGGAGCAAAAAACCGTCTAAATAACGCTGTGCTAGAGGAATCACCTTTTAATTGAGGATAAACTTGTTAATGTCTAGCAAATTTAAAAATCACTTGCTTTCAACATAGTTGGAGAACTTTTCCAGAAATATTTGGCTTATTTTACATCTGTGCTGTAACAAAGCAAAGCACGAACGGGTTCTGATGTACCTAATAAAGCCTTTCTTACTTCATTCTTTTCTGGGCACCACAAAGTCATGTATTTCCTTAGCTTAAGAGAAGTGTATAGACATAATGTCTAATCACAGTTTGCGTTTGACTTTTTCTTGAATTATCTGGTTGATTTTCATCTACAGCATGTTAAAATAATTTTGACACAAAGTCCATTTGAGCGATTATTCACTCGCTCCAACGTAAAGTTTAATAGATAAAGTTTAATGAAATGGCCAGCCCAGAAAAGCAAACAACAGTTTTGTTTCTTTCAAGTGCTCTCTCCCTTGAGGTGGCACAAAACGTCTAGTTATTTTTCCTGAACTTAGCCAGGCTGACAAATGAGCAGTTGGTAGGGGCTGGGGGTGCTTGATAGGTTAACACCGGGAAGCACTGCATGGCTCTCAATCTGGGACTTTTCTGGGGATTTTGCTTAAACTACGAGTTTCAAATCCATTTTCCTGTGATGTTCAGACTTAGGTCGTATGTTGCTGTTGTCTTTTTGCTGTAAAATTTAGACCATTGACAGCATTCTTGGGATTTACGATAGGCAAACTTTAGCTTTATCCAAAGCAAGAGCATGATGCTAAACTGACGTAAATGGGCTCCTCTTTCAGGCCTGTCTGACAGAAGGGATGATCCTGCACAGTTACGGCATGCTGCTGCCCTGCGGAATAGACCAGTTCCATGGAACAGAATATGTATGTTGTCCTCAGACAAAGGTTGTGGATGAAGCTCTGTCCAAAGAGGAAGAGGATGAAGACGAGGATGAAGACTATGACCTTTATAAAAGGTAGGGTTCTTACTGGCATAGATGTTAACAGCTCTGTACGTGAAGTTGCTGTTTGTGAATATTTCACACAGCAACTCCCTTGTGCTGAGGATTGAGAGGAGAATTTCTGTGCTTTTGAATTTCCCAAAGCAGTGTCCGTAGCCTGAAAAAGCCTTGCAGAAGGACAAATGGCTTTGCAGCGCTCCTATTACTGGAGGAGCTAACAGCCCTCCCCTCCCTTCATCCTTAGACAGTCAAAAAGACTGTCTGATGGCTACAGTAGGTACCTCCCCCAATGGTAGACTTTCACTTACTGAAAAGAAGCTGATGAGAAAATGCGAGGAAACCCCACTAAGCCAGAGGTGTGGAGAAGCTCTGCCTGCAACAGCAGGTGCGTCTGTAATGAGGGAAGTCCTGTTGCCGCCGTTGATGGGCTGATCGATAGTTGGTACATTTATCTCTTGTGTTTCTAGAACAGATGAAAAGAGAATCGTTATTCTGGTACATCAAAGGTTGGCTGCAAAGTGATTAGCCTTAACTTTACCCCCTAACTTAACTGTATCCCTTCAGTGAGTTCCCTACAGAGGCAGGTGTAGAAGACTTCACAGGAACGGCTGTGGAGGAAGATGAGGATGAAGAAGATGAAGGGGAAGAGGAGGAGGATGTGGTGGAAGACCGTGATTACTATTACGATAGCTACAAAGTTGACGATTACAATGAAGAGACTCCCACAGAGCCTAGCAACGACAAGGCTGTTTCCGAAAAAGAAGTCAGCAGCGATATGAAATGTAAGACACATTCTAGCCTACAGGCCTCTTGCTTCCTTGAGAGTATTCTTGTTGGCTGTCAGTTGGTGATGGGTTTTTGATCAAGTCAATAAATGCCACGTGGAAGTTTTATTTGCCCGATAAGTTAGCAAACAGAGGAAAGCTGATGGTGCTTATGTTTCAAGTGTTGAAATTAACTCTCTAGAGCATTTGCCATATGTTTCCAGATAAACAGCAGTTCTGCTGGCAGAAAGCCCAGTGTTTGGCACATTGAACGAGCACCTCCATGAAGGTGCAGTGTTGAGTCAGAAAACCATATCTGCATAGGCTAATTTTGGAAAACCTTAAAGAGGCATTTGGGGTACACTGTGAATTTAAAATCCTAGTTTAGGGTGATTATCTTGGATTTGGTGTTTTGTACCAGTTTACGAAAAGGAAGCTAAAAGTAGCGGGCCGTACTCTGCAGAGGTGGCATAAAGGTGCCATCTGGCCATTTCAGGTGAGGAGGATACTTGGTGCTGCCTTAATAGCCTTTGCATAAACCCTTCTCTTTCATGAAAGAAAGTCAGCCAACACAATTGGCCCACTTTTATTATATCAGTAATATATACTTATTGCGGTCGTAATATATACTATACTTGCGGTAGCTTTTGTTAAGTGGTAGGTGCCATTGCAGAGGGCATCTGCTGATTGTGTGGTGCCTCAGCGTTATCCGATGTCCTCTACTTTACGTGTAGAAGTGTCTGCAGAGGAAGGAGGAGGGGAAAGGGAATGAAATTCAATTAGCTACAGATCACTGAATCATTGCCAGCAGTTCTTGCATCTTTTTGGTAAAATGCCAGCATGCTGCAGATAATTTTACTTGCTGAAACAAGGCTTAGCTCATATATGTACAGGACTGTTACAGATCTGCCGGAGTTGAAACAGAATTGGAACAGTATGATTGATTGGGGTGTCTGTTTTGGGGGTACGCAGTCTTTTTTCCCCAAAGTACCATGAACAGTTGCTAACTTACAGACCGTACCTGTTCTCTTGCCTCAAAATAACCCAGCTGCTTATATTGCCCGCTTATTGTGAAGCAGTCCGTGTGCCGTGGCTACCTGAAGTTTCAATATTTAGTGTAGAGATGTTTCAAAACTTAAAAACCTGGCGGCTGAGATTGCCATGGCGATCGTGTTCCTTTTGCTTAGCCTGCCTTTTCACTTGCTCTTATACCTCACCTTTAAGATGTGAAGTGTCTATCCAGGCAGAGTGCAGCGGAACAGGGCATCTTTGAATGCTTTAAGCAGCCCTAATGGGTTTTCTTTCCATCATGTTGGTTTTATACCAAGAGTGGAGGCTCTACCACTGGGACACCCGAGGCATAACGCTGTGGTGTCAGCAAAATGTGCTGTTTCAGCCTCTAGCTAAGGAGAAATCACTCTAGCAGGTGAGAGCGAGCTCCGTGTTGAGACAACTGCTCAGGTAGCCTGCTGCTGCGTGTTTGCTCCAAAGCACCACGTGCAGGTGCCTCCCTGAATAGCGCTGGCAAGCCTTGTGATGAAGGCTCTTGCAATGTTAAAAATCCCCCCCCCCCCCCCCAAAACTGACGAAAGCCCTTTGGTCAGTGAAGTAGCCATGCTGAGGCCAGCGCTGGTGCCCTAGAAGAAGGTATGAACTAGAGCCACCGCTGCTTTGTGTAAGCTGCTCGGCAAGGCCTGTGCTCCTCACTAGCTCATGTTCTAACTCGTCTCCACACAGCTGTCTGCTCGCAGGAGGCGATGACAGGGCCCTGCCGGGCTGTGACGCCTCGTTGGTACTTCGACCCTAACAAGAGAAAATGCATTCGCTTTATATATGGAGGCTGCGGAGGCAACAGGAACAATTTTGAGTCAGAGGAGTATTGTATGGCTGTGTGTAAAAAGATGAGTAAGTCCTGCCTCCCACTGGCCCTTTTGCAGCTAGCCTCTCTGTCTGTCTGGCGTTGGGTGTCTCCTCCTCCTTGCCTAGGTCAAGAGAGGATACGTGTGTAGCTTATCCTTTTGGTTGTGGTGTCCGCAGCAGTTCTGTCTGTCCTTTTCCAGCAGTCTCCTCTCGTCTCCGCTTCTCTAGGTCCTTAGGGTGAACTTTCCTGGGGAAAGTGGCTCTCGATGTATGCTGTCTGTGCTCACCGTTGGCTTGCAGCTCTTGCTAAGGGCTTAGTTGTCCTCTTCCAGATCTATAGCAGGGACCAGGGCCTGTCTCTAATGTCTTGTGAAAACACATAGCTTGCCTGTTTGCGTAACTGGCTTTTTTTCCAACTGTATGGAAGGAAGCACTCGCTTTCCCCAACCGTGCATACATTTGACCAGTCGGTCCTGAAAAGTAGGCTGCTGCTCACTGCTCTCCTGGTAGTAGGCCTTTTCTTGCTATTGTATTTTGGGAAAATATCAGAGAAGTAGTATAGAATTCAGATTCCCACTTTCAGCTTGGTTTGAAATACGAATCATGACTCAGTCCCTGTGTTTTTGAGAGCTTGAGGTTTTTGGCACCAATTTCAACTGGCTTTTATGTCAGATGATAAAACTACCAAAAACATTTTAACCTCCTTATTAATCTTATTGTTGAACTCCAGCACTTCCACTTCAGCTACCATTAAAGCCTTTTGAAAGGCTTTTTGTGTTATCTGGGGCTTGGCAGTCTGACTATACAGCCATAATCCTGTTTACGAAATGGGCTTCATGCAAGTGCTTTAGATTGGGCTGATCTAACTGAAGTGGTGAAATAAAAGATGCGGATGTCAGGAGCTTTTTGTTCAAAAGTTTGTCCTGTTGCAGAGGGATTTGGGGCTGGAAAGAGAGTTCTCTGTGTCCAAGCCTGATTCAGAAATGCCATGAGCAGGCCCAGGATACAGTACTGATCTGCCGTTGTCCCTTGCAGGCAACAATAATGCCTATGTTGTATGTTGCTGTTATTTTATGTAGTAATCCTTTCCCCTTCTTGACTCCTCCTTCCCTAGTTAGAGTAAAAGTTGGTGGATTCAAGGTGCATGCTAAACCCTTACCCTGTTATTCATGCTAAAGTGCCAGGTAAATGTTTTTCTGAAGCATGCTGTCTTTCAATGACGTGTTGGAGGTTTTTTCCACCCAAATAACTAATATGGTTGAAAGGTTGCCTTAACTTTCCCTTTCTGCCCTCCCTCTACTGAAAGGCAACAACGGAGTGCGTCGTGTTTGCCGTAGATCCTTTCAGAAAGGGCTCGGGGATGTGTAGTTTCTAAAACTGTAGCACAGAAACTTGGTTCAAAGTTTTCTGAACTGCAGTGTGCGGAGTACAGAGCCCCTTTTGTGGATTTTGCAGATGCTTGAAATTGTCGGTGCTGAAATTTTATTTCTCCCTTTGTCGAATTTGAATGTCTTAAAGATACCAACCGTCCCGTTTATTGGACAAGTCAGTTTGTCACACTGAGGCTCCTTCTGTTGCTGTCTTGTCTAATATTGTTGCCTGTTAGTCCTGCATGGTGCATCTGGTAGGGAAGGTAGGTTTGAAGTGTAAAATATTGGGTAGTGTTTTGTGCAGATTTATTGTCAAGCTCCCTAATCATATTAATGATGTCTGGAGCCAGCTTGTCAGCGAACAGCTAATGCACAAAATGTCATTTAAACTATCCAAAGCCAATGTGAAAGAGAAAACAAGTTCTTTATTCTGCAATCCGAGTCATTCTGTTGCTGGAGCTGAATAATGCTCGTCTCAGAACTAATGAGGAGACCGAACAGGTGCTGGTTGCCGCAGTGCATTGCTGTGTTTTTGGGATGATGTAACTAACTGATGTTGTGCAGTAAATTGGCAGCTTAAAGATACCAAAATGGACTCCTGGTAGGTGGCGGTTCAGTAAACGCAGTCTGCCAGATTGTTAATTATGCAGGCGTGGAGATTCCTCTCCCTGCCTGTCCTTTGCAATCCAGGATCACAGGTTTCTGAACCTCCGCTTATCCTTACCCTCTCTTCGCAGTGCCAACTGATGATGTGGATGTCTACTTTGAAACCCCCGCTGATGACAACGAACATGCCCGCTTCCAGAAGGCAAAGGAGCAGCTGGAGGTCAGACACCACAACCGCATGGACCGGGTGAGCGTCTCGCTTTAGTCTTTTGTGCTGCCCTGCATAGTTGCCGCCCGTGTTTTTCTGGACAAATGGATGGTGAAGTGACTTCCTTTCCAGTCGCCAGCCTTCCGTGTGTTTCTTGCAATATGACCACGCTGTGGCAGTTAGATTTTCATTTCTTCAGAGTGTTGGGAGAGAGGAATCACTGGGGACGCTTGGCTTGCTGCTCAGAGGGCTTAAGTGCTAGGTTTAAAGTGCGCCCACAGCAGCTGTGTTGTGCCTTCAAAACCTAGCCAGGCTGTACAAGGATCTGCCTGTGAAGGCAAACGAGCTCGCAAAGATCAGATGTAAATTTGTGTCTTGTTGATGTGTTCTGTCCTTTTTTTTGTCCAGGTGAAAAAGGAATGGGAGGAAGCGGAACACCAAGCTGTAAACCTCCCCAAGGCAGAGAGGCAGACTCTCATTCAGGTAAGAGTTGAAGGACCTGAAGAGGAAAGTTACTGGTGCTTGGCCTTCGTCTTCTCAATAAACTGAATGAGAGATGCTAATATTCAAAGTCAAAAGACAACTGAGATGGAAGAACAGCTTTCCTGTTCTGTCAACAGCTGCCTTTTAGAGAAGATTTGATTCAATTGCGTGCTTTGTTCTTAAAGCTGGAGATGATCCGATACTGTGCCAGGTTCTTTCCTAAGCCCAGTAGTAGGAAGCTATCTCACCCCTCAAGCGTAGCGACAGCAGAGCCAAATTGTAACTTCAGACCTTCGGTCTGTTTTGCACTAACCAGTGGCCTCGCAGCCCAGTTCAGATTGGCCCTGACTTGCTGGACACACATTTCCTTTTTGGGCAGACTTAGTGAAAACCACTTAGGCAGCAGATAAAGCTGGTTTGCTGCCAAAATGCCAATCTTCTGCCTTATGAGGAGAGTTCAGTTAGACCATGAAGTTAATCAGGGATATTCTCGGTATGGGATTGTTAGGGGCAGGCTCTGCTGGCAGTGACAATGATATGAAGTTCCCTCAAACCAATATACAAGTAAGTGACTGGCTCCAGCTTTTAAGCCCACTTTGGATTTTGTCCTGGAACACAGTTTTCTCTCTACATTTTTTAACATAAGCCACTGTACGTCCAAAAGAGTTTTCCATCATCTCTGTTGAAACGTAACAAAGCTTAATGGACTTTTCTGGCTCGTTTGGAGATGTGGGTTATGACCTTTCTAATAGAATGTATAGAGATTTGATCTGAAGGCGTGCTGATGAAAAATCCCCTATGCAATACCTTTGTAAACTTTTGCAAATTCAGATTAATGGCTCTAGGCTGAAGGGATCTATCCTGTTTCCATATTGCAGGGTTGAGGGAAAGAGCTAATACTGTGTCATGCGTTCAGTACAGTCTGGATCTCCCAACTTCAACATGATCTTTGTCTGCAAGGCCATGTGCCCTCTTCAGACCTCTGAAACAGGTTTTGAAGGAAGTTCGGAAGGCACATTGTCACTATTGAATGTGCAAAGATGAAATCTGCGTCAACATCTGTCAGTGCCCTTCTCTCCTCCTGTAAATGCCTAGGACGTGCGGTGTGACAGGCTCCATTTGTTCCAAGGAGTTACGTGAGAGACAGTAGGTGACCCTGACGCATACGGTGCATTTCACGCAGACTCCTTTCTTTGTTCCAGCACTTCCAGGCCATGGTTAAATCTCTGGAGAAAGAGGCAGCAAGTGAGAAGCAGCAGCTTGTGGAAACTCACCTGGCTCGTGTGGAAGCCATCTTGAATGATCGCCGTCGGATTGCTCTGGAGAATTACCTGGCTGCCCTGCAGGCTGACCCACCGCGCGTGAGTTTCTCTGCAACAAATTTTGACAACAGGGTAGCACTGGGTAGGGTGGAAGGTGGCAATGGCTTGGTGAGAAGACTGCCTGTGACTTGCCGGGGAAGCAGCTGGGAATAGGTTCCCAGTAAAGCTTTCTCCATTGTGGCAGTTCGTGCTGCAGACCTAGCAGTGGGTCTTCTAACTGACTCGCTCTCGTTTCTGCCCGGTTAAAAAACCCTCCGCTTTGTTTAGTGTTCGTAAGGCATAATGTTCTGAGTCGAACAGACTTAATTAAAAAGAAAAGATCTAAGAGGTTAGTGCAGGTGATTGATCTGTCCAGTAACAAAGCAGGCTCACGTCTGAAGTGCTGCATTCAGCTGTGATTTTATTTGAATCAAATGGATTTGAACTCTTCCCCTCCTCAAATCCTGCAGCCCCACCGCATTGTGCAAGCTCTGAAGCGCTATGTTCGTGCTGAGAACAAGGATCGTCTGCACACCATCCGCCATTACCAGCACGTCCTGGCAGTTGACCCAGAAAAGGCTGCACAGATGAAATCTCAGGTATAAGAATGTTTCTATCAAGGGAGGCATTGTTACTCTGGCTGTCGGAGACTCTAGAAGCCACGCATTGAGTCCTCACGATAATTTGCTGGGTACTACAGCAACTTCTCATACTTGTGCGGAGATCTCGCATTCTGTATGCATATTGCCTGTCACCAGATATGCTGTCTGTACGATCTTCCTTGGTACTTGACTCGGTGTTAAAAATTGGAACTCTGGTTTATATATGGATTATGGGTGGTCACAATGACAAGTCTAGGGATTTAGCACTAGTTCGGTATCATTTTTGTGTTTCCTTTTGTCAAACTCCCATGAAATTGTTTGCTGGGGACTTGGTCATCCTTGAACAGACTTCCTCACTTCTTCCAAGACTTCCTGTCTATGTGTTCCTTTCATTAGGCTTGTTCCTCACGATGCCTGTGTTTTGGGTTGGTGGGAATTCTCTTGTGCCTCTGCAGAGTTATGGCCTTGTTTCCAAAGCGTAATACGTAACCCTTGCCGAGCACGTGATCATCATTGTTAGCTTTATTAGAAAGTCTGTTTTGATGAGTTTATTTTGTGCTGTTGCCATATATTTTACTCCTGAGCAGCCAGAAAGTCATTTTCCTTCTGCTGGGTAGTGTATGTGAATGTGCTGCTTCAAGTGGATGTCAGACCTGGCCGTTGTACTTGTAAGAGTAGTTGCAGATCCTCCACAAATCTTTTGAATTACGTCCTGAGAGTTGTTTTTACAACCTACTTTTAAAATGGTGAAAGATGTACTGAGAGGCCCAACTAAGATTCAACTTAAGAATGGCCTGTTACCATTGAAAGATCTGTTCATAAGGGTATGTCCTTTCACACGGTCGGAGAGAAGCAGAGAGAACTGACTGTCCCGTCGCAGCTTTAGGAATGTGATCTGTGTTTTACCAGTCCCAGTTTGTGGCTGGTCTGCTGCTTTGAAATACCTTTGAATTCTGTAATGCGTGAAAGATGTGCAAGAACAGAAAAGAATGGAGAGCTGCAAGGAGACAATGCGGTGGAGCACATCCAGTGCTGCCAAATGGAAAGAAATAAGCACTGAGGGAAAAAAAATGCTTTATTATTTGGCTGTATAACCAGTGGATGGAAATACCGTGGTTTAAGAGTAAGACAGGGACTGGAATCTGTTACTGTCACCTCTGCTGAGGTGTAGAGCAGTGTTGCAGTGATTTTTCTAGAAGCGAACCTCACGCTTGGAGGTGGCTGGTCCCATGGGTTTCACGATGTTTCTGGGTGCTAGCAGTGTACCTTCGACTCCCGGCTCTCGGGTTGTCTGCCGGGTCTGCTATGATTCTTGTTAAGCTGCGCATCCTCAGAAAGAGTGGTAGCAGTTGTGGTATTTACAAGATGATGTTCGGTGTGCAATGCGGAATACGTGATAGCATTTTCAGAGACAGCTTAGCATATCAAGCACGGTCCACCCTGACCCTTTGTTCTGATGCTGCCAAAGCCCAAGAGGGAATGTGTGAACAGTATTCTTAAGCTAAAACCTAAGCAGTCCTTAATTCATTCTGAAGGCTGCAGTGTCAACAAATCAACATGCGAGGGATGTGGGTGGTACAGTTCAATTTCCATTTGCTTTACTTTTCAGATGCACTTTAAGCCCCTCAATCGATTCCCTTGATTGACAAGCTGCCACATGTAAAATTAAATTGCTTTCATCCTTGCTCTTAAAGGTCAGGTACACGTCAGACTGTAAAACAGGTCCATTCAACTTCTTAGCTTTTTTCAACATTTGGCCATCCATATAAATGTTTTTCTTGGTCTGCATGATCCCTGATTATGCAGCACCCTCTTCAGGTCAGGCTTGACTTCACCAGTGAATTTAATACGCTAGGGAAGAGCAATTTGAGGTTGCAGAGAGTTTGAGTTTTTCTCAAATGAAGGGAGAATGCTGTTGCCAGTGAGTGGGTGTCATGGATGTAAGACAAATGTAATGCCACCGTTGTTCTGAAAGGCACCTTTGTTCTGAAACCAGAGTTGATAAATAATATTGTCTGCTCCCTTTGCGTGTATCTTTTCTAGTAGTCAGGAATGATAATCCATTTAATAAAGCACTTGCTTGTAGCTGCTGCAGAAAATGAATTATGACCGTATCTGGCATATGGGAAATACCAGCTTCAGTGTTTGCAGTGGAGAGCTGGTTACAGCGAGAGTCAGCTGAATCCTCTCTCTCACCCCCAGCCTTTCCCAAAATACTGAGAGCGCCATGTTACAAATGGCCAGTTCCAGTGAAGCATGACACGTTAGAGAGCATCAGTCAGAGAACTGGACCAGAGGGACCTGCGTCCCATTCTATTGTCTGTCACGGCAGATCCACCAGTAGCAGATATTTTATTAAACGAGTGAAGTACCGGTACCAATCAAGTGACTGACAGTCCTTGCCTACTCCAACACGATCTTGTACATTTGCAGGTGATGACGCATCTCCATGTGATTGAGGAGCGAATGAATCAAAGCTTGTCTCTGCTCTACAAGGTGCCATATGTGGCTGAAGAAATCCAGGATGAGATTGGTGAGCGTCTCTGTGCGCCAGCTCCCGTGCCACCGTGTTAGACTACAAGCTTTTATATCAAGTGAAGTGGGCTCCACAAAGATCGCTACCTCCTTTGAGGGGGTGCCCTCAACAACAAGCACTTGGGCTTAGGCTTAGGTACCGCAGGGCAGGTATTTTCTGAGTTTTGCAACACAGCCAGTCAGAATAGCTTGTTCCTAAGGACTTTCACTGTCCGTTTAAAAAAAGTCAGCAACATTAGAATAGCAAAGCTGTCTCTCAAAGGGAGATGAAGAAGATCCATAAAAATAAGCAGATGCTTTCCCGCTTTATAGGAGTTTAATCTC
This sequence comes from Gymnogyps californianus, assembly GCF_018139145.2. Lineage (NCBI taxonomy): Eukaryota > Metazoa > Chordata > Aves > Accipitriformes > Cathartidae > Gymnogyps > Gymnogyps californianus. Next base: position 6,380,791 of record NC_059495.1, read on the forward strand.
ATCTTGCCGAAACCTCTTGCCACATCAAACCTCTCGGCCCTTATTTGTATGTATTTCTAGCCAATGCCTTTACTGAGAATTCCAGATGAGACTTCAGAGCATGCAAGATAAGATAACCTGGCAGCCCCGAACAGTGTTTCCCTGCAGCCCTGCCTCAGCTAGGTTCAAACCATCTGTCCCTTTCTGTTCCTGCCAGGCTTCATGCAGTTGGTGTAATGTTTCCTCTTATTCCTTTCAGATGAGCTGCTTCAGGAGCAACGTGCAGACATGGATCAGTTCACGTCCTCCATTTCTGAATCCCAGGTGGATGTCAGAGTGAGCTCCGAGGAGAGCGAAGAAATTCCCCTGGAGGGCAAACCTTTCCGTCCATTCCAGGTGAAAACCTTCCCAGCCTTGCCTGAAAGCGAAGGTATGTGGAACTGAAAATTGGCTTCACTGGCTTTACAGAACGTAGGTGCTTTTTCTTAGCCGGTAGGCTCAGCTCGGTGGCACAGAAAGCTCCATCCCTTTGGGTGATTTAAGAGTAAAGCAGTCGCCCCAGCAGCACCCCTCAGACTCTGTCCATTGGAAAGAGGCAGTGCTGCTAGTAATTTGCACTGAGCTGCTGTCTTGATTTACCGATGCTTCTCTTTTCAAAATTGTTTTATCTCTTCCCATTTTGCAGGGAGTGTTAAATTTTTATTGTGTGGCTTGACTCTGGAATTAATTTTCCGTCTTTAACCAAAACGCTCTCGTGTCCCATGAAGTCTTTGTGCCGTGGCCTGCTGAAGGGCTGCAGGAATTCTCTGTATTTTTTTAAAAATATATATCTGTATTTTTTGTATCATCGGGTGTTGACAGCTGGTGTGTGCGTGTGTATTTATTTTAAAAATGCTTGAACAGAGTCCTGAGCTTAAAGAAAGCTGTAGACTAAAAGCTTTTCCCAGGGTCTGAGTCAGAAATCATGCGCAAGCCTTTTTTCCTTTCTCTCTTAATCTCCTTTCTCTGCTATTTTTGTTTTTGTTTTCCCTCCTGCTAGATCCTCAGCCGGATTTGTACCATCCAATGAAAAAAGGTTGGTTCTAAGCTGCTCCCTCACAATGCTTTCGATCACTCTCCTACCTTCTCAGTGTGTTTGATAGCTTCATTTTAGTTTCATGCTCACCTTAATTTTCATTTCCCTGCTCTCATTTAGATCAGTAACTTTCTATTTTGCTTGTTTAGGCCTAGTGTTAAAGAAACGAGCTAGTCTGAGCATCTGATTGATTGTGTATGTTCCTCCCCGATGGGCTCACAGGGTGTCTCGGAGTGCATGGAGTAGCTGCTTTGCCCTCAAGAAACGTGGGCCTAGCAGTCTGTCTGCAACCGTGCAGTACTTTGCATCTCTTCGCGTGTACTCGTGTCCGACCCTTCTCAAAATAAACCTTGCAGTGCTGATGGTAAATAGTCTCGAGGCTCTCCTGCCTGCCGTGGAATCTGTCCTTACCGCCTGATGACAGCACTAAACTAGGAATGAGAGTGCTGCAGCAGACAGACATAGGCTGTGTTTCCCGGCTAAATGTCCTCATAGATATTACAGAGTGCAGCTGGTCTGGGACAGATAAATTAGGAGATTCTTTCTTTGCGTTTGTGGTCTTCTCGGCATCAGCTTTTCACACGTAGCATCTCTCTGTACTAGCAAAGTCCTGTGTGGTTGTCCATTTCTCCTTTAGCTCATTGTTAATTCTGCAGTAACTCAGTGCCTGGCTAAAAAGGGGCTGCCTGGGCTTTAAGAGCAGCATAGAAATATTGGCATTACGTTAAATCTTCTGATAGTGATACAGTCTCAGGTAAAGATCAGGCTTGGCTGATCTGCTACCACAGATCTAGTTCCTGAAGTAGAAATGGAAGGCTGATTCTTAAAATGCTCTTGCAGAGGAGTGGTGCGTGTGCTATGTGTGGGCAGTAAACCCAGCATTTTAATCTGCCTTTGGTTCCAAATATATTGTGCAAAATCTCAAAGGAGAGCAAAGGATTTTGCTAATAACCATTTAATATGAACACAAACAGTTTTGTAACGTGGTGAAGGCCAGATAGCTTGAAACTATTCTCATTATCAGCGTTTCTCTACGAATGTAAGTCACCTTCATCCCTCTTGTGGAACAGTGTACAGCTAATTCAGTGTACTGACTGCTCTGGAAAGAATTGGGACAGCCTTTAGTGTGGTTTTTTGGGGTTGTTGGGGTTTTTTGGTTTGGTTTTTTTTTTTTTTGGACACCTGCTTTGTTGACTTAAAGATGATGAATATAGGCTGGTTCTCCCCGTTTGGGTAAATGGAAGAGTTTCTCCCCTTTTAATTGAATTTCATGGGGGCTGCTAGGGAGTTTGGGGTGGGGGGGGCGGGCGGGTTGTGCACGTGTGTGGGTTTTTTTTTTCTTTTCCCTGGGAAGTATATAATCTAAACTGTGCCTTTGAGCTACATAGAACTGGGTCTGTTATTTGGTACAGCGCTCTGTGACAAATAGCAAAGCTCAGTGCAGCAGCTGAACTCCCAGCCCTGGAGACCATGCTACGTTAGCTCCTGAGAATTGAATAAAGCAGCCATAGGCCAAAAGCTGACGCAGTAGTTCTCTAAAAACTATTTGTGGCTAGTCTCTCCAGAAAATCCCAATCATTGACTTTCACAATAACATGACCTGCTTCGACAGCCGTGAGAAGTCAGACTGGCAGTCTTGGCCGTGCTTGGAATCTGATTACTGTCTCCAAAGAACCGTACAGGAAAAGGGGATGCACTAAAACCCGAGATGCTTCTTTTGGGAGGAGCTGGAGTGAAACGTTAGTTTCCTTGGCATTTGCAGGCAGTAAAAGCTTGTCGCTGTAAAAACTTGCCTTGGAGCCAACTAGCCTTTCCTTGCATCTCATCAAAGAACACGCTGCCAATTTCAGCAGCAGTTGACATAATGTCTTAGGCAACCTGCAAGCTCAGCAGCTTGTGGAGAGGTGTATGCGATCACCGGCAAAGTGTTAAGTGCTGTAGTAATACTTCCCCCACCTCGTGCTCCTCGTCGGAGAGATCCCGCTGTAGGTTTGAGGCTTCGCTGTCCTCCTGCTTTTGCATTAGGGAGGCATCGGTGTTGTGAAGGACATTACGTTGTCCCTACTGGTAATGGAAAACTGGCGTTCTCCTAACTTGCCGTGTTATGTTAGGTCTGAGTATCTTGCATCAGGCTCTTCTGTTATTGATCTGATCTATTTATAAACGCTTCAGATCAAAACAGTTTATGCAGAGCAGCCGCCTTCTGTTAATTGATATTCTTCTCTTGAGCCTATGCTAGTTTCAGCCTGGAAATGGGTGAGTGATGCTCTGGTACAAAGGCTAGTGTAGTTCTTTGCTCCTCCCTTGCCCTGGGATTTATTGTTTCTGGGCTCGTGCCAGATACGGGACAGCAGCTCATTACAGAGCCGCGCTGGGTGACCTTGAAATTCTCATTCCCGAGGCACTTGCTGATGCGCTTGATTTCAGAAGAATGGGTGATGCTGACCGTGCGGTTGAAAGCGTTCCCTGCACGCTCGCTCTCAGCAGAGAGGAGATGTGTACTTCCGTCACGGGGGTCACGGCGAGGTGGTGGTGACCCGGGGTGACGTTCGCAGAAAGGAACTGCGGGCTCACCGTTTGTGTTACGTGTTGCCTTGGACCTTCTCTAGCAGCAGCAGCAGCACTTAAGAGTATGGTATTTCTGGATTTACACTCCAGCCTGGTTTTGGTGAGTCTTGTCTGCTCCTCTCATTGCCACCTCATTTCCCCTCATTAACAGAACCCCCCTCCCCATCACTTGTCACTGTAGCACAGCTTATGAGCTCCCCTTCTGACACAACAGCATGAAGACAGATTAATAATCAGCGGTCCATGCGGTTAAACACGCTAGCCATGGCAGCTCTACAAAGAGTAGGTAACCCTTCCTAAATGTCGCTGAGGGCTGCCTAACGGTCCCTGCCTTGCTCTTTTGGTGCAGGTTCTGGCATGACGGAGTTGGATGGGCTGATTGGCGCTGAAGAAAAAGTGATTAACAGCAAGAACAAAGTGGATGAAAATGTGGTGAGCCCTCCACCTTTATTTTGTAAAGCAAAGCCTGCCGTGGACACTAATTAATAGCAGTGGCTTATTTCCACGTCTCCTTCCTGCTTACAGAATGTCAGTGTATTCATTATCCATATGGCGTGGGGGAGTCAGTTTTCTGACTGTTGTAGGCTCTTAATACTGATTAGCATCAGAAGGGTGGGAGGGTGAGGGGAAGGAGAGAGATCTAGATCTTTGGCGGTCTGAGCTGGAGAGCTGTCTGATTTAGTAACTGCTTTCCCAAGCAGAGACCCTTTGATACGCCTTTATTTTAGCTAGGTAGCTTGCTGTCTGAATACACCGAATGCTGGTGTGTTCCATCTGTCTTCCCACTTATTTTTCATGGCAAGAAAGGCCTCACCTTCTTCTGAAGGTGAGTGACCCAGTAGGTATTAGCCCTATCTACAGTGCAAAGAATTCACTAGGTTATAGTGGCAGCCGCCTTGCCTCTGTTCCCTGGCTTTAAAAAAAAAAAAAAAAAAAGTCAACTTTTGAGAGTTTCCTTTCAAAATTGTTTTAAAGCCACAGGTTAGATCTGATACGACAGAAATGCTGCGTCCAGGGCTAGGACCTAGTTTTTCATTTGCGTCTTTGGTCTGAGGTAGTCTGGACGTCCAAATGGTTGCAGTACTAACTCAGGTGGCTTTAAAAGTTGGAGAACATCCCACGCTGTTGAGAGCAGGGGAAGGAAGCAGGGGAAGGTGGTTCTGAGCCTTTGCTAGGATTCATTAAAGGTCTCTTATCTGCCTTCATATTCCTTCTCCCACCTGTTTTGTATGGCTCCTTTCATAAAACGCTTTTGTGGCTGTTTGCAGGTAATTGATGAAACCCTTGATGTGAAGGAAATGATTTTCAATGCGGAGCGTGTCGGTGGGCTGGTGGACGAGCCGGTACGTATGTGGCTACCGAGTCCAGTGATCGGCGAATTCCTAAAGCTGGATTTCGGTTCCTGTGTGTTGCTGAATTCGGGGTTTGGTGCCTTGACGCTGCTCTGGGAGGTCATGCAGAGCGTAACGCAGGACGGCCTTTCTGCATAAAGATGTAAACACGCGTTAGATACTAACCTGACTCTTTTGTTGCAAAAGCGTTCTGTGGGATAGGAGAGCGGTGTGGGTCAGTGCCTGTCCAGAATGCCTCAGTGGGGAAACAATTTTGTGTTCGTTATCCTTTTGGTGACATATTTAGAGGTGAAATATTTACGCTGTCTAGTGTAATCAGTCATGTCTCAGTAGCACAGATGGTTGAAGACCTCATTGGTGGCCGCCTTTGAGGTTTGCGTTTAGCATCGCTCTTCCTCTACCCTGCTCCGTTGTTTTCTTCCCTCCAGGATAATGACAGCTCCCTTCGCGATGACTTCAGTTTCAGCAGCAGCGCCCTTATTGGTCTGTTGGTGATTGCTGTTGCCATAGCTACTGTTATAGTCATCAGCTTGGTGATGCTGAGGAAGAGGCAGTATGGGACCATCAGCCATGGAATCGTGGAGGTGAGAAACAACTCCTGCTCCGTAACCGAGGATGAAAATAGTCAGCGTTGAATCACATGTTGTGTGTTAGGGGGCGAAGATGGCGGTAGCTGCCAAGCCATCAACCGCTCTGCTCCTAGCTAGATGGGACTTAACTCTGTGGATGCTGACATCTTCATCGCTTATTTATTAGTATTCAGGTACCAGTCATCGGCGTGCCATGCTGGGACCTGTCACTTCACGGCTGTATTCGCTTATCACAAGGAATTCAATTAGGCTTCCCTGTCTGGCTCAGGATAGGATTTAGCAGTAAATGAGCTTTTCAGGCGATATCTTTAGCAGGGGAGTAAGTCAGTCAATCTATAGCAATTTGTCCTCCCAACTAATTTAACAACTATTAAGACAGTGCGATCGGCTGAACGCTGAGAAGCAGTTCCCCCTTCTTGCCTCTGCTCCAGCGTGCACATTTCTAATGACAACTTAATGGAGTCTGGAGAAAGCTGCTTTTCCCCGTCACCCAACCGATGCGTGAAATTATAACAACCTCTGTAGTGAGAGAAGCGGGTCCCAGATTTGTAACGTTAGCTAGCTTATCAGAGATTTGTGGAGAACGTCCCCAAAGAGGCAAGGGCAGGCAGGAGGCGTTAGCACCCGAACGAGGAACTCCGTTAGGCAAGTTATTTTTTGTGGCTTACCTTCTTTCCTGTGTACCGCTTGCCACGGTATTTATCCGGCGTTTGCCTGTCTGCTCTTGTTACTATGAAATAAGGCCTGCGAGTACCTCCTTTGACCAGTAACCGTCTGGTCTTTCTAAAGGTTGACCCGATGCTTACCCCAGAAGAGCGGCATCTGAGCAAGATGCAAAACCACGGCTACGAGAACCCCACTTACAAATACCTGGAGCAGATGCAGATATAAAAGAGATGAAGATACAACAGCCCTGACCGGGAAAGGAGCGGGGCGGAGGGCCAAAGGGGTCCAGCGTTTTGGATCAACTACTGACCAACAGTTGCTTCGAGAGGACTTCATCTTACATTCAGAACTCCTGGATCATTAAGACTATAATTACTACTGTAGAGTTGCAATTTCCATTCTTTTAAATGGGTGAAGAAATGAATAATATAACAATATGATATATAAATCTCCTTAAATGGGAAAAATGGATCTATTGCAGATATTTGACTGAGATGTAGTTTTCTTTTTTTTTTTTTAAATAATCTGAAAAATACCGGTTCCATTGTACTGTTGTCTGATACAAGCTCTATATATATAAAATGGGAAATGTTGATTTTTATTTCTGATAGCCCACCTGTATATTGAGGGTCGTTTGTACCAGCCCGCCTTGTAAAAAGGAGACAGTTGTGGCTCTTCAGTCATTTTGGCTTTTATATATAAAGCAGTATTCTTCTTTCCTTCTTTTTTTAAATTTTTTCTTTTTTTTTTTTTTTTTTTTTTTTTTTAAATGGGAGTTGCAAAGAGATTAATTTAGGGATAGAAACTATGACAGCATAAGCAAGGAAGCAATTGGGAATGGTAACTAACAAAAATCCTTATAACGAGAAAAAAAAAGAAAAAGAAAAAGAGAAAAAAAAAAAAGAAACAAACCCATCCTCATACGCCAGTGGTGTGCACCCTGCTGCTTAGCAGTTGGGGCTCTAGGAATCAAGACTCCCTGGAGGCAAGGAGTTAAAAGGCTTCTAGCATCTCTGTTTATAGTTATTCTAGTGGAATGTTAGAACATGGTTTGTGCATACTGGGGTCTGCACATTCCCCTTCCAGATTCAGTTCTGCTCTAGAGTTGGAAGTTCCTGGTATTGAATTTAAATCCTCCGTTCTGAACCAGTTTCCTTCAGTACTCACCTGGCATTAACAGCCCCCTCTTGCTACTACTTTCTAATTTTCCCCGGCTCTCCTGCCTCACCGACATGGTAAGTAGTTAAGAGACGCAGATTTTTGAGCCTTTGCATCTCTTTCGGTGATGTTGGGCCACAGGCAACGGCTTTGGGTGTTTGCCCAGAAATGACAAATCACTGCAATAATCAGTCCCTTGGGAGCTGATGAACGTGGAGTTCACTTTAGCTGGGGAGGGAAGAGAGGGCCACGTTGGGAAGGGGCTACTGCCTGCTTTAAGGGAAATTGGATGCATAGGCCCCAAGAAGAACAAAAGGGGTATTGTTCCGCTCACCATCATGTCTTTGTAATGCTTGTATAGTTGGTGTTAATGCTCACGGCTTTTTTAAATCTGGAGGTTCTGGTAACCTGTGGTGTATTTTTTCTATTTTTCCTGTGACTTTTATTTTTTCTTCCCCCTTCCGTGTCTCTTCCCACTATGCACAGATTTACCTGCAAACTCCTTAGTGTGGTCTGTGGGGAATGTACAAAGTTTAAACACATCAATAAACACTTTAACTTCCGGACCGTTTCTTCTCTTTATTCACGGGCTCGCTTAAGTTTCTCCCTCCTCCCACCGGGTCCGTTGCCAAACCCGCGGAGACCTTTCCCCGCCTTGTTGTCCACCTCCGCTCCAGCGAGAAGGAACGTGCTGGTTTATTGAGAATGTATAACCGTGCCCAGAGTCTTTTGTGGTATTTCCAGATCCTGCTGACCTTTGCGGAGAGAAGGAGGCGCGATACTAAACCCAACGCCCGGGACTCCTGAATGACGTTACATCCTCACGCCGCAGCCGTTAGACGCTGGAGCGCGGGTCGGTCAGAGCTGCGGCTCCTGTTTGCCATCTGGCTCTTCGTCGAAGTTATTGCGAATGGTTCTGCGATGTTAAAAAAAAAAAAATGCCGGAACCGCTCCCCCGGATGAAGGCGGCCGCTGGCACGGCTTCTCGGAGCCAGCAGAGCCAAAGCGCTCTGCGGTCGCAAGCTGTCCCTGCCGCTCGGCCGTCCACCTGCACTTCCTAGCGAGCTGTAGGAACGGATCCAGGCGGCGGGGAAGCGGATCTGGGTAGCGCGGCGATTGTGCTGGCTTCGCGCTCGGAGCCTGCGTTGCCCGCAAGCCGTAGAAAGAGGGTTGGACAGAAGAAAGGGGGGGGCTGCAGGAAATCTTGGAGGGCGTAGGAAAAGACGGGCCTCAAAACAATGACAGAGCTTCCTCGAATGCTTGCCGTTGTGGATGGCCAGATCCAAAATACTTCGAGGACGTAAAGAGCCCGGGCAGTAATTGGCTAACTATGGTTAGCGTTCACTGTATCACTTCTAATGGTTTTGTTTTGCGAAGGGAAATAACTTGACTGTTTGGTTTAGCTTTCTCTTCCAGAACACCTAAAACTAACAGCCTGTAAAGCTCACAGCTGTCTCTGCTCCCGTACGTCATTGCTCTTCTGTCTTCCTTCTTTGAAGCGTGACCTCGAACACAAATGCCTCCTCTCTCGCGTCTCGGTGAAATGACCGCAGAGTCATTGCCGTTTGAACGCTGGTTTAGGAGGCCAAGAGACAGAATTAATCTTCCTTCGCATTGATCTGAGCAGTTCCCAATAGGTCTGAATGAAGAGGGGGGAGAGGAGGTAGGAGGAAACGCGAAGGCTTAGCCATTTTGAATAGGAAACCGTCGTGCGTCCCGTTTCTCCTTAAACGTGGGCTCCTTGGTTCCACTGGAACTTCCATGTTCTGGTTAAATTATTCAGACTCTGCGGGAAAGAACAGATGCTGTCCTAGAAAATGCCGTCTGTTGGCTTGTCACAACTACTTGGGCAAGAGTTTTGATTTTTAAACTGTAAATTTAATTTAAATGATGCCGGAGCCTATCTTCAATCCAAAGCTGTCTCTCGGACTGCACCCTCAGGTAGAGTGACCTGAAAGAGAAACAAATTAGAGAGGCTGTGGATTGAATTCCAGAATTGAATTTGGGTATTAGATTTTTCCTTCGATTAAATTCTATTAGTCCTACAAAACAAATACGTCAGGCTGGAATCAAAGTCGATTAGTTACATGCTTTGGCGCAGGCTGCCAAGCGCTCGGGATCGATTCTTTATGATGGATTTTGACCGCGCCTTCTGCAAAGTGACGTTTAAAAGTACCCGCTTGAAGAGCAGTGCTTAAACGTCTCCCAGATGTTACTGGGATCAGCCGTGCAAAGGAAGGGCCGATATCCCAGCAAGGAGGCCGCAGGGCAGTTGAGGGAAGCGTCGGCAGTTTCGTCGCTCTAAGACTTTAAAATGAGATGGTCCAGAGCACGGTGGAGTGGTTGGTTGGTAAAAGACTTGCAGGGTGTCGTGGAGAGCCGCGTTTCAGAAGCAAGCTGTGATTTTAAAAAGCGGTCGTCCTCCGTTTACCTTCCAAGAGGAGCCGCGGAGTTCTCGGTTAAGGAGAAAGGAGGTTTGAGAGAGGGGCCTTGGGCAACGGGGAGCGCTGAGCAGGGGAGGAAGCGCTGGGTCAGTTTGTCTCCTTTCTTAATTGTAAAGCTGTTCTGTTGGTATTGCTTCTCCGGGGGTGCAGCGGGGTCACGTAGGTTGAAACCGTTGTGTGCACAACGCTGAGTGGATGTAAGGTGGGCGGATTTATTTTGCCAGCCTCGCTCGCCTTTCGTGCGGAAAGCCATACTTACCGAGATGCACGTGGAGCGTGTTTTCGATCGTTCAGGCCCGGTCGACAGAAAAGATTGAAGGCGCTTGTGAGGAGAGGAGCTCAAGTACCGCGGCGATGCGGTGCCTTGCCCTGTGCAGCTCCGCCGAAAGGTAATGTCAACCCGATGGAGCGCATAAAAACCTCCTCATCCTTAGACCTGGCGTGTTTTAGCCCTGAGCATCAATCGATGTTTCTGAGAGCCAGCTGCAGTTCTCAAGGTCAGGCGTCCAACGTCCTTTTGTCCAGCTCCAGTGCTTAAAGTTGGTGTCATCGCAGGGGAATTTCTTTGCGTGGGTCTCCAGAGCAGTTGCAACTCGGTAGTTGGCATCGGTGCTTTGCTCGTGGCTCTGTTGCGATGGCGGAGGCTTTTAGATGTGCGCAGCGAGGGTCAAACGGTGATGAGCCAGAGAAAGACCACTTTTATAGGAGACAGTAACAGGTAACTGGCTAAGCAGAATAATGAAGAGTAAGGTAGGGAAAGCGAGGGCAAGTGGAGCTCAACGCTGACGTTAAATAGTTTGGAAAGCGTGAAAGTCTTTGAAAAACGGCGGGCTGCTGGAAATGAGCATTGATCGCCGCGCTGTACGCAGGATGGCAAACGGAATCGGTACAATAATCTCTGCCCGGCTCCGGGCAGCAATTTCTCAAGCCCTGTAAAAAGCTGTTTGTGCTCTCGGGTCTCGGTGGGACCACGTGCAAATCACCTGGCCGCGATCCTTAGCAACAGCACGGGATGGAAGCCTTGGGGAGCTGTAAGGCAGCAGGCTTAAAAGCTGTTTCTCCAGTGCAGGAGATGGGGCATCCTTAACCCGTGCCAGGCTGTGCCGGATGCCTCTCCCCAAATTCACCCTTTGATCCCCGCGGGCGCTGAGTAGCTTCGCTGCAGGTGGGTGAGAAGGCGCTGCTGAGCGCGGCGTGTAACGGAGACGAGGCGTTAATGCGTGTGCATGTGATTCTGCAGGAACGAGCGCGTTAAAAACGCAAGAGTTCTGCTGTATTTACCAGTGACCCGTGGGGAGCCTGCGCTTTGTTGCAGGAGCACTTAACCTCTGGCCTGTAGGCTCTCCGTGCGGTCAGCCAGGACGGTTTTGTGTGGACTGTTTTATTTCAAGCAGCTTTCCTTTCCCGAGAGCAATTCGAGAAGAGGCTGCGGGGCTGAACGCGGTGGTTGTTAAATAGCGGCGGCCGGCCTCTGGATGGCATCTGGGAGGTTCTCCGAGCGGCCGCCGTGCCCGTCGCCGGCAGCGCGCCGAGCAAACCGAATGCTCGGAAGCGTCGGGCTGAAGGTGACGGGGACGGCTGGGACCTGCGGGAAGCGGTCTGATCGCCCCAAAAGGTTGCCGTGGGGTATGTGGGTGGGAGGGGGTGGAGGCCCTGCAATGGCAGAGGTAAGAGGAGGAGGAGGAGGGGATGGAGCGCGGTCTGTGAAGCTTAATATCCTCTTCGAAAATTGCTGGCTCAACGTGGAGATATTCCTGTTTTCTGGAGCCTTCTTCATCCTCCCTCTTTACAGGTCCTACAGCCTGGCTGTGTGTGTGTTGTGGGAAGGTACATGACTTAGCCTGTTTTCTGTTTGCCATGCCTTGGACTTCCCCGGATGGTCCCTTTGATCTCTGGGTACAAGAGCAGAAGGGGCATGGGGAGCCAGTTTTACCTGTGCAGTTTTCCTCCTAGCATCCTCTAAGTCCCCGCAGTCTCCACGGCAACGCCAGCCGGTCCAAATCCTTCCTCTGAGCCTGGCCTGGAGGCCGCTCCTGAGGCAGAAACCTCCAGAAAGCTGGCTGCCCGGGCCCGGGAGCTTCTCACCACGCTTTCACGCGAGAGCACGGATTCCCCTGGCAGGCACCCTCAGCCCTTCCTCCTCCTCGCCTGCCCCAAGCAAACGTTAGACGGCGGGGAGCGCGTCTTTTTCTCCGGCTGGAGACGGCGGGGATGTGCGAACAGCCCGTGGGGCAGCCCCACGGACCGAGTCCGTGCCCGCCCGACGGCGCAGCAGTAAGCGAGGCTTTGACAGTGTTTCCTCTTTGCTTTGAAACTTCGGCTCACGCCGGCTGTGCGCGTTGCCGTTCCTTCCAGGTGTCTGTGCTCGGAGAGAGGAGAAGGATGCGATTTTCCCCTGTACCGTGGAGGCTGCCCCTGATGCGAAGCCTGGTGACTTCCGAGGCTGCAGCGTGCCGTCGGTTTTACCAGGAGCTGCGGGGTTTCTTCCCTCCGAGGAAGTGGAAGATGCCTTTCCCGCGAGAAAGGAAGCCGTTCATCATGAGGACGAAAGGTATTTTACTTAGCCTATAAGCTGCGGTGACTCTAGCAATCTGCGTATAGGTATAAAGCTGCTGAGAGGCGTCTCTGGTGCCGCAAGCCTTGAGAAGGTCCTGTTCTTACGATGCCCGTGTACCCTGAGCATGGGGTGCACAGCCCCAAGTTCCTGCTGCTATCGGCTGCGACGCTGCCCGTGCCTCGTAGGCGCGCTCGCCTGCGTTTTGGCGTCGCTACTGCTACGGTGCTGCCCACGTTAGCAAACCCTGCGGGCTTGCCGGGTGGCAGGGATTCTTCCGAGCGCTTTCCCCAGCGGGCTGAGTTCTGCATCCTAAATTTCTGGGGAGGCGACGCCATGGAGGAGGCTGGGTGCCCTGGAGGAGGCGTTTCTTTGCCGACCGCGCCAGATCCCGCAGGCTGTGTGCCGTGGGTTCTCCTTTTACTGGGAGAAGCAAGTACGAGCTTAAATGGTTGTGAAATTCTCTCCTGGTAAAACTTAACTGCTCTAATGTCTAAGGGGCTGAGGGGGCTTTTTTGTTCTGCTGCTCGTGCTGGGCAGTGTAGATGAGGGGTAAGGAGGATGCAGTTGTGAGTTGGATGGAATACCCCGTCTGGGTTTTATCATAGCAATTGTTTAGTGCATCCTCCTGCAAGGTCTCTGAGATGAAGGGGTCTGTCTAGCAACAGCAAGCTCAAAATACAGGAAAATTCTGGTCTGTTGGACAGTGCCAGGGTGGATTTCTTTTTTTTATTTTTTAAGCTGAAAGCGCAGCTACCTCAGAAAAATACCTGCAGGGAGAAAGCAGTGTAAAGGCTTTCTGAGCAGAGGGAGGAGGGATTGATTCCCTTGCCTGCTCCCTGGGTGGCTGCTTTGTGTTTGTGCGTCCCCAGGAGCTGCTGGGAAGGGTACCCAGTGCCGACCTGCGATCCTGGAGCTGGGCTTGGTCCCCCCAGGACGTGGCCTTGGAACGTAGAGCAAAGAGAGGCAGTCCTGAAAGCAATCTGGTCGAAAAGAGGCGTTACACGGCGGGCTTTTTGTGTCGCTGCCCGGGTTTGCGGGGTGTGTTTGGGAAAGGGGGGGTTGTTTCTCTGCGTGTATACCGGGGCCTCCGGTTTCTGCAGCAGAGACCGGCACAAGAACAGAGCGGAGCCGATTCCCTCGGGGCTGGCCCCGCGTAATCAAATGCAAGGTGAGTAATAATCGTTTTCTCCAGCGCGGCGGTTTGGCAGGGAATAATCCTGCAGCTGGTGCAGGCTCATGGAGAAATGTAGGTTGGAAGGGACTTCTGGAGGGCATCTCGCCTAACTCCCGCTGAAAGGGCCGACTCTGAAGTCGGATCAGGTCGCTGTGCAGTTGAATAGAACGCTGCCCTCTTCTGCAGCGGCTCCCCTTCCCCCATCCGTGGGTTTTGGGGCACGAAAAGCCATGTGAGTCGTTATATGAGGTCAGTCAGGTCTGAAGGTGAATCCCTACTCCGTCTTAGCAGTGGGCCACGGGAAAATGGCACCCTTTTTTCCTCCGCTGGGCACATGTACTTATTTGCGTGCGGCTCTTTTTCGGGGGATGCAGTCCTTGCGATGCTAAACCCTACTTCTGTGCGGAGGGAAGGGTCCCGGGTGTATCCTTTTTAGTATCTGTTCTTTTGATGTCGTGGGATAACGGGCTTTGCAGGCTTCGAGATTTTGTCTTATCCTGTGAAGAGGCGGTCGCGGACGCGAGTTTTCAGCAGGCGCGAGGAAGGCAACGCTCCTCGCGCGGCGTCTTTGGAGAACGGCTCGTTGCCACGTGAGTACTTGCGTGCTGGAAAAGACGTAAACTGCGGGCAAAGCGATGGTTTGTGTTTTTTTCTGGGCTGAATTTTGTTTTTAACACTTGCCGGTGACACAAGCTTGGAGCAAGTCACCGGAGCTCAGCCTAGCTACTGAGAATCAGAGCCAGACTGGGACTATCCCGGGGCTCGTGCCGCTGCAGCAGCATTTGGACCGAGCTCTCGGGTACCCTGCTGTGTCACGGATCCAAGCTATTCCACGTAAAAATCCCTTTTGTACAGATGATGTGTATTTTGTGCCTTCCTCTGCTTGTAATTGCGGGGTTTTTTTTTTTTTCCTTAGTGCTGTCTCCTTGTTTTGAGGGGTGAATACCAAGACCATCGCAGAGGATGCGGCATCCTTCGCTTTTCAGGATGATGCGTCAAGAACTACAAGCCACAGATGAGAAGAGTCCTTGTATTTTACTTTCAGGCCCATTTGCTCAAGTTTATTTTTAAAAAGCAGAGAACACTTGAATTTCCTATGACCCAAAATCATTAGTGGAGTTGAATCTTCCCCAGAAATCAGGTTTGGTATCCAGCAGAGCAGCGGTGCGCTCCGAATCGGTATCACACGCTCTTGGTTTAGATGGTGCATTTTTTTTTCCTGTGCCGTCAGTTCATATTATGACATTGGCTTATTTTTGCGATGTTCAAGTGTCCTCTGCTTTTATAGACTATATATAATCTGTAAGGGATGTGGGACTGGATTGAGTCCATCCAGCAACCCTATACTTTATGGTATGTTTGAAATATCTCTATGAAGAAAGACAGAAGCTTCAGCGCAGGAATTATGATTATTGTTTTTCCACGAAGGACTTAGGCTTACTTTAAAGAGATGTTTGGATTCTGTTAGTAGCTGCCTATGGCTCATAGGGGATGGGACCACGCCAAGCTCCAAGATAGCTGAGGAGCAAGTCCTCTTCCTTATGTACTTCGATGATGCTGGGCTGTATGTGCTGCTTGGTTTTTACTGTGTAGAGCTGAATAAAAACACAGGACTTGGTCTCATTTTTTGGTGGGGGCTTCCCCCCCCCGTGTATAAACTCCAGGGCAGGGGGGGCCCTGCAATTTTCATTTCTACGACAGTAGACGTCAGGCTGGAACCTATCTCATGCGTTTGGGGGTTGTGGCTGTGGTGGGACTGGGGACAACTCTTAGGGGGGGGTGTGGGGGGGTATTATTACTAATTTATTTTTCAATCTTTCCTTATTTTATTTTTGTTTTTTTAATTTTATTTTATAATTTTTCTTTTTTCTCTTTTTATTATTTTAGGGCTGTTATGTTGTGTTTTACTTGAACAGACTGAGAGGAGGTGGATGCCTTCGTGTGGATGCCTTTGTCTGCATCCATACGTTGTTCTTTACCTGAACTGTACCAAGTTAAAAGACATCATGCCAGGGGTAGAAGTCATCTTGTATTTTGATGCTTCTCCACTTACACCTCTTCCCTGTTGAATCACAGTAACAAGAGAAAGCATACAGCGCTTAGAATAAAACATAAGACACAGAATAACAGCTTTCTGTCAAAACAAGAACAGACGTGGATTTCTCCTCGCTCACTCTTTGCCCCCGGAGAGCTAACAAAACAGCTTTACAGTCACATTTCTACATCCATTGCTGTCTGATAGACAGCACAGGCTCCAGTGCTGCACTTAAGCCTGGTCCAAAATATGAACTAGTTTCTACATCAGATGAATTGAGTAATACATGAGCTCACAAGAGTCTCAGCCCCTGAGCTCAAGTGATAATTAATCAATTAGTTAATTAAGCAGGCTGCTACAGATGTGGCTCCAGGAACTAAGCTGTAAAATACATCTCCAGTCCTTTGTCATCTTGCCATTTCAATCTAAAGGTTACCTGTGCTCTGCTTACAGAACAACATCAGCAAGCTTAAACTGTACACACACACACATACATGATAACTTAGTTTTCCTTCAGTCAATAAGAAAAAACAGCAGCTGAGCTTCTTCCATTCTCCATTGGATCCCCTCGGAAAGACAAGGTAGATGCACTCCTCTGCGCTGGTTGCGTCTTCCAAAGGCTTCTGTAACAAAAAGTTTTGATACAGCATTCATTTAAAGCAGAACTACAGCAAAAACTTAAACCTAAAAAGCTTGCTTACTTAAATCCAAAAAGCTTGCTTACTTAAATCCAAAAAGCTTGCTTACTTAAATCCAAACACACAACTACTGGCCATGTGTAGAACACTACATGATCTAAGACAAGTATTTTGAATTTAAAGATAAGCTAAATGAGTTTCATTGTAATAAGGGATTTTAAGAATAAAGCTTTCTATTTAGGCGACACTGCTGGGGCCCAAGCTGCAGTTAAGACCCAGACATCTCCTGCAAGGCGTTCAGCTCGTCCGGGGAGCTCTGACGCATTGAGGTCCGGTTGGCAAGAGAGTGTATCACAAATACACTGCAAATGAAATCAAAATGATAGGTTACCTAATAGATTCAAATAAAACCATCTTTCTACTAAGCTCACACATCAAAGCAGGCACTACAGACGGTTTATTTTCCAACGGTATCAGCCTCGAGAGACGAGAGACAATTAAAGTCACCAAGGGATGAAAGCTAGGAGGTAAGAGGCAACTGCTGTTCTTTCATCATCGCAGCACCAGTTCTGGAGAATAGCTACTCCAGTTTTTGATACAGTATTAATGGCTTGAGCTGCATTTCTAAGCAGTGCTGGCAGCTCATCATTTAATCCAGGTATTTCGTGCTCGTGCTCGTGCTCGTGCTCATGCTCCGACCACAATATCACCACGTGTGGGTATTTCTACCCAGCACATGCAATCAAACCAGATTCTGGAGAAGGCAAGTCCTGACAATAACATTAACCATTAGACAAATCTTTCCGTATATTTGTACCCAGCCTCTTACATCTTGGCATGTGCAATAAGCCAGAAGTACACCTGAGACAGGAGCCGCCGAGATAAGCCTGACTGCTAGTGCAGCTGGGGACTCCGAGGACGACCTCAGGTTTGCTAAGGCATACTGAGGACAAAAGGTTTACTAGGTTTTAGCGGTTGCACGCAAGGCGTTTTCAAACTTCTTGAAGGAAAACTGTAGGACAGGCAATTACAAACTCATTGGACTCCACTTCGCTGTATGGAAATGTTGCAAGCACAAAGCACTTAGCACTTACCATGACTATTGGTGCACGCATCTGTTCCCTGGCCGCCTACTGTGTTTCATTGCCTTGATCTTTACAGCGTCAACGCACCAACTGCTGAGCGGTAGCTGGGGAAAGCTGGCGGGGCTCCGTCTCGCCGACGTTCCTCCTACGCCTATCCACGTGCAGCAGAGCTCGACTGAGGAGCGACAAGGGCACGGACTTACCTGAAGCCACCAAGGAAAATGGCCTTCTCTCAGCAAGATGTTGAGCTTGTTGGTCACCCTTCTTGGGTCACCAGGAGTGCTGTACTGGTCCAGTGTCAACAGTGCTTCCCGTGAGGGGATGGATGCTCTTGTTGAACTTCAAAATGCCCTACAGAACCAGCACAAGCTGGGCGTCCAGCACAACTAGGCAGCCCAATACCAGTCTTAGCAGGTAGACACAATGCGTGAACCTCACCGTGTCCTGTAAGGCAAAGAGATACTACTAAGCTTAAGTATAATATATAGATTGTAATTGTTTGGGGGGGGTTTTTAGTATGTTTTGAAATAACTCCACTGTATCCAGAGTTTTTGGCTCACCTGAAGCTGCCAACATGCTTCTGTGCTTTAGAAAGCTGGTTTTTTACTTATCTGAAGTAACAAGCACATTACACCCTGCTTGTTTGCTAAACAGCCATAAATCTACAGTGCTGCTGTTTGATGCCGAAGGATGCCCTACGAACACAGCGGTTTGGTTTGTGAAACACATTGGTGCACCCGGGTTTTTTAATTTTATTTCACCCCTGCACCCCAGAATACAGTCACTCCTATCTATTTGCAAAGCAGTGCCAGAAGAAAAAAAAAAAAAAAAAAAAACAACCACCACCTACCAGAAATTCATATATCTGTCCACGTGTCAGGCAAGACATGAGTGATGCGAGCAGTACGAGACAGGTTAGACTCCACAGATGATATATCGAGGGGAAAATTGTACGTTATTTCAATAATGCCACTCTAACACAAGTGTCACTGAGACTCTTAAAATGCATGATTTTTGAGCATCACGTTATACACGTGCATTCAGCAAAGCGTTCGCTGGTCTGGAGCCCCACGAATTTTAGTAAAAATACGTTAACAAATAACAATTAGATTATCATCCCTATCACATTGTGTAACTCCTGCTGAAACCCAGAGCTGCACAACAGCAGAACAGCCAGAGCGTCACGCAGCAGGAGAGGCCTCCTCCCCTCCAAACACTTGATGACCATCATCCAGACACAGCCCAAGATGCTGAACCACGCCGCTGAACATGCACCAGCCGGGAATTCAATCCGCCAAGGTGCTAAGCGCTTCAGCCTGACCCAGGGAAACGCTAGAGCACGCGGCCGGTTTGAAGACCAAAACCGCAGCATCTCCGCTAGCATTGCGATGATGACACGCTTGGCTGGATGAGGACGGAGCGCTCGGCCCTTTGCAGGAAGGGAACCTGCGTTTATCGCTGCAGATAGACAGGCCAAACACCTCTCTGCGAGCAAGTGCTTGGACCTGAACCTTCAATGGCCCAAGTCGTCAGGCGCCCAGCCCTCAAATCAGTGCCGACATCGGTACGGGACCCTTTTGCCAAGTTTCACCAGCGCCTGCGCCGTCCGTTAGCAAACACGACGCCCCAGCAGTCTGTCTCACAAGAAAAAGCTGCCCCAGCCAAAGCCGGAGAACTTTTCCCTCCTTGACAGCACTTACCTCTATGCTTTGAAAACTCACACCCTCTCCTTTCTGCAGCCAAATAAGCGTTTTGTTCATTAATGGAGAGAAGGATTTATTCATTAATGGAGAGAAGGATTTATTCACACTTGCTCCGAACAGCTCTAATACAGTTAACAAAGCAGATCTCCCACATCTTGACCCTCTGCCTATCCTAGGACAAATATCAGGCTTCCCCCCACCCCCTTCCCCGAGAGGCATCATCTGTACAGACTCACTAAACCCTAAGCCCAAACTGCTTCTTTTAAAAATACCTCTTATTTCGCAGGAGGTAAAGCCAGCGGCTACAACATCTTGCATGCATCGTTCACGGGAGCCAGCGGGGAGGGCAGGGTAGATGTAGACGTCTGGCTGCGGGTTTGCAATCTGGACCCGTCCCTCTCGGGCTCCTCTTCCATCTCCTCAGGCAGCTGCAACACAAACCGTGATGCAGGTGCCGTTTCCAACGGTACTGCGAGGCGCAGCTCACCGGGCACCAGTATGCCCAGTTGGGGACGGACCTTCCCTGAACCAACATTTCTCGGCTGTACCTGGCTGGCGTATGCAAGGTGATGGCTGGCACGCACCCGGCCTTCGGCAGGGGCAAAAATGGCTAAATATTGCTGTACCGCTTGCCACGAGTCTCACCAACTGCTCTGTCCCGGCCCCTCCGGGGTGGTCGTTTGCCAACGGAGGTCCACGAGCGAACCCCCTGCCCAAACTCCGAAGGGCAGGCAGCAAGTGGGTGACCCCTTCTCTAGAAATGCCGTGCAGAAGCGGGCAGGACCCAGCTACTGCGTTACTAAAACTGCTGAACTGTTAATTACAGCTTGGCGTTATCCTATGCAGCCTACCCGTGAGTTTTGGGTGAGATTGGAGTTTTGTGTACTTAGGGAGGATGCGTAAGGATGTACTGCTTGCTGTTGTTGTTTAAATCACTTGAGTTAATAGGCAAGAAATGCATTAGGAGTTTAAAAAAAAAAGAAAAATTATAAGTTCTGGAAGAGAAAAGTGATCTAGAAAATCCAATTGTCCTCCAAATGGCAATTATACTAATTTTGGAAACTAAATTCACTAATTAAACTGAAACAGTAGATTTTAGTGGTGCTTAAAGGGCTAATTTCAACTCTTCTTTAAACTGTGGATCTCCAGCAAGTCTCTCAGTAATAACAATAAGAAGTTTTGCATACGGATGCCAGGTCTGCAAAGCACTTCAGCTCTTCTAGCAGCACCTTTCCATATGGTCTCAAGAAGCTTCTCCTCCCTCCAGCTGCAGCAAGAGGGTACCCTAAATCACGCCTTGCGTTCACCAGCCTTTCTACCGAAGGCTTTCACGGCCAATTCCTCCAGGCTAAAAGCCTGTCCCCGACATTTGCCAGCAGCAGAGGATTTGTGGAAAGGGGAAAACTTTCATCTCCCCCTTTCACTGGTCTTCTCACAGCCCTTAAGCACATACCGACTTAAATCTGGAAGCACAAGGGTCTCCGTTCCTTCCGAACACGTCGGCACGCACGTGCTTTGGGTAGCTCAATCAATTCCCTGGTCTAATTGTGCAGCAGAGAATATTTGCCATTAAAAACACCAGTCTTAAGTGTTTCTGCATGCTAATAGACAGGAAACAAAGATAAAAAGCAGGTAAGTATTACCTTAGATCCTGGTTCATGCAGTACCATTTAGTTAAACATTAACAACTTGCTAATGTGCCGATCGGTGTAGAGATGTGGCTTCACTTTCTGGCCGAGGTATTTCCAGGAGTAGCTCACAGCCCACAGACCATGAAGAAAGAAAATCAGCGCTGGAGCGGCCCAGCCGCATCACTGCCGTCTCCCTGGGGACCGACAGCACAGACAGACCGTAGGAGCTTCACAAGGAATCACATGTTCTTTCACAACATAACGCTACATCAGCAGGGGAACAGCATCGGTTGGGTCTGTGTATAATAACGAGGTCCCCGGTAATTAAACCCACCCAGGCGCACATCGTAACCCACCTTGGAGTGGCAGGGATTGCAACGGAGCGGGATGTCACAGCTCTATACTCCCACCCTATTTCAGGGTCACCCATGTCCATCCGTAGCACGCTAACCAGCGTGGGCAGCAATGGTTTTGGGCGGACAGTGCAGGCTTTCCTGATCGATAACACTTGCACATTGCCTACTCAAGGAGTTTTATTGCCTTCCAGCTTCAACGGGAAAGAGCGCTTTGGGTTAAAGACTTGTTACAGAAGATATCAATTCCACACGCAGGCTAGCTAGGAGCTGCTCTACAAACGCAATTACGGCCACAACAATCTCATTTCTTCCTTCTACGCTATTGACCCAAGTCATAACTCAAATATGGGGCACCTCTATCGCCCAACTAGATGACAGGCAATTTTGCGCGCCCTGTTCAAAGAAACTCCTGTGCGTTACCCTTAGGCTCCGAGCGTGACCTCGCTAAGCTTGTTACAACACACAGCTAGATGACCTGTAAGTATTTGCTCTTATTTGCATTTATTCAAGGCAAAGAAGAAACATCTCCACTAAAGACCTACATTTTAAGTAGCAAAAATCTCAGTAAGAGAGGGATTCGGCATTACCTAGATAACACCAAGGCAAGAAAAAACACAGGAAAAAAGTAACATTAGTTGATCAAAGGAGAAAGAGATTTTTTTTCCCCCTTTCTTTTCAATCAAAGTGCAGTACATAGGGTTATAACCTATGCACTGAGCTTCCCGTTAATGGCAGCTAGTCTATAACAACTTGACCGAACGACCCTGCTTCTCGTCCCACGAGGATTATTAATAACCGGAGCACATCACCTCCACGGAGCACGTTTGAAGCTCTCTCTCCGGTGCCCAAGATCCACATCAGCCCTAGTTAAAGGCAACCCTCCCCACCAGACCCTGGAGAAACCATTGCTTGTGAATGCCAGCAGGCTTTGCAACCCCAAATACTAGTCCTCTGTGGGGGGTGAAGCCATCACCTTGCTTCAAGGGTCTCTCCGCAAGCTGAACCCTGCCCAGCAAACACCCCATCTCCCAGGCACGCCAAAACCCATTACAAACAGGCATTACAAAGAGGCCACCTCACCGACCTAACTCATCTTCTCAGCTTCTGATTACAAACAAGCAGGAGAGCAGCTACGTGCCAGTGCTAACAGGGCAACCTCCATCCTTTCCCCCCACCCCTTTCCCCAGGCAGATTTGGCCACGTTAAGTCACACGCAGTCCCATCCCTCTGCTATTTCATCCACCCCCAAAACCGTTTCGAAGCCAGGCATCGCCTTTACTGTGCCTTCAATCTCAAGGCATCGTATTCAAGAGATCCATCGAGGTGGTTCGTTAAAGTACTTTATTGGTGATCACATATACCCTGTGAACTTTGTACAAAAAACCCGTCCGTTAACACCAGAGCGAGCGGCAGCCACCGGCAGCTTTGAACGCTGGTTTGGCTCCCTTCTGCAGAAGCAAAAATAATGTTAAAAAAAAATATATAGCCAAATTGGCCACACTGGTTGGACTCCACCCGCAAACCAGTCCTGCAGTTCGCAGCCCGAGCTGCGGCATGAAAAATTAAAAAACTCCCTCCCAGACGAGCCTGGTTTGTTCTTGCTACCGTCAAAGGGATGCACGGGAAAGGCTTTGCATCTCCTGCCGCGCTCTGCCTTCGGGGTCCTGCCTCCCGCTTCTGATGCTCCGCCATCAAGTGCCGGTGTAGTTGATCAAGACTAACTAAAAACCTCATCTCAAGAGCTCTAAGCCGCAACGAGGAAGAAGTTTCCGTGCCCGCCACGGCCTCATTTGTCGTCCGAGCCGCTCTCCGGCAGCAAGGCGCCGCTGGAGCTCTTGTTGCCTTTGCGGAGGCACATGCCGCAGTCCAGCTCCACGTCGATGTCCCCGAATTTCAGCTGGCAGGACTCATTGCAGCTGCGGGGGAGACAGTGACACCGGTCAGGTATTTGCGGGGAGCAAGAGCCGTCGGCTCGCCCCAGCCCGCTCGGGAAGCCTGCTAAGGATTGCCCGCCCTGCGGTGGCACCGAGCCCATCCTTTCCAGCCAAGCCATGGACCAGTCCATGCTTGGACATGCATGGACAGCCACTTTTCTTATCCCATGATACACTGGCGGCTGGATTCCCCAGGGTAGCATCGGGTCTGGGTCTTGCTCTTGGCCATCCCAACTCGTGCACGGTGCCGGCACCCCCCCGGGACCCCTCTCCCCCACGTACCAACGAGACGCAGCGGAGTTTGCTGCCAGGACGGCGAGAGCGCCCGCGTAATGCCAGCAGAAGCACATGGTGAGGAACGTGAAGTTGCTGCGGTCGGTCTGATCCCAGCCCGGTCCTCCCCACGGAGGGGACAGCACAAACCCAATCTGGTCGCAGATGGAGGAGAGATTAGGCATCAGCACAAGTCAGGCTTTAGCACATCCCTCCTGGCTTCTCCTCCTGTTTGTAGCCAAGCTGCTGCAGCTGGCTATGGACTAGAGGCACAGTTATCCCAGGTAACACCTGGACCACTGCCCTCAGCACCCCTAAGCATGCTTGTGTCCCCAGACTGACACAGGGGTGCGTTTCAGGAGGAGAGGGATTTGCTCTGCAGGCAAACCAGAGAAAGAGGAGAACTCAAAGGCTATGTTGCCAGGCTGTGCATTTCTCCCTAGACCAAAAGCTGGGCCGTTACGTGAGAGGTTTCCAGATATTTCCAGTTACTTGGAACAAATAGAGGAGGAAATTGGACCTAATAAGAAGAACAAAAACTCATGATTGTGGTTTCCCACCCTTGTGGGGTCTAATTTCCGTTTAGCATGCAGGTTTGTCCATGCTGCATACGTTACCCGTGCATATCTCCACGATGACAGCTCTGGCACTAAGCCTCGTTTCCTCCTCTTACTTACTAAGATACTCCAAACAGCCTACAACTTTAACCCCAACAGATGTGCCGTAAAGGGCAGAGTAAAGGGCTTCCTGGGTGCGAAGCCCACTGCTCAGAGGAAAGCGCTGGATACGCACTGACCTGCCAGAGCCAAGAGCCCTGGAGAAGGAAGGAGCTGGTCCTGAAGGCCTCCAGGATGATGTGGTCTCGGAGGAACACCTCTAGGAGGGCACAGAGGGCTCCAGCAAAGATAGCCATGGCCAGCAGGGAATGGAGGTGCTGGTCCAGCGCAGCATCGCTGTAGTCACGGAAACAGAAGAGCAAACCTGCCAAGATTCACACTGCATTAGAAAAGGATGCTCTGGGATTTGTTTTTTTTTTTAAAAAAAAAAATCTGAAAACTGAGACTATGCTCCAGGTCTTGCCAAGATCTGCCTGATGGGAAGAGGCAGATGGCAAACAGCCTGCTGTCGTCCCCTTCACTCTGCAAGGACCGTGCAGCCCCCAGCGCTGGGGTCTGCTCTGCCCGCAGATTAGCCCCCGTAGCTGCGGGGATCCCCGTGCCCCAGCCAGGGCTGTCAGGAGGAGCACAGCGATGGGGACCTTCGGCTCAGAAGGTAGCGGGGAGCTTTGTATCAGGGTTTGTCCTTCTGTGCATGCAACCAAGGTGGGGGGACGACAGCTTTTTGCGACTCTGGAGAAAGCCAACTGCTTGTCACCAGGAGAAGCACACATCCCTAGGGCCTCGTGCATCCCCTGTGCACCCGGGGCATCCAGCCATAGCTGGATTCGTACTTGGAGAGGAAGAGGGAGGGGGTGACTTCAGCACGCAGCCAGTGCCATCGTGCATCTGCACACCCTCCGGCTCCGGCTACCTGCACAGAGTCTTGCTAGCCTCAAAACAGCCCAGGGATTTTGGGCTGCTGCACGTCGGTGACCCTCCCAACACTTCCCCTAACCCATACTCCATGCTCTCCCAGGCACCGCGTGTGATTCACCTTCGATGAACAGAGCCACGGACAGCGAGAGCCGATCCAAGCCAAGCGGCAGCTTGAGCGGGGAGTGCGAGACGACGTCCACGATGCCAGAGAGGAGGAAGAAGAGGTACATGGTGGTGTAGTGCCAGTGGGTGAGGTCCGTCCAGGTGTGCATCTTGGGGCTGTACAGCTGCAGGTGGGGACCAGCGGGAACAAACTGCTCGGCCAATATCCCTGGGCAGAGAGCGGAAAGGTCGCGCTTTTCCTTTTGCATGGGGGAAAGGACAAGCTTGCAGGAAACCTTTCTTTGCAATGGTGAAGTTGTAGTGGTACTTGGCCAGAGGAACGGTAGCAAGGTCCCATCACAGAGCGTGCTTCAAGCACGTCCCCAAGCCCTCCCGCACCAGCCGCAGCCGTTTCCCACTACAAACGGCCCCAGTCTCGTGGGAGAGAGCGGCTGCAGTTCCAGTAGATATTGAGGCAGAGACTCATCATCTTTGCTCTTACCTGCTAGAGCAAAGAAAGCTTTGATGGCCCCTTCGAAGACTTCCATGCGCTGGACCCCATAGCTTGGCTGGCTCTCGGCATTGGCTTTCCGCCTGAGGTACTTCAAGGGGTATCGCACAGACCACCAGAGACCAAAAATGAAGAAGAAGGTGCCCCGGAGGGCACTGCCGAGGAAACTCGTTGGCATCGGGCTCGCTTGCTGGACCTGCAAGGACAAACAGCGTCTGGGGACCGACTCAAAGTATCCCCAAGGGAGATGTCGGGCTGCTCACTTGCTCAGCATCCCCGGGAAGCTGCATCCCAACAGAGCGGGTGTGCACGGCTCCGCCATCAGCTGCAAACAGGGAATACCAGAGATGTGACATCACCACGGAGAAGCTGCCACCGGGCACCACTGTATATATGCGTATACCAATGTCCGTATGTGGTTGCGTGCATACAATCATCAGGACTTCATCGTGCCAGAGAAAAACACATTAGCGCCCAAGAACGTGTAACAGCTACATGCTATTAGAAGAGGAACCATAACAAAGTTTTCGCTAATAAAAAGCAACACGACAATTATTTCCTCGGAACATAAACTCCCTCCAAACTAGATAATTACCAGGGCGTGAATCCAGTCAGCGTGTTCAGCAGCTCCAGCCAGCCAAGGCTTCGCTGGGCCCTACCGGCTGTGCAACAGGAGGAGGCGGCAACCCAGGAACCACTAACGTTTCCGAAAGGACTCTCATGCATATTCCACACAACCTTCGTGTCGCACACGCGCGGTGATTTCACACAAGGGAAAGAGATTTCATCTCCGGTAGGAAGAACTCGAAGACTAAAGGCATGAAAGTTGCCTTCGTGCTAAGCTGGACCAACGTGCCAAGTACCAGCAAGGATGGAGAAGAGCAGAGGCACGGCAGCGCGACCGGCTGCAAAGTTATATCCTGCGAAGTATTTAAGCCCATACTCAAACTGTTGGAAAAAAATCCCAGAGCAGCAAGCACAGAAGGGAATAAGTAAAGATCTAAATGCTTATAGCAGTGAGCTTTTGACGTTACCTTGGGATGGTCTTGTTTCCTCCAGCAAGACCTCTCTCCTTGCTCTCTGTATGCATCTACCACCTGAGAGGTCTCGCTCTTTCCCTCCTCACGGGCTTTCTGGTCCTTTTCTACAGCTCTGATGTGCACGGAAGAAGGCATTACTCATCCTGAAGCTACCACACCGACTTGCCCTTGCATCACAAATCACATCCTCGCTGTGTTTATAAATACCAAAGCGAATTGCAGAGGCTGGATGAACAACTCCAGCACGTTCTCCGAGTCCTCCCACGCTAGAAAGTAATTAGGCACTGCAAAATAAGGGTAGGATGTGGCGTGGCAAGTGCCTTAGGTGAGGGAGAGCTCTGCAAGACGTCCCCAGTCGGGTTTTGGCTGCAGAGCTGGAGTCGGTCGAACCGGCTCAGCCCTGCGTGGGCAAGCACAGCGTTCGGATGTAGAGGCTATTGTCATCCATCGCATCTCCGGGACACAGGTAATCCGGGGAAGGCTCAAAGCTGTTTACACCGCGTCAAGGTTTCCTCTTCAGGAGGGAAGTTACTAAACAGCCTTTCAGGCAGATGAGAAACACCCCATCCCAGGAGCTGGTTCGGGGATCAGCGATGGCTTTCTGCTCTATTTGGGATGCCTGCATTAGGGCGAGATGGCTCACGCCCCACGTCTTTCCTGATTATAGCCTGGACACCCAGTCCAGGGCACACGTCTTCCCTGCACAGACTTCTACATGCTGAAGTGACTAAGAACGAACGCTATTGAAGCACATTTGAGCAGCGCACAATTGCACGATATACAACCCAATTTTACCGTTGTCCTACAAGGACTGTGACTACAAGGGCAACAGCCTGAAGCTGGAGTCAGGAGCGTACTCTGATCAAGATACGTAGCAGGAACGTTAGTTTGACGTGCTCAATTGGAGGAGAGCAGAGACATCCCAGTGCCCAGACATCAGAAATGACAACCAACACATCCCACCTGCAGCTCCAGAGGCTGCTCTAAGCCACACCAGCACCCAGCTTTAACCCAGGGATTTATCACCCCACATCCACCGGGCACCACTGCCTTTCACCTTAGCTACCAGCAGACCCAAACCACTCCGTTTCGGAGCTGCCCCTGGGATCTCCTACCCCGACCATCCCTCTCCCCAGTGGAGTAGCCTCACTCTTCTTCTGTTTGGTGCTGGGGACCCTTTTGCCTTGTAAGCTCTCAGCAGCCCAATTCAGCAAGGCTTTTGGTAGTCGTCACGAGTCCCCTTTTCCTTCCCACCACCTGAGAGATGTCCCTAACCCACCCTCGGTCAAGCAGAAGCTTGCACGTAGCCCACTCAAAAAAACCCACCTTTTTTTATAATACAGCCACTATTTTGCAGAGAAGCCAGCCACGTTTCCAAGCAACAGTCCACTTGCACGGCTCACGTATTTGAGGCGCAGAAAAACAACTCCCCCCACATCCACACAGCCCCTCAACCAGCCCACCGAGCCCAAACCCGATACCTCTCATGTGCCAGCTTCCCCCAGCCCCGGCATTTGAGTCCACGCTCACATAAAAGCTGATTAAGCTCCAAGTGAGCCGCAAGCCAGGGAAGAGAGCACCGGTTGAGGAGAGGCACCCGGGTTATTTATTTTTCCTGCGAGCTAGTTTGTCTGTCAGAGGACTTGAAATACGGCTGCAGTCAGAAGTTATTACCTGACCTGCCCTTCTCTCTCCGCAGCTTCCAGGCTGCAATGCTTTTGCTTAATAGCCATACGGGAGCTGCCTGCTCTCCTTACAGTGCCTCGCACTGACTGCTCGCAGCCTCCCCGGGCTCGGCTCGGGAAGGACGGCATTTCTGCCCAATTTCCAGGCTCTCCTCCAGGAGCCGTTGCAGCTCTAGGTCCATCGCCATCAATGATTTCGGCCCCGTGTGGGGACTTGCTCCAGCTGATGCAGGGGGATCGATGCTGCTGGGAGGATGCTGTCCACGTGGATGCACGAGTATCCCCTACAAGCACCCATAGGTGCAACCATCAGCCTGGCAGGCAGCATCCTAGGACAGCCTGCCTGTATGCAGAGGGCAAGCTCAGCGCCTGGCCATGGACGTTTGGAGGGTCTTCTCTTTGTGGATCCTCCTCCATCCTTGCTACCCAGGCACATCTCTCTTGTACAACAGCCCTCACCCAACAGAAGAGGCGCAAGCCCCCTCTCCTCCTGCAAATCCTCTGCTAGGACACACCTCCAAAACCTGATAACCCCCAAGAAAAGAGCTAAAGACACAGAAACCCGGCCACTGCCCATGATTACTAGGAGTCTGTCTCCATCAGGACCACTTCCACCAGCCTCATCAGTGGCTGTCATCACATTAAACCTTTGCCTTGAGGAGATGGACTTCTCCCCACGTCCCTTCTTCCCAAGCTGAAGCAGCCATGTCCACCCCATGGCACAGCTGCTCGCCAACGTACTTCTCTCTACGGGTAGAAGAGTTTACCTGCGACTCCCGCCTGTCCTTCTCCCACTCCAGATGCAGCAGTGAGGAGCGGTTATTACTCAGAAGAGGCAGATAAAGGGAGAAGCCACCACGGGGAGGTGGCCCTCAGACAGGATGTTTAGAGCCGAACATCCTGCGGGCCAGTTCAAAGCGCGCTGAGTCAACCGGCTTTCACAACCTGGGACACCTCGTGTCTGCTATTAAAAAAAAAAAAAAAAAAAAAAAAAAAAAAAGTCTCCTAGAGTTTGCCACAAAAATCAGGATAAGCAGCCCATTCCCGTTCCCATGGCAACCACACATATTCAGTTATTATGTTGGGTTTTTGGATGACTGGGGAAGGAGCCAAGAAAAGACAAGGCTACAGCATTGCCCGGCGTAGTCAGGCTCTCAAGTCTCTGAACTGGGCTGCCAGGTACACGATAACCTTTTTAGGGGGGGTCTGGCCTTATAAAAAGTGCCCGTAGGCAGGAGATTTTGGGCCAGGAGCTCCCAAACCAGAGCAGAGCCCTTACGAGATCCATCTCCCAGCCCACAGCAGCCAAGAGGAGGAGGACGATGGCCCTCTCTCCCCCTAAAAGATGAGTTGGCAGGACACAGCAGCCTGTTTCCACTCCTTTTAACCTATCCGATACTCAACACTGCCCAACACCAAGCACCCACAGACACAAAAGCCACTACCCATCTGCTGCACGTCACATCGCCGATGGCTGCACGCCCAGCCTTAGCACCTCGCCGGCTGCATGGATGAGCAATGCAAGTGCCTCAAGGCAAATAAATACCACGGGCCACCCTAGCATCCCCATCTCCCTCCGAAGCACCGAGCTGACGGCGCAGAAACACTCAGCGCCGCTCGGGAGCACTGCCCGAGCCTCCGATCGCCCGAGGAGCGGCTGTGGGCACTAAAAACCACTCAGTGCATTCCCAACCCAGTATTTCTCCAGGTTGCAACCACATGCGTATAATTCCTCGTGCAACCAAGAAAACCTCAAGCGAGGCCGCCGGATAAGCGTGCCCAGCCCTGCCAAGAGCCACACACGTGAGCCAGCGCCCCAGGGAAGCCCCAAGGCTGGAATAGCAGGGAAGCAAACCAGCCTGCACAACCTTCCCCAGGGTGATGGGCTGTTCTCCAGCACAGCCATAAAAGCCACCAAGCCGTAGCCAGGAGCTCTTTTATACCCTTTTATCTCCATATCAGCGGTAACAAGTAGGAGGAAGGAAGGAAAACAAGAAGCTGGCGGTGGTGCTGGCACGCAGCCGTGCCGTACACCCATCGCTGCTCACCTCCAAGGGCACTCGGGGAGCAAATCGCGTTGCACAGGGCCGAGCACACGCACAAAAGGGTCCTGTAACATCACGGAAGCCTGCAGCAACAAAGGGGCTTCCACAAACACACGCAGCTTCACCCAAGCTTAAGCTTCGGGAGCTTGCTACCACATTAAGCCCAAGCACAGAGAGAAATGCAACCCCCCCCCGCAGGAGCTCTTCCTTACAGACCTACCCCTAAAAATAATACAGCAAGAAAAGCATACCTTTCTTGCTGGCAAAAGAGCAGCGGCACCATCAGGGACCTCTCTGCAGCTCAGTTTTCCTTTCCGCAACCAGCCAGCTCGACAAAGCATTATCCCAAAAAGGCAGCTTAGCACGAAGCTGCTTCCCAGGCAGGACAAGTCAAGTCCTTGGAGAAAGTGGGAAAAGGCAAGCTGGGAGGGCAGCAGCTGGAGGGAGAGGGGAGGAAACCAGGCCCAGCTGAAAAGTATCTGCTGAGAGGCTGAAGGTGCCTTTTTCCATGGAGTTTAAAGGGCCAGCAAAGAGTAAAGCCCATAGAGAAAGGTTTCTGTGAAAAGGGCAACTCGTATTAAAGTACCTGCCGGTCACACAGTGAAAAAAGTTAGAGGTGCATGAAACGGTTGAGGAAAGGGGGTTTCTAGCCTTTTAAGCCATCCCCATGATAAAGACGAGAATGAAACTGTGACAAGCGGTTGGGAACAACAGCCCGATGAGGGGACGCCCGGAGAAAGGATGGCAAACCTCTCTCCCCCCCCCCCAGGTCACAGAGCCGGTCACTCACACAGCGTGCGTGCTAAAATCACTGCAGGCACGAATGGATGCAACTCCATTACAGCTCCTTAGCTGCAAACTGCTGAGGTATGGAGGAGTATTATGGGATTGTACCAGCACACGCCTGCCCTCCTCTTCCTCCCAGGGAGAGACCGGGGGAGGCAGATCTGTGTCCGACCCGCTCCAGCCCCTCTAATGTTCTCAAGCTAAACCTGAACTGAATGTGATCGGGGTTTTTCTTTCTTCTTTTTCTTTTTTTCTCAGCTGTAACTGCAACATCCTCTCCCTGAAGGTTCATCATCAGCCTCGGTGCTAATGAAAAAATGTGATAATGTTTGCCTACTTCCTGGGGGTGGTGGGAGGCACAATCTAATTAAAGGTTTGCCAGCAGCTCGGGCGCTGCAGATGGATGGTTGTTCGGGAAGTGCAAAGTATTATTACTATTATTATGACGAATGCTAACACTGGCTTTCATAAACAGGCAACAGAGGAGGTGAAGCAGGTGGTATAAGCATAGGCAGGGCTTGTTCTGCTGCCTACACCATCGCTTCAGCCTTACATAAACGTGGCCAAGGAGGGTGGCAGCGGCAGATCCTATCTTTGCCTGAGAAATGAGCGGCTCGTGGATGGGCTGCGCTAGGGCTCTTGAGGAAGGGCTTGTCTTTCTGGCTGGAGGAAGAGCCAGCTGCCAAGATATTTGGCTGCTTTTGGTGATGGGGGGGGGGAGGATGTTGTCTGGGTTCCTTCGTAAGAGGAGGTTAGATATTACCATCGGGAGGATCAGCAGCTCCTTCCTGCCTCGGATGAGCCGGTCACTTATTTCGGGAACACCGCCAGCCCCCACCCTTGAGCGACACTGTCCAACAACGTCAGGCTGCAGTTACACAAGACAAGAAACACCCCCGAGACATCGCCCAGGGCATCACAGTCCTTTTAAAGCCGGCTGTGGACATGGCCACCAATATATCCCCAGTCCACTCCTGCTGCACAGCCAGTGGGTCCAGTACAGAGACATTAGCTGATAATCTATATGGTGAAAAACATGATCCAGGACAACTGGTTGATATTAAGGTTGTGTTAAAAGCAATATTTCCTTTAGGACTGTCCTGGTATATCTATCACATAAGAAATAAATGTGAGGATGGCTTAGGATTGCACCTCGCTATATAATAAGTCATCTCTGGACCACTCACCATGCACCCAGCAACCTTCCTGCCCTTGTTTGGGTACCTAAGCTATTTACAAATGTGGTTTTTTAGCTAAAAAAAAAATTGTTAATTCTCATCTGGAAACGAACACCGCCTGCATATTCTTACTTAATCACAGGCTGTATCTGTCCTCCTTCGCTGACCTTCATACCTTGGGAAAGAATGTGCTCCAGAGTTGGAAAACAAATTAGCGAGCGCTATACTGACAGTCCTGGGATGTTTGTAGGAGCTGGGAGTTAATGAGGCAGACAGAAACTATTCCAGACACCGGGTGCTACAGAGGGGAAAAGTGTTTTGTGGCCACGTAGTGACAAGGGACAAAGAAAACCTTGGCGTGAAAGGAGATGGCAACTCGATTAAGAGCAGCAAAGAGAGCCGTGAAGAATTAAATCGACCCTCTCCCACCTTCAAAAGCAAGGAGTGCTTTTAAAAACCCAAGGTCAGCTTTCATCTGCGTGCCCTCGGATGGAAATAACCTCTGACTTTTGGGGGTAGCAAGGAGGAGGGTGGCTGCAAGGTGACTGCAACCTCAGCCAGCCTGGAGTACGTTCCTGCGCATCCAGCACCAGCTTTGCCACCTGGTGCTGCCCTCATGTGGCTATTTAATGGGAATAGTGATGTTTGGTTTGTTTTCTAAAAGAAAATAATTCAGAGCAGACCAGAAATAATTCTGAGCACCAGGCAAGGCCTTTTTGCTGTTCAATTAAGCTCGGTTTCTCTCCTGCAGCACTCTAGGTAGCTCAGTTTGTCACCTCGCAAATAGGGTTTTCTCTGTGTGTTAGGAGGCAGCAGCCTGCAAAATGCTCTTCCCCGAGTTGTGTCTCACCGTAGCAGCAGGAGGAATTCGTGCAGTTTAGAAGAACTATTCCACTCGGCAGAAAAAAAGTATCTGCAAAATGCTCGTCGTGTTCAGCCGTTACAGCTCCTGAGACTTAATTGCACGGCGTTTATCAGATGGATTTATGGAGATGTATTGCTCTGCTGCTTAATTCTCTTCACACCGAGCCTGTTTGCACCTCCCGATACCCAGCCCTGCAAAATAAACTGGCTCAGTGGTGGAAATACAGGAAAGCTGGCATTCAAGGAAAGCCAGTTAGTCTTTATAGCACTGTTAATAAGCAATAAAATCCAGGCTGTAGCCCCCTTAGTCTGCAACAGGCTCTTTGCATGAGGGGAAAGGGGGTTAAAAGATGAGCTTTGCCTTTCCTGGGTGTGAGCACAGAGTCGCAAACGCTTGGACCTGCCAGTAGCTGCTTTTCTGTTCAGTCATGGGCAAGAGCACAAAAATCAGCTGCCATCCATCCCCGCCCCGTTACACAGCAGTGAGAAGGCTTCCGTGCAGAGCATCCTTCCAGCCCCGGGGTCTGAGACACGAACAGTTGCAATTCAGCTCACGCTGGTGTTTATTTTTTTTTTATATATATATATATATTTTATTTTTTTTTAATCCCCATACCCACTACTGGCACATTTTCCTCCTATCTAGGAGGTGACATTTCCAGTCACTTTTTGCAAGAAATTAACTGGCAAAGGCAGGCTAAAAACAAAACACGTGCCTGTTTCATCTCATTTTCCCAGCTGAGGGGTTTATTGTCAATGGAAAACTGGGACGTTTTATGAATCCCTGCTGTTTAGCCATGTATCTTACAGCCCTTCAGGCTTTACAGGTCTGAGGGATGGATTTGTCTAAGCTATTATTACACACTCTATAATTTATCAGTCTTAAATTTAAGGATATCAGTTCAGTGAGGATTTTTATTTCACATTTATTCACTCTTTCAGCCTTTAAGTGAACATGAAAACTATTAACAAAACCCCTCTTTAGTTCAAAGCTTCGGTAGTAAAATTTGTATTGTGTACAATCAAGCCGTGGTGTTGCAAATTTGACATGATCTCACATTCAACACTCTTTTAGGCTTCCTCCTTGGGATGATGCCTTGGTCTGGAGGTACATGACCTCAGCCTGGAGGTTTCCCTGACTTCAGTCGTGGCAGGTCCAGCCTCCAGGCTCTTGGAAAAGTCAGCTGGCCAAAGGATGCTGTCCATCACTATGGAAACACACATGGGAACCCACAGGACGAAGTGACCTCATCACGTTGAATTTCTGCGCTTAGTTTTCTTGCTAAAAATCACCGCAAACAGCGCTCGTTTCAGAGACGGCGATATTCGGGTACGGATGGAGGGCAGGTACCCCCCTGTGCGCCCAACGTGCTTCCCAGCAGCAGAACAGTGGCACCTCTCTTCGCTCTTCCAAAACGTTAATATTTCATTAGATTTCCCGCCCCCCTCTTCTAAAAAACAGATTCTTCACGTATTTGGAGAAGGGGATCGCACCCTCTTCACTCTTCATCAGATCCATTTAAGAAGGCGGCTTGGGAGCTCGTGTCACACTTTTGCTGCCGGACTCCGAGCCCGATGTAGGGCTCTCCGCTGCCTCTCCTGCACCTCTGGATGCAGCTGTAACACACGGGCAATAAACCACTGTTAGCAAAACCCCCAAACTAGTACCACTCACTAGAACGCTCAGCGAAGTGCACTTCTAATGAATACACAGAACAGGGGAGAAACTATTATAGAGATCCTAAAATGCCATTTGGGGGGGACCGGAGTTTTTTTATTCTGTATAAAGTCTATTTGCTTGCATAGAGTGGACTATCCCTTCCGTAGCCCGTGTCTCAGCAAGCCATGCTGAGGCTTAGGGCAGCATGTCTCAGCAGCATGCCTTGGAGGCTCGTAGGCCATAGGAGCGCCCCTGAAAGTGGGATAATGTCCCCTTCCCATCCCCTTGGAAAAGCCGTGCCAGGGGCTGGCGATGTTTTAGCCATCAGACAGTGCTGATGTACCTCTAATAAACTCAGTGACAGTCAATCGCTTCGAAATCCTTGCAAGGGAGGGGACGAAGTGTCAGGGGGTCCTGGTAATGCTTTGATTTCTCTATCGAATTAAAGTTTGACTTCCAGCGCTCGGTGCAGAGAAAAAAAAAAAAAAGCGGTGTGACTTCCAGGAGCAGCTTCAGGGGCTCGGTTATTTGACTTCTCCACGTTTAATGCCCGTGCCTCTTGCTGACACTATTTTGCATTCTGTGCACTCGACAAATAACGCGCACGCTTGTCACCGTGCCCTAAAACTTGCAGTAGTCAGGGGCTGCTTATTCAGCTGTGACTTTGTACTCCAGGATCGGCTGGAGTACATCTGCATCTCACTCCAGCCATCCCCATCCCTCTCTGCCCACCCCGCTCCTGCCCAAATTCATGCCCCGGCCGTACCAGTAAGCGAGAGTGTAGTTTATAACCAGGACGGTCACAGCGGCTGCCCAGTGCCAGAAGAAGCACATGGTGAGGAACATGATGTTGCTGTGGTCCTTCTCATCCCACATCGGACCTCCCCACGGCTGGAACAGCACGACCCCGATCTGGGTGGAACAAGCAATTTATTACCTTGTGGGGGAAAAAAAAAAATCAATGTACTGAAGCCCTCCAGCACCCCTCTGACCATCTCCGTCATCACCATGATCCACATGGTGACCGAGGGACTTGAGCCCTGACCAGGATGGTGGGTTTTTGCTGAGGCAGTGCTGGCCTCATTAAACTCCAGCCTTGCAAATGAGAGGCCGCACAAAGCAAGTCTGCGCCTGCGGTCTCCCTTTTTCTGTACAATATCCCGACACATTTGTCCCTCTGCATTGCAGACTCCTAGCCATCCTTTAAAAACTCCAAATTTAGTATTTTACAAGCTCAGCACAGTTTTTAATCTCTGAATTTGCGTTTGAGTTAGCGCAGCAGCCCTGGGGCTGAGAAAGAGGAGGGGAACTCACATTTCTTTTCGGCAGCCTTAGTTTTGGGAGTGGTTATCTTCAACTGATTTCTTCGCTTCTCCAACTACTACCAGAGCAAGCAGCTGGCCGTATTTTTACTCAGCCATTTTATTGCTTGGTGGGGTTTGCATCTTTCCACTAAACCAGAGGGAGTGCTGCAGAGTGCATTAGACACATTAAGCAATTAGTACTTGGTTGTTAGCTACTGTAAAATGTTGCTCGCTTACTGCGAGCGCTCGCCTTTTCTGTTCCCCCCAGGGAAGCAATAAGCCAAGACAAACAGCTATTTCAGCAGGAGCAGTCATCAGAGATGACCTGTGATAAGTAAATTTTCATTCTGGGTTATGATCTATTTATGAAGCGAGCCTGGCAAAATTATCCTTCGGAGACACGCGATTGATACGTGACGTACGGCTTCTTCTCCTCTTTTCCCATTGCTCTCCTACCTCGGTGCTCTGCTCCGCAAGAGAAGGCAGAACTGACCTGCCAGAACCACGTTCCCTGGACGATGGTGACACCGGCTCTGAACATCTCCAGGACAATGTTGTCGCGGAGGAAGACCTCCAGCATGGTGCTGCAGGCCCCTGAAAAGATGGCGATGAGGAGCAGGGAGTGGATATGCTGATCCAGCATGGGACGGTGAAGGACGTGGTAATAAAAGAGACAACCTGCCAAAATACGTACCGCCCTTAGAGTAGCATTAACGACACCAGCCATGATCACAGAGCCCTGGTAGAGTAAATCACCTGCCCGGTTGGTGAATTGAGACAGGTCACCACGAAAACAAGGGGCTCGACATAACACCATCCCTCCAGGTCTCCTGGCATCCCACCATCCTGGAGGGATGAGATGCCCAACCTTGGGGCAGGAGGTTCTGAGCAAGATGGGGACCAAAGGCAGAGGACAACAGAAGGGTGGTTTTCTTCCTTCCCATGTCAGTGCCGTCACCTCTTCAGATCGCCCTCCCCTCAAAGGCACGTTCCTGCTGTGTTCCTGCTTTTTCATTGCTAAACCTCACCATTTTCCTGGCGGTTGGAAATTATATATTTTCATTTCTTACATGCCAGACTGTACCTGTTGAACTACCCCTGCTGCTGCTTCAAAAACCATTGGGATTGGGGAAGGGAAACTAACAGGAGATGTGCCTTCATTAACGGGTTTTCTGTCTAAGCAAGAACTTCATTTCCTAGTGTTTTTTCCCTGTGTGATCCAAGAGGGGTCTGAAATCCTGGCTCATGGCTTGCAAGACAGCCTGAAGACAAAATGATATTCGTGATGTGCTGAAGCCAGAATAAGTCACTTGAATTTGCCACGTGCAACGCAAGCAGATAAGGATGACGATGCCTGCAGTGCAATTAATGGCTCTCTGGGGGAACGCAGGGCACGCGAACAGCTCTGTAGATGTAAGGTAAATGCAGCATCCACCAGCCAGTTATCATAATGAGGAAACTCAGCCTGCTGCTCTGCATTGCTGTCACCCCAGAAATCCCAAACCAGGCAAAGCCAGGACCTACCGATGCTTGTATTTCCCATCTTGCTACAGACCGCCCTTCAATATCACCTACAGTGTGTCCTATCTTCAGGGGCGTTCAGAGCACTATCTCAGTCCGGCAAATTTTGGTCCCTCCCCGAATTAAGCACCACCCTTCTACCGACCTTCAACAAACACAGCCACGGACAGCATGAGGCGATCCAGACCCGGCGGCACCACCTGGGAGATGTAGGTGAAGACGTCCACCACCCCGGAGAGGCCGTAGAAGAGGTACATGGTGGTGTGCTGCCAGTTCATCAGCTTCACCCAGTCGCGTTTCTCCCCGCTGTAGAGGTACAAGTGTGGACCATCCGGG
The DNA here is from genome assembly GCF_018139145.2 of Gymnogyps californianus. NCBI lineage: Eukaryota > Metazoa > Chordata > Aves > Accipitriformes > Cathartidae > Gymnogyps > Gymnogyps californianus. The sequence continues at coordinate 6,418,576 of NC_059495.1, forward strand.
ACGAACTGCTCTGCCAGCATCCCTGCACGGACACGCAAGAGCATGCCGTTTCTGATGGTTTATTTGCAACCGATGGTTGATGCTACTCATTGCTGCGGGGGGTGGGGGTTCTGAAGCAAGAGCTGATGGGTTTGCGCTAGGGAGAAAGGACTGGATACAAAAATCAGGGCTGCCTGTATTAATGGTAGCTCAGCTTTGGGAAGGGGTACGAGACTTGGTCTTTTGACATCAAACTCTATTAGAGATCAAGACAAGATGAACATCAAGGACACATCCTTCCACGTCTGGACTGCTTCCTCTGGAGTAAGGGCTCCAGTACCGTCATCACTACAGGCTGGGAAGTTACCAGCATAGCTAGTAAAATATAACCCTTACCTATTAGAGCAAAGATGATTTTGATTCCCCCTTCGATGGCATCCACACGCCGGAAACAATAAATCCTGTGGGATTTCCTATTTACTTTCTGGCTGAGGTATTGCAGCGGGTATTTCACAGACCACCAGAGCCCAAAGAGCAGGAAGAAACTGCCTGGAAGCGCGTGACCCTTGAAGTTCGCCATCCTGACAACCTCCTCTGACTACAAGGCAAAGAAAAACAATGTCGTTATACAACTTACACCAGTTATTTGACGTAACGCTGGAAAAAATGGGATTTCCCTTTCACGGAGGACTGGAAAAGGCTTGACCAGGCACATGGGAATAGGAAGGAGCACTGGGAAGGGTGAGAGGTGGGAACATCTGGGACCTCTCTGAGGTCCTTACCCCAAGATTAGGAAAGGTCCAAAAAAGCCAGAGCCCAGACTAGTTTAGCAGAAGCCCCGTATCTGCTGCAATCTCTGACGCCTGAACCTTGCATGCCCCGGGATCCCTCCCAGCAGTAGCTCCTGCTTTTCCTACCCTTCCGCAGGGATAAGCGAGAGCATCTGCTGCAGACCAGGGCAGGGTGGGCTTTTCGGGACCAGGCAGGAATGATAATACACAGGGAAAACAGTAAGGCCTAGGGGTAAACATCAGTGGGTTTCTTTGGCTCCTTGAACAGCCACAGAAGTGGTGAGCTATGTCCAAAATAATTTTAAATTCCTGGAATTATTTCAGCCCATGGAGGGGGGGGAAAAACCCACCCCGCATCTATTTCGCAAAGCCAAAGCATTTTGTTAACAGTGTAGCTTCGAAACTACCCCAAAAGCTGCTGGAAACAAAACATTTTGGTTCTGGGCAAAGAAACCAACTCGCTCCCTGCATCACCGCCTCCTCCCACCCCTTCTTCTCTCTCTGGAGCATCACTAAGCCGGGATTTGCACCGCGCAGAGCCCGGGGATCCCAGCCGAGCTGCTCGAGCCTCCATGCCCCTTCGTGCCGGAGCGCACACGTGCACGGTTTGTAGGAGAGCCGGGGGACCCGTTTCCTAGGAGAATTACAGCGATTAAAACCCAGCCGGCTCCTGTTTGCCATTTGCTGGTTTGCTTAATTAGGTGGAGAAATGATTAGCTCTTTCATGTGGACTCGAGCATATGTTCAGGGGCCTGCCTTGGTGCGATCACAGGTCGGTTGTGTCAGGCTGGTCAATTAGGATTTTTTTAATTGATAGCAAAGGCTGTGCTGCCAGCGCCCAGGACTTCCTTCTCCGTTTAGTAATGCTCCTCTCCACGCCGAGCTGCGCTTAACGCCGGGCAGAAACCAGCTCCCTCGTGGTGTGGATGCCATCCATCCACATAGCACGGCGCCGTGTAGTTTGGTGCTGGACCTGACCTCCCCATCCCAGACCCCCACGACCCAGTTATCCTTAAACCACCTTCCCTGACTGCATTTTGGCCTTCAGTCCCCACCCACCGGTATTAGAAATCAAAACACGCTCTCGTTCTGCTGTTGCCTGCCTTCCGCATACAGGATAGTTTGGGCGTGAGGTTGAGCATGGTTTGCTGCTGCCAGCCTTTGAGAGGGGAGAGCGGTTGCTTTGGCTTTATTAATATCTGATTTCGGGTCGGTTTGTCCCAGGGACACCTTGTTTTGCCCCTTGAAGTCCATGCCCCCAGAGCTGGGCTGTGTGCAGATACCATCTCACAGAGGCGGCTGTCCCCGGGCAGGAAAATCCACCGGTTTAGACCAGACCTGCTAAAGCCCTGTAGCTGACCTGCCCGATTTGAACAGGTTTAACCAAACCGGCTAATCCAACACCTCGAGGTAAGCAAACATTGCCTCCTCGTGCAAACACCACCCCGGTGCACGCAGCTACACGCAGCAGCAGACAGGGCTGATGTCCTTGCAGCTTACACCAGGCTGGTCCCGCAGTCCTGCCTTCGCCAAATACCGATGAGCTATCACGGTGGGTTTCATGCAAAACAAATTTAGGAGGGGATTTAATCCAAGAGCGGAAAAGCTGTGCATGGAAATATTATTTTCTACCGTATTGGCCAGCAGCTTTGCAGGCAGCTGTTAGCAGCACTGTGAGGCACTGCCTTATTTCATGACTTAAAAGGAGAGGTTTATTGACAGTGGGTGCATTGGGTAATTAAACACAAAATCAAAGCAAGACGCCACTTACCAGCAATGCTAGCACAGTCCAGTGGGTTAAGACAATAGTCTCTTTAGTCCTTTGAAAGAGACAACCGGGGAATCAGAGCATCCACCTGTATCCCTGTGAGTAAAGGAGCGGCGTACCTGAGCCAGGGAGACGGCTGAAAAATCTGTATTTTCTGGGTGAGCAGAGAATCCCATCGCATACACGCAATGGTATAATATAGGATAATGACTGAAAGCAGAACTAAACCGACCCCAGAATACCACGACAAGAAGTACTGCAGCCATATCATGCCATATTACTGCTATAATTATAACAGCACCACAACAATATATAGTCAAATATATAACTCCATGACCTAGCTCCAGCAGTTACACGTTAAAGGCAGATATTTAATGGGACCTGATGGTTTCCCACATGAGACTGATGCAGCCAAAACGGGATGACCTGAAGGAGACACTGATCAATCAGAGCGGGGAAGCTTAAAGGTCCCTTAAAAGGAGTACACACAACCTGGCTGGGCAGCACGTCCACCCTACAGCGCTTACGTGAGATGGGGTGAGCTCGGCAGGGCAATGGGGACTGTTTTGGGGTTGCTGCCGTCCGTACCCGCCCGATTGCTCACTAGCAGGAAGCAGGGCGGCTTATCTGGGACGCGTGACCAGCAAAACTATTTCTCCTGCTTCTCTTCCTCCTCTGAAAACATGCAAAAGGTGAGCACAGGGGCGGGAAAAAAAAAAACCCAAGCCATTATGTTTTCAACTGTGAGTGCCCTGGAGCAAACAGCTCTCGTTTATCCCTACAGCCCCAAATGCAGCGAGACTTTGCCTGCAATCAGCCACACTGGGGAAAAGAAAAAGCTGAAGGTCCAGCTGATGTTGGGGTTGGCAGCAACAGCCACCATTACAGGGCATCCCTGCAAAGCGTGGCTTTGCCCCCTTCCCTCGTTGTCTAACCTGCGCGTTCAATAACGCGCCCGCGTCCCTGCTGGCTTGTAATTAGTGCACTTTGCCCCTTGTTTATTACAATGCCGTGCGCTGCGCCGGCTTAATGATTTACTGTTTCATCTGCTCTTCAGGAGCTGGTTTCTTCTTGGTTTATAGCTAATGCACCCAACCACCCAGGGAGGCATCCGGAGCCGCAGGGAGGATGGCGAGGAGCCTGACTAGGCTTTCGCCTCTTCTTCTCGCCCACAGATAATCTCTTTTCGGTCAAACCCTGGGCCTTCTGAGTTTTCCAAAGGTCTTGTTTGCTTTACCAAGGTTTTTTTCTGTAAAGGTTTTATTAGCGCATCGATAATGTCTCAGTCAGGGCATCACTTCCATTTTCCCCAGCTTGGAAATTGCAGTCTAAAGTTCGCCGTTGGAAACAGCTCGCAGCCATCACCCCTGCAATTAATTTTGCCCTTCGACCTCTGCAAATCAGGCAGTTCAGACACATCAGAGCCGGTTTGCTCGCCGTGGGACCTGCCGCCTGGCTCTCGGAGCGTCTGCGGGTGGCAGGGACGGTCCCCGGGGAAAGGCTGACTCAGTGAAGAAGAGAAATGTCTTGGCTTGCAAAAAAAAAAAAAACAAAACGGCTGAGCTCAGGCTGAGCTGGGGAATGCCACTGAGGTGTATATCTGGAAATAATGAAGCTATTTCCAACCCTCTCGAGGCGGTTTGGGTCTCCTTGTGCTGAATCTGAGACTGCAGGAGAGCATCAAAGCCAGACCGACAGCAGCTGAGGTGCTTTGGCCAAAAAAGCATCTTCCATCAGCCCATTTCCTACCCTGCACGTTCTCTGTGTGCATCTCTGAATACGACAGAACCCCACAGCCCAGAGAGTATTCTCCCCACAGAGTGTTCTCTGCCTGGGAGGCTGGGAGGGAAGGCAGCGGTCCACCAACGGGGTGACTGGAGAAGAAGACACGGAGGAGAGATAACTGTGCAGACAGAAAGATGGCAGAGGAGACACCCAAGAGATGTCAGGAGAGGCATCGTCTACAAATATAAGCTCTCCTGTTGCCTGCTGCCTGCCTGCACTGCCTCACTCCATTACCAGCACTGTCTTATTTGTCTGCAGAGGCACTTCTAATCATAGCAGCACTTCCATTAGCTCCCCTAGGAGCTGGATCCCTAATGCATTAATGTCAGACTAAAACCCCACTCTGAACCATTTCATCCCATTATCGTCGGTTTTTCTTCTATCTCTGCCTCCATCTGCACCGGGGAGCGTTAACGGTGACACCGAGCAATCATGTTACTGGTTACTAATACTCGCGAGCCCAGCCGCATCTGCAAAACCAGGAAAGCAACTTTTCTGCCTTTAAAGGATCCTTAGGGGTTTAGACTTAGGTTAAAAATTATCATCATCATTGGAACCTATTAGGCTCAATTGCCGGGGAATATCTGAAGGACCATCGGGTGCTGCAGGAGCTCGTACGGCGGCTGCAGATAGACACGCAAGATAGACAGAGCTAATCTGAAAATAAAGGCCCGCTGCAAAGGGCAAATTCAACGTGGAAGTTCAAACTGGGATGAAAGCTTCAGATTCAGGATGCTGGACCAGAGGTCTATTTAATAGACAAAATGGACCCACCTGAAAAGAGACACTGGGGGAGAGAGAGACCGAAAAGCTGGGGATAAAGAGGTTATATTGCTCTCTGCCTGCTACCGCTCTTCCTTACGCTGTCTCTTTTTGCCTTCTGTTTTATAAGTCCCTGCTTTGGACTCTCCATCCCTACCCCTGCACTGAGCCCCGCCATCAGGGAAGCAGCAAGAAGCAGCTCCGAGTTACAGCCCAGCAGAGAAAGCTGAGAAATGAAACAAATTAGCCAAAGCAATCTTAATTACAGGGGCTCGGAGCAGGCGCTTCGTCATCCTTTTGCTTCTCTTTACGACCTGCATTTGTTTATTTGTGGTTTTAAGGTAACGAGGTCTGACTTTAAAAATGATCTGTTTTGGGAAATGCGCATTACCATCTTAAAAGCCATTTTTCTTCGCCTCTGCGTGACGCCTGAGAGATTAAAGTGCTTTCTGAAGGTGGTGGTTGCCATGGGACTCGGCGAGCCAAGGTCTGTGCACCGAACTGCCTCCCCAGCTCCGCGACGTGCGATGACGGAATAGCCCCGACTCCACCAACCCCTATTACCTCACACCTACCAGCACAAAGCAGTGACTCAAAACCGGCATTACCGCCACCAGCAATCCCGCAAAAATCGGTATTTTCCGAGGACGAGATGATCGCTCATCCTAAAATTGTCCCGATTGCCCCTCCATGTGATACAGGCTAAGCGCTCCTCCCAGCTGCCTTTGACATCCCTGAAAGAAAACTGTCCAAGACAAGCTACTAAGGAAACCGTTTCCATTGCAATATATCCCAGATATATCCAGTTATTCACCTTAAACACATAAATCCAAGCCTGTTGAGTACCGCCGTCGCCCCTCGGTTTATTAGATAGCTGTGGATGCCCGACATAAACCTCTGCAAGCGCCCTGCGCGGCGATGCACCTGCGCTGCAAAAGCGAGATGTTACTAGTTTTTTAACAACAAGCTGGTAGGAAGAAAGAAGAAACCCTTCCCCTGCAGCGCCCTGCTAAGGGAGGCACCGTCCCTCGAGCAGGGCAGTCCCCTCGGACTCTGGTTTTCCTCCTAATCTGCACATTTTTGGGCACTAAAAGAGACTTTTCTGGGCAATTCTGCAGGGAGAGCAGGGTGGGGAGAGAGTCTCTGGTTCAGTGCACACAGCAGCGATTTAGGTCTAGCTGTTAGGCAGAGCTTTTGCATTTAATTTGGGTGGGAGCGGAGCAGGGAGCCGGTGAGGGCTTCTTGCAGGCAGCCCAGCAAGGAGCTCGGGGGGTTTGGGGGGGGGGGGACACCGCTTGCCCCCAGGCTGCCCCGCTCTCTCCTCTGCCTGCTTTCGGGCCCCACATACCGTGTTTATTTTTCAACTTCCTCCTTGGAAAACATTGCTGCCCATTTCCCGGGCTGCCCCGTCGCGTCCCACCGCCGCAGCCCAGCCTGGCAGGGACAGCAGCAAACCCTCCTCTGCCCCATCCCGCTGGGACCCCAGGGCGGCGGGACACCCCGGTGGGTCGAGGAGGGCAGAGCCCACAACCCCCCCCCCCCCCCCCCCCCGTGTCCCCCCTCAATTTGCTTTCCCAAGGGGAGCGGATCCAGGCTCGCCCACCCCGACCCCTCTCCTCCCTCCCTATGGGGCTGGTTCGGATGCCAAATTTAAGGGTGTCGTGTCCCCCCCCCTACCCCACCCTTACCCACCCAAAGGGCAGGCAGGTAGGGTCCCTTCCCCTCCCAGCTATGGGGGGAGCCCCATGGCTTGGGGTGACTTTCCACCCTCCTCCCCAGCCCCTTCCCAACACAAAGCCCCCCCCTCTGCTCCGCACGCCGGCTCCGGTCGGCGGAGCCTTACCTGCCCCGGTGATCCCGCTGCCGCACCTGCACCCAGGTGAGCCGTGCTCCTCCCCTGCCTGCAGCACCTGCCTCCTCCCTGCCAGCCCTGGGTGCTCCCAGCCTCCCCCAAACCCCGGCCGGAGGGGAAAGATGACCCTGGACACGTTAAAAAAAACCCCCATCCCTGGGCACACCGGGTGCTTGAATTTGCAGTTTCCTCCCCCAACACTCACCTGCGACTTCCTGGCTTGAAAAACTGGCTGTCTCAAGGCTTTACCCCCCCAAATCTTTATTTTCTCACATTTCATTGCAATGATTAAATTTCTCTCTGTTGGACTCCCTCATCACCCACCTCGTACGGGGACAGGGGGCATTACCCCCCCGCCCCGGGTCCCCGCACCCCTTGGTGCAGCCCCGGCCACGAAACACTGCAGAACAGATTAATTTCTTTGAAGCACTTCATTTTCCGTGCTTCCCAGGTCGTGATGGACGCTCCTCCGGGGATCCCCGCTCCTAACCCATATTTCAACTCCGAATGCAATTTTCTGACCAGGCCTCCTATAAAATGTAGTTTATTCTTAATAATACTTTCCACTTTCATCTCCAGCCCTGCAAGTGCTTTACAAATGTTAAATAATTAACCCCCACGACGCCCTTGGGAGAGAGGTAAGCGTTATTATCGCTATTTGTTAGAGAAGCACTGACAGAGCCTTCTGTGCAATAGCCCTGAGTTTAACTCACTTTTACGGAGCGGAGCAGGTACTTACATCACTGAGAGCAAATACACCTGCCGCAGGGAATGTGTAGTAAGAAAGCCGAATTTTAATGTTTTAAATACATCCACCCTGTTTTATAAATGACTTCATGGTTAGGAGCGCTGTCTGGCAATCCCCTGCCTTTTTTTTCTATTATTAATTTGATTTATTAAAATCAAATCTATTCCCTCACCCTGTCCCGCGATGTTGTTTGAACAGGTGACTTCTTGTAAAAATAATTATCCATTAATTCATCCTTTCTCACCGCGCGGAGAGGTGGGCGCTGCTGGGAGGGAGGAAGCATCCCGCAGGCATCCTCTCGCCGCTGATTTTATCGGCGGTGGGGTTGGATGCCCAAACCGTGCGTGTTTTTTCAGGTGGGGCGATTCAAATTTTCCAGTGGCAAAAGCCAAGCTGCAGGCATTTCTTTTCTCTAGTTAGGCAGCTCCTCCATTAAATTGTTTCATGAATGTCCTAGGAGCCTGCTGCCATTTTAATGCGTGTCCCGCAAGCCCTGGAATAAATCAGAATAAATCGGGGTGCTGCAGGCACATGGGTGGCTTTACCCCCCCAAAAAAAAACCCTACACTTGAAACCGAGGTTAAGAAATAAATGGGAGGAAAACAAGTGGTGAGATGGAGGACCTGGAAACATTATTTAGAATTATTTAGCTGGGGTGTTGCTGCCTCTCTGTGCAAGCTCATGGAAAAAAAAACCAGGGGATGTCCAAAAATGCAACCGAGACACCAAAAATGCCATGCAAAAATCATCATTAGCGATGAAGTCGCTGGACCTGGTACAGAAATCCCACAGCTCCTCTCATCTGGAAAGGCTGAGTTTAGCTAAAAACGAAACCTTTAGCTAAACCTGACTCTGAAATGGAAATTTGCCCTTACCGAACGCTCTGCTGTGTCGTGTCGGTGTTTCTCGGCTACCAGGAAATTTGCACCGTCAAATATTTGCAGAACGAAACCATGGGGCTGGGGGGGGGGGTGGATCTTACTACAAAGCGACAAATAACCTCTCCATGTGTATTTATTGTAGTAAAGACCATCCCTGAGCTGGGGGTTAAACAGAATCCAGCCTCAGCGAAATGTCTCACTTCCACGTGGTCCGGAGCAACCATTTCCCGATAAAACACACCAAAAAACAAAGTCATCTCTAATTTATAGCTGTATCTTCACTAGAGCTCAGCCACCCCTCAAAACCTTCCTTAAACAGCCTTGAAATCACATGTCAAGACTATAACTCATCTAGCCTGTGTCCAGAGTTTGGCCGGGGAGGCCACGGGCACCGGGCTACCACTGGAGGTGAGAGTCCTGGTCACCACGCTGCACCGCGCACCCAGCCAAAACAAAAAGCCGGGGCTCAAGTCCTGATGAGCGGCTTTTCTAAATCTTATTGCCTTTGCGTGAAATCAGTCCTGGAAAAAATTCACAATTCCTGTTCTGGGAATTTTTGAGGCCTCAAAAAGCTGTTCCGTGTCCTGCCCGTCTCTAATTTTCCACCTCCTGATGTCTATTTTCTCCCTGCCCACCCCACGCAGAATTGCAGCCCCTAAACGTATCCATAGGACCTCTGACAGCAAACAGCAGCCTGCCAGTCTTTTTCACACCGACAGGCAAATCTGCAGGGAGTGACCAGGAAAACAGGAGTTTGCTGCTCTGGGAAACATCTCAGGATGCCCTCTAGGAAGATAATACGCTCTTTGGTACCTGCAGTCTCCGAGGATGCAGTGTTAAATACAGGCTGGAGCATGCAGTAGGAAGAGGAGGGAGCGATGCATAAATTTGCTCGGGAAGAGCTCAGAATGAATTGCTCAGAGAAACGGGGGAAATGATGGAGTGTCAGAGCCAGGAAATTAGTTCCCTCGTTTTCGTGTGCTGGCAGAGGGGATGGTGAAAGAGTCATCTGCCATGCGGACATGCATCCGCAGAGATGAGCTGCACAGGTTGCCTGCAGTTTTAAGATGCAGGAAAATTGGAAAGCAAGCTGGAGAGCTGCCTGGCACGCTCGCCTAGACACAGATATTTATGTGGTCCCTCGCTGGGATATCGATGTGTTTTCCAACCAAGAAAATCACACCTTGTTTTCCTTTCCCCCCTTTTCCTGCACCCATGCATGGGCGCATATGAAACCTGCCTAAATGAGCGGGTGCTGTGCAACGTAGCACCCACCGCAGGCAACATATCTGCAGGAAAATAGTTGCATGCCTACATCCTCTCATTTTTTAAATGAGCCACCTCCTACAGATGCAACAGCAAGCAGCTCTGTCCCATCAGCCTTCCTGGTACCCAGGGCAGGATCCCTTCAAAGCATCCTCCCATCTTGGCGCTGTTTTTCAGCAGAGCACTTACCCATCGCGTGCAACCCAGATTTGCAGTGATGCCGAAGTACCTTGCAACAGGGGAAGGGGCAGAGACCTGCAGCTGCCTCCAAACTACCATCAGCACGATTTACTCCTCACCGTGGGCAGCTTTAGTCCCCACGCAGGGTGCGACGGGGAGTGAAAAGAGCCCCGGGGAGGCGCAAACTGGGAATTAGCAAAGGAGATGGCGAGGGACTCGTTGAACTCTGCTCGAAACGTGACCTAATTCTTGCAAACGCCCTGTTCCCTTGCAAAGACGTCTAGGGAGGCGTTTGCCAGATGGCAAAAAGAGAAGATGAATAAATCCGACACGGCACATCTGCAGCTGCAGAGAGCAAACAGCATCCGTGCACGGCCGGACCGAAAAGGGATCGCTTTGGGGCAGAGCTTGGCAAAGAAAGCAGACACAAGGAAAGAAAAAAAACCCAAAAGTTTCTATTACAGCCCCCCCGTGAACAGATCTGAGACCCCGGCTGGGTAAAAACAGGCGAGAGGGGACTGGAATTAAATAAAAGCGGGGAGAGCTCAGCCACGATGTGATCCAAATTGCATCAGTCCCAGCTGGATGCCAGCACTGCAGCGTGCTTGGACAAGGCAAAAGCGTTAATAAGGGACAGAAGATCATTAAAAAGAAAATTGTGTAGCCAGATAAAAGAAATGTAGGAGAAAGCGAAGGCGGAGAGCAAGAAAACAGCGAAAGGCAACAGAAAGGGAGATACAGGGAGAGGTGGTGAAGGCTAAAGGTTAAAGCAATTGCACCGAAAAGGGAGCACAAAGTGGGCAAAACTCCGTGGGAAATTTTAACAGGGGCAAGCAGGGTGAAAAAATAACATGAAGCTGATGCGGAGCAAAAAAAAGCAGGCAGGCAACGAAATGCTCCACGAAACCGCCTCCATCCCCGCATCGGAGAGGGGGTGACACCCGCACGACCCGGCCAGGAGAGGTACAGGCAGCCCCTGCCCTGCCCGAAGGTGCCTTAGGGCTGTGCCATTAATATTGCCCCCCCGGGAGCCAGGCAAAACTAAATCTTCAAATCCTGGGAGCTGCCCCTTTTTTTTTTATTTCTGCAGCGCTCATTCTTTGCACAACTGCAGCGCTTCCCGGCTAAATACGTTGCCATTTTTTCCCAGGCCCTTTTAAAGGGAGCCGGTGCAAGCAGGGGAAGGGCACAGTAAAAAAACTCAACCAAACAAAAAACTTCCCCGAGGTTTGATTTTTGGGGTTTTGTTTTTCCCCCCCCCCTTCCTTCGAGCTGCCATTCAGCAGTGAGTGGAGCAAGGGCACATCTCGGTGGCAGAGGGAGGAATGTCACCTCCCCAGCCCGGCGGCTGAGCTCGCCCTTGCTGTTCATATCCATGTCACCTCTTAAATCAAGTGGCATTTGTTTGGGGATTCGTTGATCTTCAGCACCGGGAGCTGGAAGAAACGTCTCTTGACTGCCGGTGGGCTTACCGGGGACGTGAAGCTGCGAGGGACGGGCAGGAGCAGACGTGGTGGGTAGTTTCATCTGAAAAGCCAGAGGGAAAAGGAGTTCGTCATCTTGACACCTTAACACCGAACTCTTTGCTTTTTAAAATTAGGTTTGGGAAGTGTCATTGTTAATGCCGATATTTACTTTTTCTTCTTCCCCACATTTATCGCCCATTGCGCTTTTTACCCGCTGTTACCCTCCGCCCCAGCGCTCCAGCTCCAACTCCCTTTCCTGAGCAAACATTTATAATTTCTGCTGATTTTCAGCCTCCCGCTCAATCCTAAAAGTTGCATTTCATCAAAACCCATACCCTGGGCTGGGGGACGGGAGCAAATTCAAAACCTGATGTTTATTGACCTTTAGCAACAGCAATACAGCCCTGATGGGCTGCAAACCAGCACCTCCCCAAGCTCTGCAGCAGCGACCTTGGGCGGCGAAGCATTTCAGCCCGCCCTGTAAATCCATGCCCACGAAGGAGAATGCTTTGGGAGAGGGCTGTGGGAAGCGGGTGCTGGGTTTTTGGGGAGCAGACTTCACACTTGAGAGCTTGCATAAGGGATTTGTGTCGGTAAATGGGAGAGGCAGCAACTGGGGAAGGGGGGGGGGGGGGAGCGATGTCCTTGCAGATGCGGGGACGAGGGTTGCGGGATGCTGATGCTGCCGCCCCACTCTCGGGGACCAGCCGCCACGCGGTGCGGCCAGACGTGTCTCGCGTGTGCAGAAATGAACCCCAGGAAAATTTGGGAACACTAGGTGGTGCTGAGGGCTCGCGGAAAGGCTCCCGCGCCCCTGCCAAGGGATGCTCAGGGGTGCGAGGGTGCAGGCCTGGGGTACCCGGGGCTGCATCCCCATTTTGGGGTTGGCTTTCCGCTCGTGGAGCCCAGCTGCGAGTTGGGCCCACGCTGCCGGCGACAAGCTCCCTGTGTCACTTTTTGTCACAGCCGTCCCTCTGCTAAAGGCATTTTGCAGCAGCTGGGCTGCGGCACTGGTTTTAGGAAGACCAGCTCTAACCCAGTCCCTTCCCCTCTTTTCTAGGGTTGTACCAGACATCACAGCTCTGTTTTAACCAGTGGGGAAACTGAGGCACAAGGCGAGGCATTACCCAGGGCAGTTTCCATCCCCACCCACTGTCCTAACCCAGCTGGCAGCATCCCTTTTCCAGCGAGGAGGTAGCATTGCCTTTTGGTGAGCCCTAAAACAAAATGCGAAGGGGTTCAAACCATCCTTAAAAAAAAAAAAAAAAATAAGGATTGCAGCAAAGTGCCTGTTTTCAGCCACTGATCTCTTCGGTGCTGCAGCTTTTGCATGCATAGACCAGGTTTCCAGCACCCTTAGCCACCCCTGTGAGAAACGAGGGGCTGCTAATTAAGGTGAAACCCACGCAGGGCTGCCCCCCCCTCTCCCCCAGCCCCCTTCGCCCACCGCCTCCCATTCCTCCCCGCCGCCCGTGGGCTCTGGTTACGCCGTGGGTCCGTAAACAGCATCTAAAATAATTGCGCAGTTGTCACTGTTGGGCAGGGGAGGGGGGGGGACACACGACTATTTTAAAACACCCGGCTTAGCCCAAAGGGCCGAGGGGATTGTGGCACGGCCCAGCTGTCCCCACCGAGCGCGGGCGGGTGCTTCAAAGTACCAGGCGGGATGCCTCAGCG